>NC_039480.1:14133565-14495372 GCF_003590095.1 Trichoplusia ni | reverse complement strand
CCATGTTCATCTGTCCAACTACTCCTCAAGACATACATAATATCATTATGAATTTAAAAAATACGTCTAGTACTGGTTACGAATAACATCTGTACAAAAATATTGAAACGCGTTTCTGTTTACATTGCACCAGTACTAAGTCATCTAATAAACTCATGTATATTAAACGGTACGTTTCCAGACCAATTAAAAATAACGGTTATTAAGCCCTTTATTTAAGAAAGATGACGTAGAAAATATGACTTGCTACAGACCTATAGCCCTAGTTCCGGTATTATCTAAAGTTTTTGAAAAGGTGGTCTATAATGCCATAAACCAATACTTTGAAAAAAACAATTTATTTACTGATAAACAAAAAGGTTTAGGAAAGACAAATCTATTAACATGGCTATTTACGAATTTTTGAATATAATTACATCAAGAGTTGACAAAAGATTGCCAGTATATGCTATATACATGGACATGTCCAAGGCATTTGACTATGTGGACCACAATATTCTACTCCAAAAATTGTACTTGTATGGCATTAGAGGTAACATCTATAACTTGCTTAAATCATACCTTATAAATAGAAAACAATTTACCGTTATTAATAGAGTATGTGGGAAAACTAAAAATGAAATTTATTATAAATCCCAATATTAGAAATGTAACATATGGAGTACCCCAAGGGAGTGTCCTGGGACCTCTACTATTCCTCATTTACATTAATGACCTGCCCACAGCAACTAATTACCCCATGACTATGTTTGCAGATGACAGTACCATAATCTTTGACAGCAATGATATTGATAATCTTGAATCTGACATAAATAATAATATTATATCCGTAATAAATTGGTTAGAGAGTAATAATTTAAAAATTAACTTAAGTAAGACTGTAATTATGAAATTTGGACAAAGAACTAATAATAAATTAAATCTTGACATTAATTACAATGGTGTGAGTATCAGTGAAACAAACACCACGAAATTTTTAGGAATACATATTCAGAACACGTTGTCATGGGACGTACAAATTGAAAAAGTATGCAGTAAATTGAACCAATACTCATATGCATTGAACATGTTAAAGAAAACTGTGGGTAAACAAACATTACTAACCGCATATCACGGACTAGTCGCGTCATGTTTAAGATATGGGATTATATTTTGGGGAAACGCGACTGGAAAAGAAACTGCATTTATCGCACAAAAACGGTGTATCCGAGCTATCTGTAATCTACAAAGAACGGACAGTTGTAAACCACATTTTAAAAACCTAAAAATATTAACCCTACCCTCCATGTACATCTACGAATTGGCCTTTTTGTTAGACGCAATCTGTCTAAGTTTGCGCAAGTAAGCAGCCTACGCAGAGCCGATAAATTACATTTGGTTCCAAACAAAACCGCTCTGTTTCAGAAAAGCACATTTGCAATGGCTCCAAAATTATACAATAAAATCCCAAAATGTGTCAAATCAGCAGATAATATTAATATTTTTAAAAAAAGGTTGTTTATATTTCTGATAGATAAGGCATATTACTCTATTCAAGAATTCCTAAATGATAAAAATATAAATTGATAATAATGTATGTATTTAATTAATTCTTTTAAATGACTGTATTATAACTATGTATTATGTTTTGACTGACTGCAATGGTATAATGTAATGTAATGTAAACTTATTTAATTATCTGATAACAATATCTATGTTATAACTACTTTAATTTTATGATATTAATTGAATTTATATTTATGATCAAATTAACTATTTGTACACCATCAAGTGGTAGGACATGGAGATCAAAATGTATTTTTTTCTGTAACATCTATTGTAACCTATGTTCACAAATAAATAAATTGAATTGAATTGAATTGAACTGAAAGCGATTGTTCTATTTTCCATAACAACACCACTACTAATAATGTAGAGTAAAAGAAACGGGATGGTAATTTATAACGTGCTAGAATCCCAAATTTATGTAACCCACCTACAATTCAGACTGAAAACTTCAATATAAATAAACCTCAAAGTTTCTTACTTGGGTGCGCTTATGAATTCTTCGGCTGTGTTCACCAAACCGTATACTATTTATGTAATTCATTTAATATATATTGCAGTAGTTTGTATATTTGCATTATGATAAAGAGAATATAGTAAACATGTATACATAGCTGTAGTTTATAGTAAAGTAGTCTCTTTTTCTTCCTTTCGTTTCTACATGGCTGAAAGTCGTCACTATATGAGGTCCCTTTGCCGAGCCATTGTTGGTCATTCGAGGGTCAAAAAACCAGCCAGATACCTTCTTTACCACTTCAATCCATCAAGTTAGTGAATGGCTAAGACTTATTTTTCTTACCACTTGAACAAAGACCTTCATTTTGATTTCTGGGATCTCTTTTAGACAGCTTTTCATTTAAAACAAATTTAAAGTTTTTGTTTTAAATTAAATAAGAGGCAATTTTAGGCTAATTAGCAAAATTTTGAAACGAAGAAAACAATAATATTTCTTTCATCTCAATACATGTCAAAATATTATTCAGTATTAAAAAAAAACTTCTCCAAGACAGAATAGGAATTTAAAACAGGTTAATATAAAATTAAAGAACAAAATGTAACGATGGATGTAGCTTTACAGAAGGAAACAAGCGTGAACGTTTGAAGCACCGTCTAACAATGTCGCGCCATCGCATTGTGAATATTGAATGAACACCACTTATTTGAATGAGGTGCACGATACCCAAGAATCGGCAATTATTAAAACAAGGAAATGGAACGAATCTAAAATGTAATGGAACAGTTTGAGAGTTTGATTTGTGTTTTAGAAAGTGGTTTCCTGCCTCGTGGGTTTTCGTTCTCTAAGTGGTAGAGAGAAGGTAGGTTTTTGAAAAGAAATGTATTATGTAATTGCTTAGCTACATTGTATCATATATTATATGTAGTTTGGGTGTACCTTTTATTTAAATAAAAAACGAAAGCCAGGTATGCAATGCAAGTATTCTACTTACGTATTAAGTAATTTAAAAATTAAGACAGACTAAGCATTTATCGTGGATTCGAACAATGCGTTGGGCAAACATTTGTGTGATTCACTCGAATGCATGTTCTGAGATAAGGTATCTTGTGCATAACTTAAAAGTTTGTGAATCTTCCCATGGCAAATACTTCGAATACCTTAATTGGGGAAAATATGTTTTTCAATACTTCAATAGGTCTACCAATCAATTAAGTGGAGAAGGACTTAGTGCAGGCTTTCTATGATAGTCCAGATTCGAAATAGTATATTCCAATTCTTGAACCACCACAGAATTAACATTTACTTTATGTATCTAGGTCAAAGTGCAGTTTTACAGCGCTTTAGGTGCAAATTAACATTTCCCTCATAAAAGAACTAGTACAACACAACAAAGGCTTAAAGGAAACCATGACCTGTTTTCTGATAATATCAGACTGCTAACTGGTTTTCCGTAGCTGCTCGTTTCTAGCTCGTCGATGAACAGCATATAACAGCAGCTTTAACAAGAACAGCGATAAAAAGTGGCCAGCTTAGTACGTACCATGTCCAATAAAGTAGCGCGACTTTCCTGGATTATCCCTCTTTACCTTAAGGCACGCATAATTTAATATGCCACTTCACTGTCCCACCCTCATCCGTGCTTTTATATTAGGAGGAATGTTTATCCGTCATATAGGTGTTTGAGAAAAGGTTTACGTTAGTGTTGAATAATACATTGTATACGTATTGCTGTCTTTGTTCTCCCTTGGATTAAAACGGAATGTCATTTGTTAGGGCTAAAGGATTATACTTCTGTTCTTTAATATACTTGAATATTACATTTAATTTTTGGCCGCGAGTAAAATGTAGTTGATAGTTGACATTAAACTTGATTCTTGGAATTCACTAAATAAGGAATAGACTGAGAAGGCACTGACACAATGGCTTCTTTTAATTGTTTTTAGGATCAGAGAGAGTGTCAATCATTTTGTAGTAAGGTAAATCTGATGAATAATTATAGGAAAATATTAATTGGCCCATTACTAATCCTCCGATGTCTGTCCGTCGGTCCCTCCGTCTTTCACGAGGCAGTATCTCATGATTAGTTACGTTATGTGTTCTTTTCCTTCAATAAGCATAAAAATAGTAAGTATACTCTAGTTTGACGTTTGAATATTTTTTGTGACCGCCTTACTCTGACTAGGTGCCTTGTCGAGCCTTACTCACATTTGACAATTTCTGTTTCGTCATTAACAGACCGTTTAACTAACAACTCATTAGAAGCAGTCACAAATTATTGCCTTTATGTATGAATTCTGTATTGGCTTGATTTTTTTTTGTCAAACCTACATAGTTTCCAAAATAAAGCAACATAAGCAACAAAATCTAATAAAAGAGTTTTCGTTACAAGGGAATGAGAGCGAAAGTGATCATAAAACATCTTAACTGTCCTAGAAGTGTTTTACAAAAATCCATAATGTATTTACGATTTCCTTATGACCTGAATAATGGTCTCAGAGAAGGGCCACTTTATTTGGACAATGATGTTCCCATTACCGCTTTTTATCAAGGTTGACAGTTAAAATGGCGGTCTCGTTCTGTACGTTTCAGATTTGATAGCGCTGTTGACGTTTTGATTGAAATAAGCTTGTTCATTAATTTGTTTATATAATAAAATTTTATGTTAAAGTTAACTGGATTGATTTTAGACTTTGAAATTTAAGTTCAAAGATCGGATAGGTGTCATATTTTTTCATGGAGGTATAATAATTAACTTTAATTTCCTGGCAATTAACCATGTTATAATATTAGGTTGCTGAAGTACCTGAAAGTGGTTGGTTGGTAGGTAATTGTCAAAAATATATCTAGATTTTACCTCTTAAATCTTAAAAAATAACCAAATAAAATTAAAATTATTGGCTCTATAAAACTCACACGAGTTCTCATAAATATCTTTCTCAACATCTGCTTAAGAGCCTCCAATAAATTCAAATGGCCTACAATATTTCTCGAACTCGCGGCACATCAATCTATGCCAAGTAATTCTGTCAAGAAGTCGTTGGCAACGTAATTTATAGTTCAATTTCTCTTGTAGATGACCACTTCAAACTGCTCGCCGCTAATTGTCAGCAGTAATCGAAATTGGTGCCTATTAACAATATACTTGTAGAACTATTTGTGAACGGTGTTGTTTAATTCTTTTGACAGAGAAAACTTAGTCTACTATTGACTTGTCTAGTTTTGTAAGGGCGATTTAATGTAGACGTTAGAAGTAACACATTTTGATCAATGTGAAATGTTAGGATGAGATCATCGATGTAAAATTATAAAATTAGAATCTTAAGTACCATTAATATTTTAAGGTGCTAAACCAATGTTGTTTCTATTGCGTAAACAATAAAATGAAACTAAATTAAAACCTTTTGTGACGGCACAATTTTTACCGAAATGTGACGAAGTAAGCCGTTTTCTATACCTTTTACCATATTCGAAGCGTTTTATTTTCGTATTTTTTTATTGATTTAATTAAATTTTAAACATGTATCCAATATTCTTTACGGATCACGCTGATTTTTTTTTCTTTTTTAGTCACTTATTGTGATGTTGCAACAATTACTACTATGAATCATAACATTTCACATCGAATTCATATTTATCTCATAATCAGGAAAAAAGAGCAAATAAAATTCTTACACCGGTAATATACCTAATCCTCAATTTTTTTTTCTTTCTGTACGTCCAAAATCATACAAGCACTGCAATAAAACAATTTATATCAATCAAATGGAACTTGGAAATGTTATTTGAGAGCTGACGAATTGTAAGGACAATTATTTGCCAAACCTCGTGAGGTTCACCGCCCTAACGGATAAACACATACATACATCTATATATTCTCTTTTATTCTCAGATCATTATGGTAATAAATTCTTTTGAATAATTCAGAGTTATCTGATGAACCGCTGAATATGCGTAAACTTTGGTATTTTTTATTTTGACGACGTAATCAGTTTTCAGCTGATCAACAAACTCGGCTCATTGAATATGTTTCAAATATTTTTTTAGTCCTGGAGAAATTTTGTATGGGCGAGTCGTTAAAATATTAAGTAAAAATCCAAAAAAAAAAATCGTATAAAAACACCGAATATGTTTAAAATGTTCAACTAAGTATCAAAAATACAATGCTGGAAAACGGAAACTTATTGTCTTTAGAATGCAGTTTCTAAGATAACGTTTATTTAAAAGAATCCATACAATAGCTAAAGCGATTACATTCTACGTAAGCACTAAGTTACGTCCAAAGAAAGTCATTTAAAAACCATTAAATTTGCAATTAACTTCCTAAATTAGGCAAAAACGCAATTCCTTCTTTTTTTGTCTGAATCTGTATTTTCTCCTCCTTCTTAATGTAGAGATGTTTGTTTATTTCTCACAACTTGATTATGTAATTAAGATCAAAATAATTTATAGTTGCTCGGTTTTCCTTTCAAATCTGGTATGGGGATGGCTTGATATAAAAGTATAGAAAAGTAAGTGGCTTGTGATCGCTAAAGAGGTTTTTGCTCTGCAATGAAATAAAAAAATGTAACATGGAATTCTTATGAGAGAAAACCTTTTTCTTTTCATCGTTTTAATTTTCCATCATTGAGCCATTGGCGCTGCTATATACTTAATAAATCAATCAGTAACTTTAACACAAAACTATATATTTAGATGAAATTTTGACAAATTGTGTATATACACGGTGATTTTTTAGTCGTCTTACAAAAGCAGCCCAGTTCATGTATCCAACGTAAAATACCCCTAGGCGCGATTATTATTTCTTTATCATCAACTAAGATAATAAGTACAAAGAAAAATTAAACAAGAGAAATCTGAAATATACTCTTAAAAATGATAAAATCGCCGCCGCCCGCGCCCCTCACCATTTTTACAAGGCTTGGAGCGCGCTCGCAACAGAGCTGTGTTTCTAAAAAACTACGAATTGCGTCATAATATTGAATAAAAATTGCATTTTAAATTTATTCAAATCTCATAAATACCTATTTTTTTATTATGAACGTGTTCTAGTCATTGGATACATGAACTGGGCTGCTTTTGTAAGACGACTAAAAATCACGGTGTATACTGCTTCTGAACATATAAAAAAATCTAAATAAAGATTTAGCAACGATGCGTTCAATAACAAAAAAAACATGTGTTTTTTTTACGTAGCCCTCCTGGAATTAGACCAGCCTTTTAATAAACTGTTCCTTTTCTCAGGTTTGCACTTCAAACAACTAAAAGAACTAGTACTCTCCAAACAGGCAAACGTTGCCAAACTCGAAAGAAATAGTCAAGGGCAGGCTGTAGACGAAAAGTCATTATGGTTCCCTTGTCACCAAAAGTGAAGTTAGTCATAACTCAGAGGCGAAACTTGGTCAACGCGATTGGTGGAAACTTCCCGTACTCCGAACTTTGAAGAGACTTAGCAATTGTTTAAGATCGCCACTAATTGTTGGAATGGGTTTCGCTGAGGTTCAAATTGTTTTTTGGTGTTCTAATGTTTTTGTTCAGCTTGCTGTGTTAATTATGATGATAGAGGAATATGACGGCGTTTTTAAATGTTTAAATTAAAAAGGGTAAAAGTAGATTACCAAGTATCCGTCTGTCATCAAACTGTATCTCATGAACCGTATTACCTAGAAAGTGAATTTTGCAGGAATAATGTATTTTTGTACTCTTTATCTCCCAGAGAGTGGATGTCCAGATCGTCCACCTTTCTAAAAAAATGTCATTTTTACAAGCTTTTTTTAGCTTCACTCGTGACTTTGTCTGATGATATGATCTTCTTCTCAGTTTTCGATCGAGCTGTAATTTTACAACTACTTTGCGTTACAATGCAATATTGTGATGAAAGTAGTTGATTCGATAGATGCTCCTTAACATAATAATATAGCTCCATTGAATGAGAGTCCGTTTTATTTGTCGCATCGAGTACTTTTATCCCAAAAAAAGCCAGAAAACTAACGATTTAAAAAAATACTTTCTAATTTATCGTAGCAATTTCATCATTCATTTAGTTTCAAAGATGCATTCAACATTCTTCTTTAGATATTGTCACGGTTGACAGTAAACCATTAAAGCTTACCGAAACCTTAATACCCGGCAAAGCAAAACATGTGGGCGACATCCCCCAAAAATGTCGACACAACAAAACTTTGATTAAAACTTCGCACCGCTCATAAGTTGGATGGGAAAATGTATGAACTTAACATACTTGCCGAACTTTAAGGTATTCATAACCGGGTTTGTAATTAAGATAATGCGTGACATACAACTGTTAACTTAACGAGAAAACTACGGTATCTTCACTCTGTTTAGGGAGTAACCGTGAGTTGCTCGTATTTAAGTGAATTTAGGAGTTAGTTATCTATTTGTAATCAAGTAATGATATTAACAGATTGTTTTACATAATTATGTTCTGGTTTAATGAGCGAATGTTCGTAATATATTGTGCTATGTATTTTAGTAAATCATACCAGCTTTAGGTAAATTATAAGCGCTTGAGTATTGAGTGTAGTACTTAACTTTTGCAACATAAATGATTGTACCAAATATTTATTCACTATCGATATTTTCTCATTTATGAATAATTTTTCATTTTTATAAACCTTAAAGAGGGACAATCCCTTTCGGATCTGAAAGTAACTAATCAGTCCTTAAGGAAGACTCATCAAGGCTTTGACAATCCCCGGGGAATAGATATAAGAATTGAGGAATTATTGTTATGAATTGAATTGAATTTAGTTTAAAATTGGATCTTAATTTATGCTGAAATACACACATATTTCTTCCTTAATTTTCAATAAACAATTTGGTGTTAAAAAGCCTGCTTTTTTTCAAAATGGAATCTGAAATACTTACTCGGTAGTGTGGTGATCATAATTATACCTACCCAACATGAAAAGAGGGGTTGTGTTTAGCAAAGAGACATTTAAAAACCGATATTATTAATGCAAAATCTTACTATTTCACAAGAATTTAGCAAAATATTAGGTCTTATAACGACGGTCACATTTGGTCGCAATGCATTCGTAACCGATCTTACCTTGGGCTGTAAGACGCAATCAAGGGATCCATATAATCCATTTAAGCTTGGTTTGAGAGTTAAGCGTTAGGCTAATGCAGGACTTAAAAGTCGAATAACTTTCCCCTGATTGTTTTGAAGTTGTGTTTTGCTGGTTCTTAATTTTTTTGGGTCGGATGTGTCTGTTTAAGAAATGGACCAAAACTGATTTTTTTCCTATTACGTGTACGTTTTCAACTTATTCAGAATCAAATAGTTTTTATTGCTATCAAATATTTATCATAGCATCATGTATCATTAACATATTATTAAACTCATATTAGACAACCGTACACAAAAAATATGGTGACTAATCGACCCATTGAAATAGGTTTTAGGCAAAATAATGCAAATAGTGTGTGACAGAAACCACTAGTAGTGCCAATCCACCAGGGGTTTCAATTTTACTTATTTTTCTTTGCAGGCATCCTCTGAATTCAGTTTCATCTAACAGCGTCAAGACCGCAATTAAAAATAAAATTACAAAAATCAAAAAGACCTGCGTCGAAACCTAACAAAATTCAGTCAATAACCACCGAATTTAAAAATATTCAAAAAACCAATGCTATAACTCACAAAATTACCGTCAATTTCGACCTAAACAATTTTATAATACGAGTTAATTTGCCACGACATTCATTGTGAGCTGGATTTATCCACATAATCCCTACAATTGGGAATTTAGCCAAGTAATTTATAGATATCATGTTATGCGGATTTAGCCCTGTTTATTTTTACTGTGAGCTTTCGTTATTACCTGATAAACGTCATTTTTAATTAATGTTGTTACAAGCACGCATGGTCAGATTAATTTATGGTAATTTGAGGATGGTTTGGATAATAGTGAATTAGGATTATAGTATGGGCTAGGGTTATTATTAATATCTATACTAATATATAAAGCTAAAGAGTTTGTTTGATTGGAAAAAATCTTTTTGTGTTGAATAGACCATTTATTAAGGAAGGCTATAGACTATTTAACATCAAGCTGCGACTAATAGGAGCGAAGATATAATGGAAAATGTGGAAAACACTAGGAAATTTCTTACCACGTGGACGAAGTCGCGGGCAACAGCTAGTCAACTATAAATATTGAGCGTTACCTTATTTATTTACTTCCTCTTTACTGATTTGAAATCTAAGTTTCATTATCATCTTTTCATCGCGGCAATTTCATACTAATCTCCTGTTTTATATTATTTTTATACAAGCATCCTTTCAAGTGAAAGTAACAGATCGAAAGCCTTGATAACTACTAACAAAACGCCTCGAAACTGCCATGATACTGCACTAATATATTTTTTTTAACTCCCACCTTTCTGCATCTACCATGAGCTCCACTTTTAGATTTTACCCAAAATAGGCAAACAATTCTTTTCATCACATTTACCAAGAGAAACATCAAATGCCTATAAGATTACCCAAATATGACGTACATATTCTGAGCCCATTTCAATAGCCAAAATCGAAGTAATAGCGAGCACATCGTAATGACATTGATTGAAGATTGTAGTATGTTGTCATTAGAGTACAATGGAATAACGGTCAGCCTCGCCATTTATGATGTTGCCTTTATTATTTTCTATGAGGATATGAAAATAAAGGTATTTCTATACAAACGTAAAAAAGGTCATTAATGATGTTACCATCCACAGTCTCATATCCTTTATATGTAGAACTTTGACTGTACGTGAGTGTCAGTCAACTCCTCTGAAATGGCAGGACCGATTTCAATGGTTTTTACGTTGCAGTTAGGTGGAGTCCTGGAATTTCGTTTTTCCGTATCTGCCCGTAGCATTATCTAATCAAGAGAGAAAACTTATACTATAAAACAATGACTATATGACCCGTATGCAACTATTTTTAAGATAACACAAATATTCGAGTGCAGTTAAGCTAGCTACCAACGTTATAATAAAATAATCATTAACTGGGTTAATAGACGAATAAAAACTGCCATCAGAAAGAAATAAACTCATGACAGTACCAAAATTTATTCCCAATTTAGATTTCATGATTTTGTAATTTAACAATTCTCAACCAATGAATTTTACTGTTGATAACTTTCTGAGCCTAGATAAAGCTGAAGAAACGAATTACACAGCCAAATCTAATTTCCAAACGAATTACAAAGATACGTCCGCCGGGTTAATCGGATAGAAAAGTTAGAATTCGTTAATAAAACCATATCGACGCCGTGGTATTCCCATTTATCCTTTATTATTATAAAATTGGGAGCTGTTCGAAAGTTTTCTAATAACTTAGTGGAGCCCCTCGTTTAAATTCCAGGTAAAGGACCCAGGTCTCAATCAAACTTGGTCGCTTCAAGCGTAAAGTTGGGCAAACAGCGAGCTAACTTATGCAAAAACGTGTCGTCTACTCGTCGGTGACTAATTGTGTGTGACTAATGCATGTGAGCTTCCGAATGTTTTATAACATTCATTTTATATAACTGCTCCAACAGTTTTTAGTTTAAATTGTTTGTTTGGTCTTTTTTTGGCTGGCTTAATTCCAATTCGGAAAAACAAATGACTGAGGCTTAGGTTTGAATATTCGTTAATGTATTTTCGCTTTACAAACATGACCGCAAGTCACGGGTCAATGACACCTTGTGTATTCTTTTGTATACATGGTATATGGTATATTTCCGCATCAATCTTTAAAGATAAATAAGTAAAATTATTTTGTCTGTGTTAACAGCTTAGTCAGTTATTATTTAGTAGAGTTAGGTAGTCTATAAAAAACCTCGACTCTAACATTCTCAAAAAAAACATAAAAATGATGATCTATCCTATTTGCAGAATAAATGAGTTCGTTTCATTTCAGAGATAGCTGGTTAAGCTTGACTTCTTCAACAAAAGCTGGCACTAGCAAGGGACAAAGGGCAATCAAAAGATAATAGAGAGATCTTTATTTTGCATTTGCTGTGCAATAGGACAAAGACAGGTGGATAGTACCAAAATTTGAACGATTATACTGAAGTCTAAACCAGTCTGAAGTGAATGCTAATTTTCTCTGGCTAAGAAAACACGGATCGTGGAACTTGTAACGACCACAGCAAGATGAAGACACAGGGGATGTCGCGACGATTATTACGCTCGTTGCATTATACATGTGAACTTGTTCAATATTCCGTTACATGCGCTTTAGTTGAACTTACAAAAGATTTTGAGGGGTAATTTACATTGCAGTAAGGTACAGCTGCAAATAATCTTCTCTGTATCCTAAGCATGTACTGATTTACATTTATATTAATGATTGAAGTAGTCTTTAATTAGTATTTAAATGTTAACTGGGTGCATTACATCTTTCTATGAAATATTTCATTTGATCAAAGTTGAGACTGAAGTTCGTTTAGTTACATAGTCAACTAAATTAGCCATATTTCATATTCATCTACGAATATGATTCAGTAAAAAAAAATGTTTTCTTCAATTGTCCTCGATGCATGTCTGTCAGTCGCGTTTTGTCCAGAAAAATACCGAGCGAGTTTGATTGATTCGATATAAATAAATACTACATTCGAAATTAGTACAGGAAAGGGAAGGAAACTTTACAAGACGTATATACGTGTATTTATTTATGAAATTGTAAGGCAAAGATTCTATTTAACGCAGACGAAACCGCAGGCTCGGTTAGATACAATCTAATTAAAATCAAAACACTCAAACATCAAACATACTTAATCCCACAGATGTCAGTCACAAAATGGCCGTCATTAAGTTTAACGAATCGCATTTCTGAGAACTTTATACCTTACACGCCGCGAAGTTTCAACCAGAGGGATAACCGTTTATCTATAAGTTAACTACAGTTACTGATTGGAGATAGTTTAGAGCCTCTACCATGGAACTAGAAGCAGAACTCTGACGTTTTAGAAGCGAGATGGCACTACCCGAAATGTAGTGCGCTGTCTCATTATAACAGTACTGGTTTGATAATGTTTCAAAGTTCATAATACAGGCAGAGATCTGTTAGTTTAACTTCAAAATCATGGTCTTGGCATAAGGCTCCTCAAATTATTATTTTTAGATTAAGTAATTGTAATGCATTATGGTTTTAACTCAAGGGATTGGAGCAACGATGATTGATGTTAAAATTATTAGAGGTTTTTAGGAAAATTAATTTATTTTTTATCTCAAAAAATATTTTGCTTGCAATAACGCGGAGCGCAGAGTATCTGTGGGCCTCGAGGGATTCTGTTTCTGTTTATAGAAAAATTGGTGTTAATTTAATGTTCGTAATTTATTAAATATTAATTTTGAAAAAAGGTCTATTTATATACCTAGCCTTAAAGGAGGAAAGGACATGACAAGCGGAAAAAAACACTTTAAAATTTGTTATACTTAAGAATTTTATTTTTACTTTTTCACTACACTTTTAGCTTTCAACAAACGTTGCCTACTGGTACCCTATATAACTGTCATAAAACTAAAAACAGATTTTCCAAAACATTCGCATTCTCGGACTACATTCCCAAGGCGTTTAAGGGTTCAAATCGAAACATAAATACTCATTTATTCGTAAGCAATGCTACGAACCCTTTTCTCACAGTAAAGTTTTACGAGTTGGGCAGATAATCAATTGATACGCTTTATATTTTTATATTGAGAACGTCTATTGGACTTGTAAAAGTATTGTGTCAATGTTACACTTTTTGAATATAGGAGACCAAACTGTATTTTGCTGACGCTTTGACTTCACTTCTTGAATAGATGGTACTAATTTTTGCTAAAGATAAAATCTTTAGCAAAAATCCAAGCCTAATTTGAGTTATTTGTTTGGTAAATTGTTGGACCTAAATGAACTCTAACTTGTGTAAGTTGAAAGGACGTAAGTGCATAATAAAGTGCTTTGTATCGTCATGCATCGAATAAATGTGGGACGTCGCACGGTGGTTCAGGTTTAGTCAGTAAGAGTTTTGCTCTGCCCGTTTCCTCCCCTGGCCTAAGCAAAATAATATAAAAAGTTAAAAGGACATTGACAGAATTCGGATTTTTAAAATATGGATTTCGACATGATTTGCGATGAGTTTTTATTTCTATGATTTTTTAGAACTATCTTATCTAAGTAAATGAACTTTTAGGTACGAACGTCGAGAACTTTATTACAGTTTACAATCAACATAGTTCTACTTAAGCATTTTACTGTAGAGAATAAGTGTATATTAACAGAACAAACAATTATAAATGCGGCAAAGTTCAAATAAAAAAAAAACATTCAACTCTATAAAACTAAATAGCGTCGATTTAATAAAACAAAAAACTGTAGTGCTTCCCCGCGCTTTCAGCCAGTAACTGTCTGTGTAACAAAATAGGTGAAGTAAAAAATAGTTTAATCTCTATTCGAGTCTGCAAACTAACCACAGAATCGATTAGCGGGCTCGTTACTAATTCCATTTGGTTCGAAGCAAATATTAGGATCAAATAGGTTAATTTATTTCTATTCGGTGTGTGATGAATGAATTCTCATAAAATAATTATAATTTATTCATTTATTAAACGTACAATATAGTGCTAGTAATAATTTCGCAAGTATGTGAGTTATTATGGATGGATTCTTTGTTATAGTTTGTTATACGTCACATTTTACAAATGAATTGTTTAACGAATTAAAAAAATTGGTCAGATTCTAATTACCGTACGGAGTGGTGCATGATGTGTCGTGTCTGGTTTAATCCGACTCAGAACTCAAAACAAGCATTCGTGCGGTCCACATATGCTTGTACCGAATCTAGGTGTCTTTTGCATAGCACTCGGATGTTTTTTAAACCCCCCGCGTCACAAGGATTAAATACCTTAGTACGGAGGTCGGTTAAAAATCCTTCCAAATAGATTATGTTTTCAATGTATATAATTTTCTGTCTTAAGAAAAAGTTTGTTTAGCTATAGGTAGTAAGTATTCCCAACTATTAAGAGTTCCAATCTAGAAAACAGTAATTTTTGCCAAAATGCAACTTCTAATATAAGTAGCATTATAACCACATTTCAAAATACGTATAGGAGTCACAATCGAGTTCTTGTTCCAATTAATCGTGCTGATCGATTCCTGCCTCTGTAAACACGTAAAAACGATCGGCTGTACAAACATCTTATGATGTACCAGCAAACGTTATTTACTTGACGATGAGAGTATTTTGAGGATATCTTGCAAGAACTTTTTACACGATGGCAAAGCCAAACGTGGAAAGTAATGATTTTGGCAAGCGATGAATGTGTATAGGCATATATGTGCTTCTTGAAATAATCAGATTGTGTATGTTTGTGTATGTTGATGATAACTGTGAATTCGTTTACTATAAGAACGATTTTGGTCAGGTAATACACCTATATAGTTGTTCTAATAAGTATTCTTTCACAAAACAATGTGTATTCAATAATTTTCCTTAAAAATGTTACAGGTAATAGGTATTATCAGTTCCGTTAACTAATTAGTTGCACTTTAGTTGATGCATTATAACTAATTGATTTCTAATAATTACGTACTAAAACACGAAAATACAATTACAACTAAAATTGAACACACATTAACTGTTTAATAATTGATTTCGTAGATATGTTGCTATAAATGTATTTATTTTCCAGTAAAAATATTGAAATAACATATATGTAAGAATATTAACATGTCTTAAGAATAAACACTGTTCGTGAACTAGCAAGCCTACGAACAGAACATTGACTTAGACTATTTCCACCAAATGTTTTCACAATCACACAAATCCCCAATCAAAAGCAAAGTAAATAGATTAAAACATTATTATATCTTCGTCATTGTCCGCCACAAACTCCTATATTTTTGATAAAGTAATTTAATTCTGCACTGAACAAACAAAAGCTTGATTATTCGCCTTATGAATCATGGCTTCCATCGTTTCATTTTGTCGTCAGCATAAAAAGACTGCGTAATAACGTAATTAAGGAATGTCAGATCAGAGACCTTTTTTGTGATCGTTAACTTAATTTGAGGAATTCAATTATAATAATTAATTAATATATCATATATTTTTGTCTTTGATAGATCGCATAAGTAATTACCATGGTATATCTTTTTGTATATATATAGATCGCTACTTAGAGAAAGACAAATGTTATTTATGCGGAACCACTGGATTGCTAGGCTAATGTTACACTTGCCTCTAGAATAGCGTCATATTTTTCTCATATGTAAACCTCATATATAAGAATGACATATCCTTTAGGTACAGTAGATGTAAGTTTGACACCTTATAACGCTAACATTTAATTAAATGTCACTTGTTCAGAGGGCAGCGAGGAAGAGCACATAGCTGTGAAGGACTTACTCCTTTTCGTAATAGGTATTTTTTGTTTACATATAAATTATTAGGCACCTAAAATCTCTAGAGTGCTAGACTATTTTGAAATTATGCAGAATCAAAAACAATTAGTTTAGCCGATCTCTTTATTTGTGTTTAGTCTAGGCTAGTTCTAAGATTATATTTTCTAAAACTCCTGGAATCTAGTTTAAGTTTGACTTCAACAAACCTTATTTGTAGTCAACCGAAATGTTATGTTAATGACTTTTCGAAAGTGTTGAAAATGTATTTTAATGAATAATCGATACGTTTTTTTTCTCCACTGACATAAATTGTAGTACCTACATGCCACTTACTAAGCTACACTTTTAAAGAAAAAAAATATTTTTTTATAATTAATTATCTGTCAGAGTTAAAAGATTTTTTTATCCTTCATAGTTCCTATTGTTTTTATACAACTAAATGAATAAGGAAAAATAATCCTTAAACACACGACTTCAAATGCCGTGTCTGAGTCTCCAGGTGTACAGAAATAAAGTACGCAGATCTAAGTAACCGCGATATAGTGTAAATGTCTAACGCGATGGGAATCCAGCCCAATGATTGATGCTCTGTTGGATTAATTAATCTTGCTCAAGTCGACCGGTCTTGGGTTGATTACTAAGAGGTAGCACTTGAAATATTTGTCGCTAACTGCCTACTGGATCGTGAAGTGCTGAAGCGATCATTTCATTTGATAGATTTAATATTTCAGGTTTTATCGAAACTTCTTGAAGGTAAGCTTTTAAGTTTTAAGTTGTTTTGTTAGAAAGTTGCGTTGGAGTGTTAAGGGATAAGATTCTTCGTGATTGAATTGTTTTTATCACATTAGTAAATATATATTTTTACAATTTAACGAAAATATCTATGCGTAATGTATCAACTTATTTAATGCGGTATCTTAACTGCTTGACTTTTCCTCCAGTTATTCCGCGATCCAAAATTTTCTGGCAGGGCTATTCATGAAATAAAGCTTGGGGATGGGCGGACAGACCCACAGATGGACGGACGGACAGCGGAGAATTAGTAAAAGGATCCGCCCTAAAAACGGTACGAACGAGTCCTGTTCCTAACCTACTCGACGGAGTTGATTTGCCCAGTTTGTTTACTTCCAAAGTTAATAAACAGATCGTATATCAGTCACAACACAGAGATCAAATAGCAAAATTAGATTATATAACAGGTCAACAAGCCCGCCACCTTGCGGGTCCCCCGTGGCACAGACTGTACATTATAGACATTCCTATACATTTATAAGTTTAGATGTGTATGTGCACCTAAATATCAGAAGTGTCAATGAATATATTATGGTAACTGTAGGACTTATTTCGTATTCGTTAGTGAGCATTATTTTTTTCTTTTATTTTCGTAAAAAGACTAACACTGCTACTTACTCAAAAAGTAAGGGGTTGTAGAGAAAAAAGAAAGAAGAGAAAAAAATAATATAAAAATAAATGATTTCTTTTTCTCTTTTACGTGGTAGTCAGGCGTAGATACTGTGGTGTATTTGACTGTAACAGTAAAGAGAAAGACAAGAAAGAGGAAAATCGAAAGAGGAGGCAGAGGCAAGCACTAGGATGACATAGGCTTACAATTATTATAAAAAGCAACAACTTTTAGGTAATTTAAATTGCAGGCCAGCGCGATCCTGAAAAGGTAACCGCAGGTACCATGTGCAAAATAAAGAACATGGGGTTTAAGTCAGTAAAAGTCTGACACCCAACGCGAGAATAGTCGCTTGTTAATTTCAAATTAAAAAAGAAAAATACTATAGATTCATTAGAATTAGGTAGTTCTCTAAATCCCGTTTAAATATTAAACGTAATGGCATTAAGTACTCAGTGCTTGCCAAGCTGGGAGTCTGAGGCCGACGTTAACAAATGGATATTCGATTCTGATAAGGTACGACACTCCCTGGACACCTACCTACCCCGCCCATTTACCTTTTAGAGCTGAACTTTGCAGTTGTAGAAGAGAGACAGCATATAATACGGGGTAGAGCGTTGTCTCTTTCCTAGAAGTACAATAATAATGCTTTGAGGTCTAGTGGTACACTTCTGGATGCCCGAAGGTTTCGCCCGTTACTGCAGTAGTGTTGACTAATCGTGTCACCAATACCAAGGCGATGGCTAGGTAGATAGTATAGCATTTATTGTGCATAGTAAGAAAGGTTTGAAATGAAGTATTCAGGAAAAACGAACTTTGTCTTCTTATTTAAGGTCGACATATAATCACGCAGTTAACAGCATACAAAGCTATCCACTTATTAAAAACATATTTCTGAAAATTCGAAACAGTTCCTATTTTTAATCTTGAGTAAAGAATCTATTTGCTGCCGAATAGTTACAAATTCATTTTATTATTAAATACTTAATATAAAAATAAAAATGTTAGCGTATATCATGCTTTAATTGGACAAGACAACTTTTAACATTTTAAACATTATTCTTTCAAAGTTTTTGTCCCGACGCAATGAAAGTTGCGGCCAAAAGTTTTGCTCGTAATTACCATAAAGTTTAAATTATGTAGCGATGTACAGCCCCGTGTTTTTTGGAATATTAAAAATTTTATATTAAGAAAGAAACATTTTTTATATATAAAATATGAAGATGGAAATAACAGAGAAATTTTATAATTAATAAACAATGCTGAAGGACAACACAGCTACAAAGATTAAATAAAATTAGATAACGAAACAATCTACATTCATTATTCGCGCATTAAAACCGATTTTGTGTTACGAAGACATCAAATCCAAGCAAGCCACTGCCATTTCAAACTATTTGCGTTATAAGAGGTCGATTTGATGACGACCTTAAGTGCCTCTTGACCGTCGTTTTCTTTTTCAATCCAAAAAACTGGCCCCAGAGGTCGAAGGGCACCTGTGACCCTTACATGTTCCAATCAAAATGTTCTACATGCTATTTTTGCTCCTCTGTCGATTACATTTTGGATAAGAAAGAAAAACGAGTATTTAAATTATGAAGTTGTTTAGTATTTTGCAGACATAATGATTTGTTAATACAATTACATTTAACAGTCAAAAATAACAACTGTTAGTTCCTTAAATTGCGTTGTCAAAAACTAAATTCGGGGGTAATTTCATCTCACTGCACTGCAACAAATAGTCATAGTGTATGGTCCATTCAGATGAAATGATTGCATCCGAATGTTCTGAAGTCTACTAGTTTCCACCTGTCCCGTGGCAGCTAAAATTTGCTACAAATGCTAAAAAACTGATCTGATGCTGAAATGAGGCCTTCTTGGTGAGTTGGAACAGTGCTTTTAAATAAAAGGAAACAAACAGCTTTTAACAACGATTGGCTTTCCAGCAGAAAAAAAGACGCGAAATAAATGTTTATAAATTCTTCCAGACATTATTATGTCCAAAGTTAGTCGTCTGCACCATGAAAGTTTTATTTCTGAACTGCACCTACGGCAAAGTTTATGGTATGAAAGAAAGTTTAAAGGAAAAAATGGACGTTAGGAGTGTCCTGCTATCTTTTTCTTTGCAAGAAAAGTTTTTAGTGTCAGATATTCTCCAGATTTCAGGTCGGTCTTATAGTTTCGAAACTTTCAAGTTGACGAAGATATCTATAATATTTTGATTATAATTTATACATTAGACCTATAACTCCACGTATGCGTCTAGAAGATTCTCTAATTGAAGATTCTTTTGAATTAGCATCTTCAAACTATGTTTAACTCATTTTTATTCTGTTTAGCATCTACCTACCCTTCAACAACCCTCAAACTAGTTAAAGTTTACCTAGCTTAAGAAAAACGAGACGCTGAAATAAGTAGACAGTCTACTTAATGCAAGTCATTAATTACCACGTACATTTCTGCTCACCTTTCCAAATGAAGTCGTGAAGACAGGTAGCGGAGCTAATTAAGCATCCCGCGCGAACCTGGCTTTCATGCAGTTTGAACATGCTGCTATCATCAGTGTGTGTCAGTCGCCTCCGTGGCCCGGAAATTAATGTGAACTGGAATCGACAAGCGACAGTTTCTCCTCTACTTCGAGCTATCTTTTTTGGTTTTGGAAACGGAATATGAAGGTTTTGTTAACTATGTAAGAAAAAAAATCTGTTCTTTTTACGTATAATTCGCAAAATCGGTACGATTGAGGACTACGGTTAGGGCAAACACTAATCGGAAGATCCCGAGAAATACTTAGTGTGAGTTAAGCGTCGTATCATTATTTTTCGCAGGAACGATATTTCGAAACCACGCAACTAAGGTTGATAACATTTAGAAAGTCTCGGAATAAGTAATAGAAAAAAATATTTTTTAGCTTTGAAAACATTAGTTGTGAGCCAAAGTAAACATTTATAAACTATTACGTCTATATCTGCCAAAGCTATGGAGGTATTAAAGCTTAAAGCCACACGCACAGAATCGTCATCAACGACCTAAATATTGGTAAACCAAAATCCGAATATAATGAATAGATAAACTCATCAAAGTTCCCAAATTTACTTGAATCCACGAAGAGCGAACCCTTTGCTTAATTATGCGGAAGGCTATACCTAAATATTTTTGGTTCACTAGACTCGCTGAAATGTACGATCAAATCCTTCAACAAAAGATTATCAAGGTCACCTTTTGATACTTATCTAGTAATATAAAATTTAACGGTTTAATCCACTTCGCTTCTGCTTTTAAATGGAACAATTTTAATACAAAAGCTATCTACTAAAATATTACAAAAGCAGATCAAGTTCGGGTTTATGTGGCTGTGAGTTTACATTAGTTTGAACTACTTTCCAATTATTTTATAGGTGAGTTTTTTTAATGTTTAGCTACTGTTGCTAGGCGTTTTTGTTTTTTTCTCATATTAAGTACTCATTGATAGCCCACCCAGAAGATATTCTCCTTTTCATATATTTACAAGTTTTCGTTACACATTGCATAAAAATCACTTCCAATATTTACTATTCTCATTTCATATTTTTCTTATTTAACAGTTTTTTCTTCAAAACCGCCAACCACTGCCTCTTCCATAACCTTGTTTTCAGTGATAGTTCCCCTTTGATTGATGATACAGTCTATCAGGGGGAGTGATGCCGGATCATCGCGCTAATGATTGATTACGATTCAACGTCCAAGCTTTTCGACTACCTTTGAACGTACCACGTCTTGTTTTCCTTCTGGTAGGTAATTTTGTGAGGATAAATTGAATGTAGGTATTACTATTTTAGGCAATGTCTTTGAGAAATACTACTTTTCATTGAAAACTGAGAAACTTTCACTCAGACTAACTGCATAGATTGTTCCCAAAAAAAACAGTTTTGGTTTGATCATACCAATTTGCATTTTCTAAAGTAAAGTTATTACTCGATGACTAAATAAACATTGCAATAATTTGACACGCGCAAGCCTCACATTTAGCTCATTTATTTTAAATCCTCAAGAGACTTATCGATTACTGGATCGTGTGGAAAAATCTCTGTATTATTTTTCAAAATAGCAACAGAACGGACGCATCCTTGATCAAGTACGTAATAAAGTTTCATTCCCTTGGTGCATTTGAAACTGGTCATATTAAGACCATTTAATCAGGGTAACGTACTCAACGGAGAAAACGAAATCATACTATCGAGGCTCCTTTGTCTGTCCGTCTGTAATCAGTTGGTATCCCATGATCCGTAATAGTTGTTACGTAGCAGTTGATTTTTTTTCCGATTATATAATTTAGTTGCCGGAATATCAACAAATAATGGAAATAAGTACCGAGGTTGCAACCAATTTATTTGTCTTAAGCCTATTTGTACGAAACCGTCAGTTTTACTCATAGCCCGTACTTGAACAAATTATTCCTATTTTTCTAATTTGTAAAACATTCATGTATATACTTATAAGTACCAAGCACTTTCAATAATACCTTGCACGTATAAACACGGGATCAACTTCTAGTTTGATTATCAAGTAGCACATACATTGTTACAAACATTTGTATAGTTCTAATCGACAAACCAGTTGTAATCTACAGGGAGCAATAATAACACTTAAAAGATAATCATACATGAACCCGGTTATATGATTAAAGTTGTTGAATTCCGATTATTATTAATATTCAAATCGCACGGTTCGGATTTGATAAATGTTTCCAATGCGATTATGCAATATGTTGATACATTGGGTATAATCGTATTTGGCTTCTCATATTTGAAGTAATGTATTTGGAATACTAATCGAATTTATTGGTTTCTAAATGTAAACAGATTAATGGGAGGAATACCCGTTTCAGAAGTTTATATGCAACTGTTTCGGTTTTGAGAATTTTGTTGGATCAAATGTTGGTTCCAACATCCAAACTCAAGCACGACTTCTTAGAAAGTTTATATACTTGCGTATCGTTTGAAGAAAATTACACCGAAACCTTTACTGGAGCAATATTAATACATCATCCAGTAGGTCTCAATAGGGCTAGTAATGGGCCAATATTACTCACAATAAAACGGGATATTCGACTCGGCGTCCTCGAATAAATGTCAAATATCCATAGCTTAAGTAAAATAAACAACGGACCCACAATCTGGAATCTGAAACGAAAGTAGTGGACGCAGAATGGGAACAATAACAATAAATAATGATACGGCAAGGAACGCAGTGCTATCGACCGATGCGATAGACTTAAAGAAACCCACTAGTTAAGTGACATTCTACAACCGTTGGACGCAATAGACAATGCTCAAATGAATGGAAATGTCATTTTGTTTCGATCACGTGTCTTGAAACTGTCATTTCCTTACATCCCAGCGTTTTCGATTGAGGCTAGCGATTATCAAAATGTATATTTGTTTTTAAATTTCTATATTCCAAAAATAAATTTGGAGGGCGCTGCGATTTCGAATTTTTCAATTACATATTCTTAGTCTGAAGTTTTCGATTGAAATGGATAAATGGCTTAGGATTGATCCCTTTATAGGGAGATAACAGCCGGGTCTTTTACTACATAAAGGATCAAGAATATACAAGCTGAAAGTTTCGGGAAATTCCGTTACTAGGAAAAGTGAATCTTTTAGTGTCGCAAGTCCAGCTACTGCCAACCTACTATCTTCTTTTTCAATATGTTTTAAAGATGAAAAACCATTAAAAGAGCAGATAATTTTTTGGATATTTTATGATGTAGGTAGAATATGAATAGGCTTCACAGTTTTATCGGATAGGGAAGGTTTCGGGAACTATGACTGGATACATTTCTGTATTGAACGAGGATAGAGTACTCGAGGTAAATTGTATGTACGTTCAAGTTATGGTGATTTTGTAAGACAAGTTTAATATTAAACTACCGGTTCATTGGAGTGAAATTAAGTAGAATTGAGAAACCAAAATTAAATCAACATTTTTCTTGTAATAAGTAATTGTACTACGTTTCTGTCTCCTTACAGTTATTATAATCATCATCACTTCAGCCCGAAATACATCATTTGCTGAACAAAGAATGAATTTGTGCACATGACTTGAATTTTTGTGGAACGCCCCGTCAAGGATTTAACTCCTTAATTCGGGAGTCGTTTTTTTTTTAATCGCAGGTCAGTTTTTTCAAGGTTATTTTTTTATGATTCTTTTCTTTAGTAATACTGTTTCTGAATCGGCTTCAATCAACTAAATACGTTATAGAAAAAAAAAAATACTTAAAATTTATATACACTTTATAATTACTAATCAATATAATTTCAAATAAAGAAATTCTGAATTAAAAATACTTTTAGTTTTCGGAAGATATCTGACTACCAAATTGTTGGTAATCAACAAAAATTTTCAATCAATATTAACCCGAGGCTCAAATTTATCTCATCAATGCCCGAAAATATCCTTTGAGAATTATAATAGCAAATATCTAAAGCCAATCTTCGGGGCGAGAAGGTCAATCTTCCAATTCAGTAAAGTCTACTTCAATTTATATTTGCAATTCTGGATTGAGAACGGGTCCAATTATTTTAGTGTTTAGGAGCGTGCTTTAGTCTAACTAGAGAAGTTAGTACATTTAAACAAAAAAAGATTTCCACTGCAATCCATTTAATTTTGTTACGGAAAATAGGGATGACGACAATTTTTTTTTGCAATGTCCATCTTGTAGTTTTTTGTATAATAATGGATACGTATTTTTTAATTTGTCCCGCAAAAATAAATTGACCAAATTACAGTGAATGAAACTTACGCGTGACGTCACGGTTGTGTATAAATTTTACCATATCGTTACGTCACAAGCCCCCTCTCCTAAACTTTAAAACAGTTATTCTTTGTCAATTCTAGTTTCTCTGAAACAGGAAAAAAATCGTGTCTAATACTTTTCAATTATCTAACTGAGGGACTAATGAGATTTTTTCTTTTTATACCCAGTCGTCATCCCTATTTCTCAAAAATTTAAAACCTAAAGATACCCTAAATTAAGTTTAAGAATGCGTGGATCACGCAAATGCTTGTACTATTTGAGAATAGAACTGACTAATGTGACATACCGCGTACATTGGATTCGACGTGTTGACTTTTACACTCGTGCAATTTCTTTTTCAGTATGTATTCATTTGGCGCAGATTTAGATAAATTAGAGTACAATTATATCGCCAGTAGAAGCAAAAAAGACCGAAAACTTACGTCCCCGCAACTTTAAAACAGGTTCAGCGATTATTATCAAACATATCTAAGTACACTCGCGCTTAATTCACCTTTAAGACAAAAAAAACTTTACAATCTAACTCCATTCTTTTTACGTCGGGATTCGAAATACAAAGCGATTGTATTTTGTTTCTACAAGCGTCAATCTGTTTCAGCTGTAGTAATGAATAAATGTGCCATTAACCATTAGAATTATTGGATCACATTTTGTAATAAGCGGTCAATTTACTAATAGACTTGTCATTTTCAATGCAAGTGATTAGATGTGGTTGACTGCATATGACATCATCTATTTTATTTGGCAATCAATAGTTCCGAATTTCGTATCCATTCATCCGTTGCATTTATTTCGAATTTAGGTTAATTGTTTTGATATTAAAAGTTATGAAGCGTAGAGAAGTATTGTTTATCCATTGTGTATTATCTATATTAACTGCTAGCTCTCCATTTTTAGATTCTGGAACACTAAAGAATGATATTTTTTATTGACTAATGATGAACTAAACTGTAAATTTTAGGATTCAATAATCCATTTTTTTATCTCTTGTAAATTACAGGTAAAACAGAGTTTTCCGAAATGTCACCAATGGCCATTACTTAAGCTTAAAAATGTCTTATGAAGTGAAATAATACATAAATCCAACACCCCGATATCTAACGACAAGGAAAATGGGTGACCCGAACTCTTCTCCCTCAACGCTAAATTCATATAAAAACGTGACAGGAGTGCGAACGGTGATAACTGAAAATCTTGTACCTGTTAATACTGGAAAAGACAACCATAGCACGGACATTTGTCTCAAACTTTAGTCTACGCAACATATTAAATAGAAATTTTCAAAATCATAGTCATGCGTAGGCAATCCTAGAGTCTAAAAATATCAAGAATTTCCTTATATGGTATAAGGGAATTCTAAAAAATTACTTATACCAAATGGTATAATACCAAAGGCTACATAATTTTTGGGTTACTTATGTACCCAAAGGATACAGAACCCTGTTACTAAGGCTCTGCCTGTCCGTTTGTCAATTAGGCTTTTGTGGCTAAATTAATTGAAAATTACGCTACGGTTTCGTTCTTTAATGCATTTATGTATTGAACCCTATACTTTTGCAAAATAAACAGACTAGATCGAATGAATAGCTAGTCGTCGTCCCTTTAGATGTAGCAACTTTATTGGTTCTTAAAAACAAGTATTCCAATAGATTTTCACATTAAATTCCCAGTCATCATCTGTTTCAGTTTCTCCTAAACTCTTCAGACCAAAACTTTACATCCACGTTTTTCACTTTCTCGTCTGCAGCGTGATGAATGGTAAAGGTCAATGGCAGACACTTGCTAACTCTGAAATTGTAATTTAGGGACCCTCAACTCTCTAAGTGGTACATCAGTGACGTGACAGACTTTAGTAATTGAGTTTAATTCCAGTTATTGTTCTAACGCATCTATTCACGTTAGTATTTTGATGGTGATTAGAGTTAGGTGGTATGCATGAATTAATTGGAACTAATTTTCGTTGAATGTGTTTTATTTGAGTTTGTAGTTTTAATCGCGGACAATTTGATGCATTTCTACTGAATGTTGATAAGTTTTTCAGGCAACGCTATTTGCCCGTTTATCCGTCAGTCCGTCACCAGGCTGCATCTCAGAAACCGAGATAACAGACAGTAAAAAACTCACAGATGATGTATTTCTGTTGCCAATGTAACAGCAAATAAAACAAATAAATATTAAGGGTAAGTTTGTGGGTACACACTTTTTTTATTCTAGCATTTTTGTACACAACCCCCAGTATGACGAGTCTAACTCGAACTGACCGATTATATAAACCTTAACCTCTTTGCTTACCTTAAGGCATAAAGTCAAGATATTCATCGGAAAAGACCAAAGTTTCACACTTATCTACCTACACATAAATACTGCATGGTAATACCTAATCTTATTCACTTCACACTATGTTAATGGCTAAAGCTCCTTCATGTAGTCATAAATCCAGATATAAAGCGGTTGTTAGTACTATTTTATGGTCGTCGGTGATGGTATCCTTCATTCACCGTAGCTTTATGGCTTGTTGTCCATACTTCAAGTTATCACGTGTTTAAATTATGACGTCATTACGTTATATCATTTGGCTGACGGAGTTTTGATCCTTAGGTGATGGAAATTAGTTAGATGGTTTAGGAAAGTGTCAGAAATAGGATTCTTAAAATTTGCTTTATTTTTTTTAAATCCAGTGACATTGGAAGGATCAGAAGGCGTAGTGTAAGGTACAAATCCTACTAATATTATAAATGCAATTTTTTCTTTGTTCATCTGAACGGATTTAGTCGAAACTTGGTACACAGATAGTTTATAACCAGGATTAACAAGTCACATAGTTTTAATACCGATTTTATGTTCCTGTGGTATCATATTCGATTATTAGCGGATGGGTCCGCGGGCAAAAGCTAGTATAGATTTGCAGTAATTTCAGTAAAAATCTTTTCTTTAAGGGTATTTGCATTTTTATTAACTTTACTTTAATCCTTAACTTAAATAAAACATGTAACAAAATAAGGAAGTAACTAACTTTTAGAATATATTTCCTTCACTTTTAATCATTCTTGTTCAGTTAAAAAACACATGAAAAACTGAAGTAAACCTTTAACTTTTACAGTAAGTAGACAAGGAAAATGAAATTTATTGCAACATTCAAAAAGGGATCTCTACAAAAATGTAATTGGATAAAATGTTTGTTTAGGATTTTTGAGCCGTTGAGTAATTAAAGATACCTTATTATTTTTTGCGTAATGAAATGTTTTAATTTAGTTTACACCCGCTAGGTATTATAAATTTAAGGGAAGTGATATTTACTGGTACCAGAAAAAGAAGGATATTTGTGGAAGGGAGATGCAGCTTCATACTGTGTAGTGCCGTCTCATTTCCTTAAATGCAATAGTCAGCAGTGACTCTTTCAGTCAGGTTAAAAATGAGGTTTTAAGGCAGGTAAATTTCTGTTGTAAATCGAGATTAATAGATTAAAAAAATCTAAAGAACCATGGTTTTAAATGTGGGAGCGTGACGGCGCAATTCATGGCATAGAGTGTCATCTCCCTCCCACACCAGCAACACTATTCTTTCTACTCGAATATTCTTATATTAGTCACGTTATACCTCCCTATTTTCAGATATGTTATTAGACTAACTTTGGTCATATGAAGCCACTAAGTCTCGTCTGTATGCAAATCGTTGCAGGTTCGAACTAGGGTTAGTACCAATATGACTTTTCCAAAGTTTTACGTCTTATTACGAATATTCGAAGATTCTACTAATAATAAGTAAAGACATTGTGTGGAAATCTGGATGCAAAATTGGAAACCTTGGTATCCTAATTGCCATGAGCTCTCGGCTGAGGAGCTTGTGGCTAAGATATAAATGCACAAGTTCATCGATCACAGGTTAACCTACGCTTGAGACGGCCGGTTCGTAGATGGGTGATCATCTTTGTTATAACGAGTCACTTTGTGTTTCGGATGGCACATTAAATTGTGGGTCCCGGCTGTTTTCCATACATCTTTTTTTTTCATTAAAACCAAAAAGGAAGCGAATACCCTAAAGTCCTAATAAAGGTCGGACGCATTTTTATTTCTGGAGGAAAATCAAAATAAATCCTTGATTCTTACTTGAAAATAGAATCAGAAAATAAGGAAAGAATATTTTTTATTAATGTTAAAAAGGTCCAAAAAACTTATCTTAAAGCCTCGTCCCACTCATAAATCGATCATTCTCAATCAAATCGCTACCGAATAATTTTATTTCCTTGTCAAAGCCCAGTGGTTCGACAAAATCTTTATAATCCATTTCGAAGACCCATCGAAATCAAATTAAGTCATATAAACATCGTCGACAGATGATTTATGATATTTTTTTCCGATAACCTATTCTTACCTAACCTTCAATGATAATTTGTTATTTTTATTCATTTTATTAGAAGAGAACAGCTATTTTTACAATATATATTTAATTTCTAAATCTCTTTTGTAGACGCCCAGACTAATTTTATTTTATAAATGTCGATTTTTTAAAGTAAAATAAATATAACAGTACAGTTATTTCATACAATTTTATTCGTACTTTTATAACATCTTAAAGCTTTATCGGTTTTTATTCTATTTTTTCTTTAACTCACCCACTAAGGAATTTAATCCTTGTTTCACGGAGGTTTTTCACAGAAATGCTAGTAGTATGCAGGTAAGGAACCCGCTATTGCGTAAGAGATTATACCAAAAGCTATTTGATTCCAACCACCATTCAAAACATTTAAACATCAGAAAAATGTGAGTGTGGTTCAAAATCAAGGCTTTCGCAATCACTGACAGATTTTGAACGTACCATCCATGGTACGTGCCATCAATCGTTCAATTAATTATTCAAAACCACCAGGTTTCACTTACCATTATCATAAGCACCGGACGTAGACGAAGAACAGTCTTACAGAACTGTTCATGTCAAAGCACAAGCAAGACTGCAATCACCGCTCTTCCGTACACGTACAGCTAACAGTTACAAGTCAAAACATCAGACCAAATCTTTTAAATCATTGATACCAACTTTCTGAAACAATAATCCAACCAAGAAGTTGCTAACAATAGTAATTTCTTCACGACATTAACCACAAACACGTACACAGGATCGTAAACCTCTAATAAGAGGGTCCAGCTCACGTTCATGTGACGGTACCAAGTAAAGCTTTTATTTGATTAATTTCTCTGACTAATAGTGTAGGAACTGCATTAAGAGTTATGATTTCTTTTAATTTTGGTGCGTTGATCCCGTAGAATTCAGGAACTTAGGCCATTGCAGCATTTGGAATTGTCATCTTGATTATGTGTTAATCCAATCTTCAGTCGCAGGTGCTCTCGTGCTCTCAGTGGGAAACCGTTAACTGTCGCTCGTTTATGAAGTAACAGTGGTATTGAGCAAGTGGTTAAACATTAAATTATTTGAAGAAAAAATAATCTGCCTTCAAGAATCGACACTCAAAAGCGAAAAGTATTCAGCTATCGCTAGATACTGACTAAAAAAACGAAGTTGGGCACTAAAAGTGAACGTATAATAAAGAATCCAGCAAATCCTCGCTACATTTATAATTTTATACACAGATATAAGAACTGCAAGAACTAGGTTAAAACAGAACTTGTGACAAGATTACTCGGGAGTGACCACTTCTACTCGCCTCTCGAGCACTACCCGACTACACTAGGCTTTAGATGAAGTTACTTCGTGTGATGTCATAGCAAGGTGAGCCAAGGAAGTCGTTTAACGGAATCGTAGGGACAAAACCTGTATCTGTAGGATGAAATAATGAGCTGGTGTTGTAAATGCAACGAGTAGACTAGTTTTGATATGTAAAATTAATATCCTACTTTATGTTATAAACGCGAACGTTTGTATGTATGCATGTTTGGTCCTCTTTCACGCAAAAACCACTGAACAGATTAAAATTAAACTTGTTGAACAGACAGTTTATAACCAGAAGTAACACATGGGATAGTTTTCTCCCAAATTAATGATCCCGTGGTATTATATTCGATTTGTATCAAAATAAAATAAACGCAAAAAATGTCACAGGCGATGCCTCAGGCTGCCACGTACTAAAATATGAAATTACAAATAAAATTGATGATAATTACACGTGCACATGTTCATTAAGATGTCGATTATGTTCGAGCACGTGTCACAAGTCACTACCACAAATAGTCTTACGAACAATTTGGAGTTCGTACGTGCCCAGAGCTTTCGATTTCACCCCACAATGTTATTTTTATGAAGCGAAAAGATTTTATCAGTCTGTATCTCAAATTAGAGGGAGTTATGTGGTATTTAGGGCTTAGAACTGTTTGACTAGTGTAGGTAGGTACGTGGGGCTAAGTCTGTCTCTTTTGTGTTATTATTTTTTTAAGTTTGAATGACTTAAAGGTTTTGAAATTTTTACCTAAAGAGTATATTTGAACCCTGTTACTGAGGCTCCGACATCGTTTTGATCGAATATTCCTTTTTTATTGGAATACCCAAGTACTGCAAAAGCCTGATTCAAACTTGACCGTCTTTTTCCATTTTCCTTCTCGGTATTTACCTTTGACGTTGTAAGAAACCCACGTGACTGAATTCGGTCTTTCAAGACAAGCTTTCGTCAAATCACAAGTAATATCACACAACCATTAAAGTCCGCTTATGTCACAAAAAGTATTTATTTAATAAGTAAGTATAAATAAGTCGTTTAGTATGTCATAATGCACAAAACGCCTCATGTTTTAGAACATTCGAGACTTGTGCTTCTCGAATGTTATATCCAGAAAGACAAGTCTTGAATATTTTCAATATCGGATCTTCTGAATATTTTATGAGAAACAACTTATGCGTCTCGGTTCAGTTTTTTGAACTTGTGTTTATCGCTTTTAGTTTGTTTTGATCTAAATTAAATCTACAACACGTTTTGACAAAGTTCGGTTATACATAATATGACCATCGTTTCTGTGTGTGCGAATAAACAACTTAGTCTTAGTTAATTGATCTTATTAGTCGTTGTAAGTGGAGTAGCTTTGTACCTTAATGGTAAAAATACAACCATATGTCTCAGTTTCCACAGTCTTTCTTCTGTCTGTCACCAGGCTGTGTCATACAAACAAAAAATAAATATGACAGAGGATAAAGTGGTAACTGACGGGTGACCAATATTTTGATGATATATGATGCATGATGATATTATATATTTACTTATAATATATTCTGTTGCATTTATATTGGAAATTTACACTTTCTATGCTCGAAAGGGATTAGCTTAAACGTAATTCTGTGTACACATTTTCCAAGGACAGATTAATCCTATAGCATGCAGGATATCATTGTATTTCACAGCTCAATTTGAATTTTCTATTGGTTACTAAGAATTTATTATAGACTTAAGCTTTGAAATACTTAGATTTTAAGGTTTTGATATCTCGAGTTAATAAAAAATAAAATTCTAACGATTACTTTTCTTAAAAAGAATAAAACCTAAGTTTAAAAATCTTTCAAATATAAACAAGGTTGGATTATACTGGGTCCCGTCGGATGCAGGTGGCAATGAACCGGTCGCGCTGGAGAACTTATGGAGAGGCCTATGTCCAGCAGTGGGCTGCTATAGGCTGAGATGATGATGATGATGGATTATACTATCACTATATTAGTACACATATGCCTTTGAAAAGACTTAACCGATTCTAATAATATTTTGGTTTATTATTTGGCTACTACCTATTTTGGATACTTATAAGTGTTTTTTTAGGTATGTGTAATGTTTTTGTTTAAAAATAAATTATATCGCAAGCGACCTAATAAACTACATGCCTTTAAAATGTCATACAGCAAAGAAAGTCGTTGTCCATATACTTAATCTATTCCTTAAAAATTGTAACTCTTTACAAACCATTTATTGAAAGAACAGGGAGGTACTTGGCTAATGTATTGGTAATGGTGAGAATCCACTGCACAATGTTGGCGGCTTCCCAAACCGTTTGGTTGTAAATCCAAGACAGGATATTCACCATCCACCCCTTTGTGAGAAGACACGGCGGGCGCCAAATGGGTGTGATGTTTATGTCTAGTTGGTGGCTTTGGAATATATTGTTTAAATCAAATATATACTAAATATGTTTAATTTGCTCAATTCTCTAAAATATGAATATTTTATTCGTTCAATAAAATTGTTATGTCTTCGTAGAGAAATGCAAAGCTTCATTTATAACACCAACAACATACAGAAGAGACATAAGTGTATTAAAAATTTGCTTTAAAAAGGGAATATTGTTTTATACTTAATAGATAAAAACTATTATATTCTATACCGATGTAAGACTGAAACTTTTTAAAAACAGAATAACAACACGCGACTGCATCTAATAAAACAATTTCCATTAATTTGTTCAACCTATTTTACCCGAAAAAATAAGTCGCAAAGATAAACTCAACTAACAAATGCCCATCAAAAAGTATTTGTCAACTAAGTAGAACACGATGTTGAAGCTAGTATTTTCATAAGATTGCCATTTCGGGGAGGTCGTATACCAACGGCGGACTTTTCAAAACTTTCGTCGAAGCTTATGACTTTGTACTGCGGACGTGTCGTGAATAAAGAAAGAAGGGCTTTGGTTCAAAGCCTCCGAAGCCCGAACACTCGTCTGGGACTGTTAAAAAGTTTATGTAAACTATAATGGGATGTATACGTCTGTCTGGAGTTCGTGCGTGTCAGATTTGAGGCCAGAAATGTACGTTATGGACTTGTCAAACTCAAAATGGATGGAAACAGAGTAAAAATTTCTGTTGTCTGATTTAGACGAAATGTTTTAAAGACTTGTCCTATTAGCTAGTGATAGTGATGAATATTTTTCAAATCTACTATATCTGCTCGTCCACATTGCTTTTATCAGCATACAAAACAATTTTGATAAACAAAATAGGGTCACGGAAAAAAATCCCACTTATTTGTTTTCCTGCCACCGAAAACAGACTACCCTTCCATATTTTCTCTTTGATAAATGCAGCTACATCTGCAATCAGATATTCAACCTCAAAGCTTAATAAATAACAATCTCCAACGTCTACTGCTACCTATCGAGCCACAAAACCTCTTGTGACAATATTCAACAAAACGTCACACAATAGCGAAAGGGAAGCAGAATTCGTATCACGTACCGATTTCTATTGGTACAAGTAATCCTCTGTGGGATTTACATGCATACCAAAGAAACAAATGGGGCCTATAATAATAAATCACTACCGTAACGACGTAGAGTACAAACGGACCGTGTTTTGAGGGAATTGCTTAGATAGCGAACGTTTCACTGGTTTGCATTGGCTTTTTCGAGACGAAGGGAAATATTTTGATGTTTTGTTTGGGTTTGATAAAATAATGATAAGGCTATCTATAGCTATCTCTAGCTAATAATGATATATTGGTTTTTGTGAAAGATTCACCTAGTTTTCATGTTTATGGTGCGCTGTCACTGCGTTGAAGACCAATGTATGATATTAGTAATTTTGGTAACAAGAAAATCAGTGAGTTTTTTTTTCTGAATTTCGATAGGTTTGCTTTAGATATTTCTCGATTATGATGTAAGTGGTTATGTAGAGTCAGGTGGTAGTGACTATCAAACATTTAATTGCGGATCTTGTGCCTACAATCAGTGTGCTTCCGAAACTGTTACTATTTATCTTATTATACATACCTTTGAGTATTTGTAATATGCAACAAGAAAACCGGCAGCACCAGCTATCTTTCATTTCAGCTGCATAAATTCATAGAATACATACCTAGATCAAAAATTAATCTGAAAAAGAAACGCAAAAATATTTTTTTTTCTATATGTAGAGTACAGTGCAGTATTCATAATTAGTATAATTACCAATATAACAATCGATGTTAACATTATAGCATTACCAATCTGACATTCTAAAATAAAGATAAAAGGTTTTATAAAATAAATATATAGAAACTCTATTAACTAACGCCATCTAGCGAACGTCTCGTGAACTAATGATTAGAGTTTCAGAATATTATGTTTCTGCACGGCCACTTTCAGCGTAAATAATATAATGGGAGAGGTGATTTCTTTTCGCTTTTATTTTTTGATAAACCATTTGTAGACTTATTGTTGCCATTATAACTACATTAAAAATACTAGTGAGTATTAATATTACCTACATAAGACATTAAAATTAAAAATATATGTAAAAATGTAATTAACACGTTCATAGTAAACAAAAAATAAGATGACTCAATAACACCGGTTTATAACAAAAACTATTGCTTCAAACCTATAAGCTAACACTTAATTCATTGATATATACAAAAACAAAATTAAAGACTTCTAGATATTAAAGTCAAGTTATTATTTTCAATATTGTCTATTTTACAGCGTCCACCTGTGTACGCTAATGCCATCTATCCAACAACACCGGAGTTATAACGAAGGACCGGAGCATGTTTACTACTTGTAGCTGTTTTTCTCAGTCGTGCTTCAGTGTATATAATATGAGGTCCTACGATAGTGTTGAAAACGATGATATTTTGATTATTTCGTGATGATATTGTTTTATTTGAATTGAAAAACTACTTCGATACTAGATTCGATGCCTTTATATGAAGATTTTCCGAAATACCGCTGGACACGGAAAAAAAACACAGCTATGAAAAAAAGACATTCGAAACAGAAAACGTCCTCTTTTAAATTTTTAACAGCTTATGTCAATATGCAAAAGTTTTTTTTTTATATTTACTGATAACTGTTTATAGCAATAGTTTGGGCTATATTTTACTTTCAAAATACAACCCTTGTACATTTAAACAAGACAAAACTGAATAAAACAAAAGCCAATCACAAATACAGTGACTTTCCATAAAATTCAAATATTGAAACATCTGCAAATCAAAACGCAGACAATTTCCCACTCGTCCGAAGTGTAATCAATAGGAATTATTGAACAGATTACGATAGAAACTAACGCTTAACTATTGATACGACACCAAAGTTCTGATCCCTTGGATTACAGTAGTAAAATTATGCAGATCTCCTCTGAATACAAAGTTATCTACCTACTGATCCGAATTCTTGCTCAAATATATTTTACGATCTTTTATATTCGGGTAATGAAAGTTCTCAATCAATATTGTCTGTATATTGAATTTTTATTCAAGTAATTTTGTGATAGGTTGTTGAATTTACATAAAGTGGGATATTTTGTTCTTTTCAGTTTATGAGGTAATTTTTTATGTCGTAAGGTCTCAGGCGTGAGCGCTGGACCCTAATCACGTCACAAAGTAATTTTTACAATGGAAAGCATGTGGGTGTATCTATTTTAAGATTGGGTAATTCCAGACTATGGTGCTCTTTACGATATTAATGCCCGTTTTCGTACTGCAATCAATTACAAAAAAAAAGAAATATCTTGTGTCAGGAGTAAACTTCCCGAAACCGTTTTCGTGACTTCGTGGGAGTGATTTATGAAATTAATAACAGATTTTATTACTTTAAGCTCAGTACTATTTACCTGACCTGTCATTATCCTTCTCCCCTATTAAGCAGCATGAGTGATACCCATGCGGTAGGACCATCCCCCTTAATTTCCATAAATAATGACATCAGCCACGCAACCATTACACCGCATTTTAACAAGAAAAAATATCGCATAACTGCGGTTAATGACTTACCCATTATTTTTGTTGTACATCTTTGTGGCACTGCTGTCAAATAAAACACAGATTTCCCGCATTTTTATTTTAAAAAGATATAAAAGGATTTACATTTTCAAAGTTTTAGGTATTCAACTACAAAAAATGAAGCTTCAGTTTCTATACAAATAACTCTCTCTATATTTTATAAAGGTCATTATAATTAACCATCACAGATGGGATTGAAGGAATAATTGAAATACAAATGTGCTGAATTGACGATATGCAAAAGTGGATACATAGGTGCACCTCTAATGAGCGTGACAGATTGAAGGATGAGTAATAGAATGTACAGAGCAATCAAGATACTTAAACTAATACAATGTAACAATAACATATAAACGAACTTATTCTTTAGTCTGTCCATAGTCTTAAATAAATTTAACTAATTTCTTTTTACACAGTCTCTTGCTTTATAAGCAATTTCTTTAATTCACTCTAGAAGCAGTAGGTCCTGGAGGTGTCGTTGTTCCCTCCGTCCATTTGGCGTCAGCCATAGTAATAATTACTGGAATGAGCTCCTAAACTCCTTGGACTTGTCATAACATGTGGCTCTACATCTTCTTCGTTACTTCTACTCCTCGTAAACCTAGGCGCCGACGGCACATAATCTACGTTCCCGTACATATTTGCTTCTACGGATGAAGGATAAATTGTACATAAGGGCTTCATAGCTCTCAGAGTTCCCCTACTTCCGGGGATGTTTTTGTATAGGATCATATCTGGATGCATAGGGTCGTGGAATGTTCCCGATATATGGCTGATATCTGCATCGTTATCTATGTCAGAAAATGCGTCGCTGAAGACATTTGGAGCTTCAGTCGTGTACATGTCTCCGTTCTTGGAGTTGTCATTTCTCCTACGAATGTAACACCTTATGGTAATAACAACTGCGCTTAGGACGATGCATATCAGCAACCCTACACTGATCGATAACAGCAGCAGAGAGGTCCCTTGCAGTATTTCTGTAACAAACATTGTCTGGTACCAGTAGGCAAATATTTGTTTGATATTAACCGATATGTTCTAGTTTCAGTTTGGATCAAATACATTGATGAATAGTGTTTGTTAGCAGTTTAATTGGTTTGCTCGAAATTTATGGACCAAAAGCGTATATAAATTGTGAAGGATTAAATGTGAAGGTATTTCAAAACAGTGATATATTGTTAAATATAGAATTCCAACAAACAATCGTTTTTGATTTTTTGTCCAATAAATTATGAAATATATACTTTTGCGTTATATAAACCTATGCTTTTTAATTCTGTTTCTTAAAAATTAAAAGCAATCCACATTTATTCAATCCTATATTGAAAATGCGAAATTTTTATAAATACCTGGATTGGCCTCCGTTTTGTCCACTTTTTTATTTGGTGTCGTTATCTCACTTTCTGCTGGCGTGGTATCTTCGACTAATGGCGGAAGAAGAGCATGATCAGCGTTGGGTTCAGGCCATTTTTCACCAGCTTCTTCTATCAGAACAATTTGTATGTTACTTTGGAATGTCCTTAAAGTTCGCAACAATTTTATTTTTTGAAGTAATAGATTTTTTAACATTACCTGATTCATCAAAAAATCCTTTGTTGTGATCAAAATTAGTGGAAATTTCATCTCTTTCAGCTGCACTCTCATATTTCTCTGAGAGAACACCTAATGGCACTGAAACAACATATGATTTATTTTAAAATAGCTTTCAGCAGCGTTTTATAGTTAGTGAAATTTTATGACGTTCAGTGAAATGATGTTAAAATATTTTTTTCGTCATATTTTAGTCAGTAAAAAAGTTTGAAGTAACATTTTTATTAAAAAGAGAACACTATTATGAAAGCTGAAAAAGAACAACGGTGGCACTAATGCGACCTCAGAATTTTGTACTTCACACTGAACAATGGTGCAAAGAGCAAAGTTGCAAGGTAACATTGAGATTTGTATTGTTAAAACTTACAAGATGCACCAGAATAGAGTTGTTCAAAACTTTCACAACTTGCGCAATTACAGGGTTGACGCTTCTTCAGTGTTGTTCGGGGTTCCTGGAGAGGTTTTAAATGGGGCTTGCTCCTGATTTGTTGTTCTTTTTCAGCCTTTTATGTTGAATAGGTAAAAACGTAATTTACTTGATTCTTTTTACGTCAGGCAAAAAATGTAGCATTGCAGTGGTGTCTTTTACAAACTGTTTGATTCTTTTTTAATTATCTAGGTCCATTTCACTCATAGATTTATTGATGATGAAGTAACTTTTGAGTACCTAACGATGAAGAACGAAAACCCTAAGCTCCAAAAGTTCTACAAATTTAGTGTTTATGAGTATTAGGTCTTCAAACTTACCACAGGCATAAACAACCTTCAGATACGGTCTGGACTGGAAGCTGCATGAAGAATTGAAGGTCTTGCTGTTGGCGGATATTTGACAGCGTCGCCTGCCGAGGCACAGTTGGATAGCCGTCTTCACAGCATGGGGCGTCACGCAGGCTGGGAACAAAGACAGCCCTTTCTATTCATAGCATCATCGTAATGGTGTATCAGGTTTGTAGAGTTATTTAAACGATAGCAGAGTTTGAATAGGTTTTGAGTAAAGAATGGAAATCGTCAAAAACTTTTTGAGTAAACTGTTTGTTAGAGTCCGAGCAACATTTTATTCTTTTTATCCTGTCTCTCTTGGTTCACTTTAAATAAAATCTCAATCCTTTTGAACAAACCACATTTAACATTAGAAACAATAACAATAATGAAAAAAATATAAGCTATTACTATTATGTACGTACTATTTTACATTCATTCACATCATTATTATTCTGTTTTCATCAGTTTTAAAACAAATACGAGACCATTTCACAAACACCTTTTATTTTTCAGTAATGTAATAATTCCACTAATTTTGTCTGTCAAAACAAATTACTATTGCTAGCGTCACAAACGAAAATAGGACACTGCCCTACCCTTGAACAAACATTAACAATGACAAATAAAAATTTCTTTTTTTTTAGGGTTCTAAAGGGTAAAAACGGAACCTTTAGGAAATATTATTAAGGTTCAGTTGTCTGTCACCAGGCTTAGATACAGCCTGGTGACAGACAACTGAACTGATAATCCGTGATAACTAGACATTTGACAATGTCGAGTCATTGTTAAATTATTTAGGTTACCGCCGCAACAAATAATGATTATAAAAAGTTAAGATAAGCTTAAATTATTTTTTTATAACGATCAAAACCCACCCACAAATTATTTTTCTTTTGCCTATTTGTACGGAACCCTCAGTGACGCTCAGTCAGTCAGGCTTGCACTTGATAATTAAACTCGGTTTGTAGATACCAAGTTTAATTACCTATATGGGTATCATTTCAAATCTATTACCTATCGTTGTTAAGCAACTTAATTTTTGACAAACAAGTATTGTAATACGTACATTAGAAATACGGTCAGGTTGACTAACACAATCAGATTTTCAAAACAATTGCGCCTGGTCAAATTCATCGAATTGTGCTGTTTGGTAACAAAATAGGCTTGACACCTATTCAACACCAATTCCTACATGTCATTGTGAAATAGCACTTTGTTAATCCAATTTCAGATTGCCGATTGTACAATAGATACAGCTAAAGAGTGTAGTTTTATAGTGGTAATCGCACCGACTGACAAAAGTTCTTTTTTACTTTTCTATTTATCAGTTTTATGTTGGAAGTTTTCTTTCAGAAGGTATTTTAGATTTACCCCAAACTTAAAAAGGGATCCCATCTCCATAAGGCACCGCTGTTTGTCGAGGTTAAGAGACGGCAGGTGCGGTCATAAATTGGATGGGTGACCAGTTATTGAAAATATATTCTTAGCTTAACTGTACGGAATCGTCTGTGTTGCGGGTAAGACTCACTCTTGATCGGGTTTCCATGCATGTACACCGAGAACTCAGTATACATAGCATATGCATACCTTGCTGATAGTAAAATGTCGGTTTTCACAGACTTGTTGAAGCCGCAGTTTTATAATTTATTTAACGAAAGACAAATTAATTTTGAGACTTTCCAACTACCCGAAGACCCATAACCGTTAACGTTCTTGTAAATAGGCAACAATATTATGTACCTTTTTAAAAATACCAGAAAATTCAATGAAAATTCGGTCCTCCTTAAGTGAATAAAAATAAAGTATTAATTTAATTACACAATTACTGGTCTGTTTGTCTGCTAACCAAGGCGCGACCTCGTTTGCGTTTTGTCTCATGAATCTCTAAGAAGTTGCCCTTTATTTGTCTTGTTTTCGACCTCTGATTTTGTTTGTGGTTGCCTAAAAGCATTTTTATAGGTACATAATATTTAAAATTTAAGGTTTATCAATGACTATAATTATTTCAGCATAGGTACATAATATTTAAAATGCATGCTTTATCAATGATGACAAGATTAATGATAATTTTACGGTTTAAGTCATATCATTGCTTATAATTATATTTTAATGAGAGTCCTTACTTTTTTATTAATTTGATAGTGTTGTATGTTTATTAGAAAATAATTATACAAACTTTATAAATATTAGTAAAATGTCATTCCTTTAAAATCATTTGCTACTAATTTATTGACATCTTTTTAAAGGAGTAGGGACTGCTTTGTGTTATCAATGTTTAATCGGCAATTTTAGTTTTTTTTTGACGGTGTAGTAAGCCACAACAGAAGGCGTCATAAATTATTATACCATACATAAAGATTTTATTTTTTATAGCAAAAAATAACAACCTTAAAAGAAACTAGTAACAGCTAAAGAAGAATAGCAGAAGATATATCCACAAAAGAATGTATGTTCCTGCGAAATACTCTTTCAATTTATACTAAGCGGCTTTTGTATTTATTACATTAGTTTTATTATGACAAGACCGAGGCAAATAACATACAGTACGGAAAGTATAATCGTATTAAGAGACGTCTATCAAAAAACGACGATATAATATCATCGTTTTGATATTTTCAGGATAAAGACAGACAAACATTATTATAATACAAGTCCAAAACTAGGTTATTTTAATCATTGTATCGAGGGGTGTTTTACAAGCAATCTAGCTACATACACAAAGCCACTTAGACTCAGAACAAGCATTGTGGATCTCACAAATGCTTGTTTTACGCTTTGCGGACGGTGGGTTTGACGTGGTGACCTATACAACTCGGCTATTCGTGCATTCAAAGTTTACGCCAAGAAAAAATGGTATAGAATGGAAGGTCGAGGTCGTTCGATTCCCATCCAGGACAAATATTTGTGTGATGAGCAAGATCCATTCTGTCTGGGAATAATTTATCTATATTATATTTAGCAATGTATACGTATGATTATCAGTTGTCTACTACTCATAATACAGCTTTTAAGACTAAATGGCACTGTGTGAAAATTAACAAACATAATTATTATCAACCGTAACGAAAATCTTTCATAAACACTTACTTTCATCCTTGACTCCTTGTGTTTGCGGACATGTGACGGCTTCGAAGGCTGTCCTGCCGTACTGGGCATCGAAGATTGCTATCCTGGAGTGCGGGTTGCAGCTTAGCTTGATCAGCTCTCCCTCACACCCGATGCGACTACGAAACTCATCTGTGGAAATGATGTATGTATAAATTCAATTGTTTTAGTAAGAAATAATGGGAATATTAAGGCTGAGCCGTTTGTACAATATTTTTTGAACTAAAAATAGTAAAAAATAAACATAAAAAGCCAAGGTTACGAGTGTATTGGTGAGTATGTTTGTTAAATTTTTACGCGCTAACGACAATACCATTTAATAAACATATACATGTTTGATATGGAGTATATTGATATGTAGACTGCTTTTTGAAGCTTTCATCGAAATCCACGTTGTTAATGTAATTGGTGTGGGTACATACCGTTTTAACATAAATTAATAAATAAAATACATAAAATTAATAAAGCTGCAAGCAGTTGCTGGTATAAAAATGAACAGTAGGATTATCACGTAGGTATACCATAACAAGAACCACGGCTAAAACAGATATTATAGTTGGTTTAATAAATAAATACTATTCGAGAGCTGAGTACGCCGTAAATTCTAATGATGTCCATTCATACAGGCATATACAGTGTCAATTCACTATAACAGCATTTAATAAACACAATAAACAAAGTTTAGAATGGAATGCATTAGTATTAACCAGAACATCAAATTATAACAATCATTATCCGATAATATTACACAATACAATGCACAAATCCGATACAGAAATAAATTTAATTTAAAACAGCAATCGTCGCGATACATTTTGTAATAACACTAATTGAATACCACTTTCATACTAATTAGTTCTATTTCACCCCACTAGATGTCGCCCATCGATGGCAACCCTTTGTTTTACCCTCTAATGCAAAACGAACACAACCCTTTCATTTCCATTAGCAGGTAATATAAAACCACCAATACGATAAAAGCATTTGTAAGTGTTCGCTTATCAATTAGTGCAGTGTCCGAGTGTTTTATGTTTAGGAAGCTATAACTAATATTAATGACGTATAGACGAGCGTTTGAAACGTCACTTCCTCTCTTCGATGCCTCGTTTAGTATCGCATAGTAGACGTTAGCGATTTAAATGCGTCGTCATGCGTACCATTATGAAACCAGTAACCTAAAGAGGGTTTGAAATGACGTCGTAAAAAAATGAAGGAATTACTTTGAGAACGTTTGTTTGTGAAAAGTGATATTTTTGTAAAGGCGCCTGGATTTCATGAGTCATTGTGTACACTATGAATTTTAAGAGGGGTAGTAAAATAAAATGTTGTTTATGGTCCGTTCCGTAACATTTTGGGATAGATTATTCATTTTCATCAAACAATTTTTTTTCTGTAAGAGTTTAGTGGAATACGATTATATTTTTTTTATCATGATGTAGCCATAAGGGACCATATTAGTTGGTGCCAAACAATTCTTAGGTTACTGAAATGATTTGGCGTAATTACAAAAGTAGTACAAGAAAATTTTCAACAAACTTCAGGAATCTTCTTTAAGAAAGTTTTATATTCTAGTCAGAACGAAAACATCTTCCGTAACAAGATCCTCTATTGTATAAAAATGGCGAGATAACAAGATACTAGCTAATGACGTCACTAGATCTTAACACCACGCTTTTTATAAAATAAAGCACTCATTTTAATTTATTTCTTAAACAGATACTGCAAGGATGCAACTAGAACACTGATTATTATTAAATTTACTTTTTTTTTTCCTAGCCTACTGTGTCCCACTGATGGGCAAATTTACTTTATGTATTATTTATTGTTTTAAATATTAAGAATTTCGTACCCAAAGGGTAAAATCAGAAACTTATTACTAAGGCAATTCTGCCTGTCCATCCGTCTGTCACTAGGCGGTATCTCAAGAACCGTGAAAGCTAGAGGTCTGGAATTATCAGAAGTGACGTATTTTTATTGCCTCTTTTAAAACTATGCAAATACAGGTTAATGTTAAGCAACCATTAATACGGTCATGTACTTATTCATACTTCAAATATATTTTCGTAAGTAATCGTCAGTGTTGCGAGTAAGACTTCCGCATGACCAGTTTTTTTTTCGTGACACAAAACAAATATGGGCTCCATTGTTCTGCCAAAAACTAAGTTATCCCTACTAATATTATAAATGCGAAAGTAACTCTGTCTGTCTGTCTATTACGCTGTCACGTCTAAACCACTGAACTAATTTTAATGAAATTTGGTACAGATATAGAGTTGACCTTGAGAAAGAACATGGGATAGATTTTATTCCGGACTTTTGAACAGTTCCCTTGGAAACGCGATATAACCGACCTCGACGCGGGCGAAGCCGCGGGCGAAAAGCTAGTAAATATAACATGGGTCTTTAACTAAACAATTACTGCGATAAAACGTGCCACAGAATTGCGTGGGTTGAACCTCTCAATGTCCCAAAAGAAGCATAACTCAATAAACTACAAGTGTATTGGAAAAGCATTTCCACTAACGTAGTGTTGGGTTATGTTTGAATATTAGATTTTGGTGTAAATATCGAGTAAAATATTGTTCAAGCTTCAACCATAATCGTTACCTTATTGAAAACCTGTAAATGTTCTTTAGTTATAGACAAGTGTTACTCAAGAACGTAGAGTTTATAATTAGAAAAGAGACAAATTAACTAACTTACTATTTTATTATTTCTTGTTTCAGCGGCAAAATTAGATGACTAGGGTTTTCATCTGTGAATATTTTAAGAGTCTCTATCTGAAGAGGTTCATGAGATATACATATTATACATGTACAGTCGTTTGGCGACAGACAAACAGACAGATCGACAGAGTTGCCATAGTGAAAAGGAACTACTGTTTTACCTTTAGTTTCAGAACCTAATGATCATAGGTAATAAATCTAGTTGTTATTTATATTTTAAAATAATTGAAAACGCTCAAACCGCTGAAAGCGTTCAAACCGCCCGTCTGCAACTAACGCAATGCATGAGCCACACCTACGGGCACTCCTGCACCTACGGGGTACGCGCCCTGACTCGCGGTCGTTCACCCCCTCCAGGAATTTATTATCTAAACATAAATCACTTCAATACACTTCCTAGGTAGTAAGAGCATGACGTCACGCGATCGTATCAACCCTCTTTTTTGTTTTAAAGGGACGGTATCGGGTAGGATCCCCGTGTCCGCTTTTTTCTTGCGGCCCGACCAATTTGGTAATAGACAGGTTAATCTATTTACCAAAATCAAGGTATGTGCAGCTAAAAATAGACTCTTTTCTGCCGTTCTTCTGTTATAGAGATGTGAGAAATATGAGCAGCAGTTAAAAATAACAATATTCTTTTCTGATGAAAAAATTGTTTTATTAACCGACGATGAATCGACATCCAATAAAAAGCAACTTAGCGACAAAAAAAAACAAAATATTGACGTATTGTTTCTTATTTTCGAAGTCGGTTTAAAATAAAAGAAAGGGTATCCTAAAACAATATTTATAAGCATTTTTTTAAATATTTAAGGTACGTATACTCAAAAAGAATGAAACTTTTTTAATCATCGATCAAAATCAATTGGGCGGCTGGATAAAAGGCTTAGTTTTTTACTCGCCTTGAGCACGCCGGCCTAATTCGTAAAACAAACTCATTAATTTCAAAAGTGGTCGTTATTCGTCGTGGTCTTTACTGAATAATTACTTTGCCTAGCCTTAATGGATGGTTGATACGTAGGGATGGCCAAGGGGTAGTCATCAAGTACCTATACGCGATGTGTTTTGGTTCACAATCATATAAGCACAAGTGACCTACAAGGTTTGTTGCTCGTGCAAAAGTCGTATTGAAAGCACTGCTTTTACAAAAGAGGTTATCTTTAAGCTGACTAAACTATATGTATAGGTTTGGATATATGTATGTATAGGGCTTGGGCTGGATGTCAACGTGTAAGACGGTCATCAATATGGTTGAAGTGTTTACCCGATTCTGATCAGCTGTTTTTTTTTTCCTAATTTTTGAGGCATACAGGACGAAAATTTGCTACTTCCATACACAATTAATTATGGCTATGAATCACAGCGAAAATTCAATCTGCATCAGCCGTTATCAAACAGCATTATTTTTGGATATAATTAGAACGGTTTCACGTTTCATCGTAAAGTGCTATAGACGATTAAATATTTAAAAGAATAGTTCCTAGAAAAGACACCAGCATTCAGACAAACGTCGGTCACGTTTTTAAAAGACGGTACCTTATTACTTAGAATTGGAAGGGAATACTAAAGAGGATTTAGCTATATTCCTCAACTAACTAAGGAGGGAAAGAAACCGCGATAGTTCGTGTCCCATAGTATTGCGCCGAGTTTGATATTTGATTATCTCCGGCGTAGATAGAATTGACATTTAAATAAGGTTAGTTTAAAGATAAAAATGAAATAAAGTTCGGTCGTGAATAAAGTTTTTTCGCGATGTTTCTTCTCTACAGCTGGAACTCTTGGGAAGCGGTGATGTGCGAGCGATACGGGTTGCTGTCTATACATATATTTTTAACTGAATTCATAGGTGTCGTTCAAAATTTGCTACTCGGTATTCTTTTTTTAATAAATTCATTTTAATTTTACCCTATGTCCGGGCAGTTACACATGCATTTAAGTCACCTACACTCAGAACAAGCATTTTTGTGAGTGACATTAATGCTTGTCTGACGCGGTGAACAAACCAGCTGTACCCGCACAGTGGATTTTGCGACCTATACCTCTCGGCTATCCTTGCCTTCCTTGGTATAGAACAGTATATAAAACACTATTATGTGGGGAAAATTTATACACCATTGTGACGTCATGCGTAACTTCTATTTAAGTACTGTAATTTGATCACTTTATTTTTTTTATGTTTGAGGGACAACTTATCGATTTTTATTAGAAATCTATTTTTTTTCATATCAGAACCGAAGAACTCGGCTTGTTAATATCATTCGAAATCAGAATATATTCTTTTATATAAAAAAACACTTAATGTAATGAATATTTTTCATCTAGTATACGATTAACTTTATGAAGTTTACCGACATGTGTTTGGATCGTTGATTTTCTTACTTAACGCACAAGTTTAACGGCAGTGTGAGTTCTGCGGTACAACTTTCCGTTCTAAATATAGTGACGTCACGGAAACAATTTGTTTCAATGTGGAATTCTATACTGGAAGTTTTGAATTTAAAAAATTAGAGATCGTGTATTTTTTATTGAATGGACCATAAATACATTGAAATGAAACGGACGTGGATGAAATAATTATATTGTAGGTAATCGATATTCTTTTGTTTTTGTTCGTCAAGTTAGTTCCAAATATTATTTTGCTATATTTTAGCCCTTTAATTTTCATACCTAGTAATTAAATTAATAGCCAATTGTAATGTTGTGGTTCCGTAGCAAAAGGTAAAAAAGAAAACCTACAAAGAAAGCTATGCTTGAGTCTTAAATTAAAATCATATTTAGCGTATGTCATTAAATTTTCATTTCATAAAATTGAGACAAAAATCGAGGTTACGAATCAGTAAGAACAGTCAATAATCTGTTAAAAGTAATCCGTTTGTTTTGTCTTTTTACAACGGCACCTATCTAAAAATACTTGGACTGTATACAAGACATATCTAATGATACCGCGATAATGTAACTCCATTCCGTCCGTCATTCATGATAAATGAGTTTAAAAAGAAAATAAAATACATACAAGACAAGCGTGAAAACATAACCATCCCTACCAGTCGGACTAAAACTGATCCCATGTACATAAAGCATCCCATGTCATTTCCCCAGTTTCTCAAACGCCAAGGCATCTGTCAACATGTCAATCAAACAGTTTATCAACAGATCGTACCATTGACGCCGCCAATCAAAGGCCTTGTATTCAGCCTGGACATTTGAATAACAGTCTAAATGACAGCTACAGTGACAACTTAGTTATCCTGCCACTCGGATGACGAATGTCGAGTGGTCCTGGTACCTTCAAACCTTATGAAGTCGTCTGATATTTGAGATAAAATAGGCCATTTGGAATAGAGTTGAAATTTTTGGGGTGGATAGGAAAACGAATTACGAAGTATTTAAAATGTGATAGTAATATAAGTAACGCAATGTAAATAGCAAGTGCAACGAAAAATGATATAGTATTTTGTTTTTTGCCTGTCGCAACCCAAAGCAGGAAGGAATCATTCTATAATTTCTCATCCGGAAAAATCAGATGTCCCTGTTTATATCATCTACCTTTATGCTGAATTCGGCTTTATCAATTAAAAACTATCATCATCCTTTACAACGGAGAATTTTTGTTCACTCGAAATTGTTAATGGTCTGTACTTACAGGGGCGGCATTTATAGGCAACCTCGACGTATTTACTCTGCATCGGACAGGGGTCGACCAGGCCCGGCATCGGCAGCGTACTGAACTTGCATTGGGGCTTCTTCTGGCAAGCTTCCACCACAGTTTGGAGAAGAGAGTACTGGGGAAGAAAGAAAAAGTGAGAGAGAGTTATAAAATATTCATATTATGTTACCTATAGTGTAAAATGTGATACAGCAAATTGAAAGATGATAATTATTAATTGAACAGTTACGTCAGTACCTTCGTTGCTGAAGCTTATAGCCAAAAGCCGCAGATGTTTGAATTTTCTAATTGTTATTTGTTTTTTATTGCAAAAAAATCAAATTCAGTATCGAATTGTAAACAAGACCTAATATTTTCAAATAATATTAATGTAGTAATAATAACCCATGAGTAAAATGTGAAACAGTCAGCCCATTCCAATCATAATACAAACAGTTTTCTCCGCAATCAAAACGACAACATTAATGGGGATTCCATGCCGTTTCATTATTTCATGAGAAAAACAATGGGCAATAGTAATGAAAACTCTTTCATCAAAAAAATTTTGGTTGTAAATGTTTATTTGGTTTAATAATGAGAGTAAGTATTTTTTTAGGTTAAGAGAAGATTGGTTGGTACAATGAACAGCGAAGATTGTCAATGGAGTCAATTGGGATCATAGCACCTTTTCACACAAATTATTGTCTACCGGGCTGTATCGAACCCGTGACACGTCACGCGAAGTTTAGAGTTTTTCTGGCGTAGAGAACTCTTAACTAAGCTAATCCATGCAATCTGAGATTCACGGAGCACAAATATTTTTTTGAACATTAGAAAAAAAAGTTGTGGTCTACAATTTGAGATTTAAATCTAGATGTTAATAATTTTAATTTGCAGTAATAGTTGTAATCTTGATGATAATGAGTAAAGGTTCTAAAAACATTGCAAGTATAGTTTAACATCATAACATGAATATTCAGAGAGTATATCACTTTCTTTCCCAAAAAGTGAAAGCAACATACATCACCAACTTTAAGAAGTGCCTTGAAGAAAAATATCGCTTTAAGTGCAAAAGAGGATCTAATGTTTCCTATTAAAGTCATTTTTCTTTTTTTATGTCAAAGGATGACAAACGGGCCTTTGGCCCACCTGATGTTAAGTGCTTGTTATAGTCTGTAGACATCCGCAATTTCAGCACCTTTGCAAATAAGGTTTCATGAATCGACCGTTGGCAAATTTTTTTTAAGGAACTTTTTGTTTTATGCTTCGTCTTACGTTTGGGTTTATTAAGCCTACGATTATATTGCCTTTATTTTTTAAAATAAAGATTAATACACTTTTGGCAAAACATATAATTTAAAATATTTTTATCTCTATATTCGTTAGGACTATAGGTTTATAGTCCAGAACGAATCACAAAGATATCAAAAGAATATTTGCTAAACTGAGCCATTGGAAACATGATACTGACTAAAGGCTCACTCTAATCGAGAGCCATTGATACCAGCGTTCGATGTCTACAAGGAAAGTACTTCTTGTATTTCTGGAAAACTCGTCTTGGAAAAAGGATATAGGTACTTTTTGTTGTTGTTATAACGAATCAGAATAAAACAGGCAATATGCGAGTGAGATATTATGGATATTTAAAATTTATACAAGCATTGTATAGAGAGTCCTTAAGCTGTGTATTAAAAAAACGGTCAAGGCAGGTCGGACTCGCTACTCACTTAGGGTTCCAAACCAAAAATATATTGATCACCCATAAACTTTATAACTGTATCACTATTTGCTTGACCTCCCATATTTTGATAATTAGGGATTAATTATTGATTGCTACAACAGCAACAGAAAAACTTCATCTATAAAAATCAGCTTTCTGGTCATCATGGCAGACTATAGTACTAGGTTTCCGATTCACCCTTCTGGTACAGCATCGAATTCTTGCAACGAAAATTTCCTTCGAAGGCACCATGCAGGATTCTCTCATAACTCAGCCTAGAATACGATTGTTCATCGGCGTCGTTCGCTTGCAAGCTGACACCATACATTAGGTAATTAGGATTCCGCTTGCACTAGCCAGTTATGTGCTATTGCCAAACCAATGAAAGCTCTGAAAGTAGAAGTCTATGAGCTTATTCAAAGCTTACGTTTATGTGAAAACTTTTACGTAATTAGTAAATTGAGATTCAGTTGATTGGTCTTTGCTTAATTAGGTTAGAAAATAGATATGGCTTATCACTATGGATTAAAAATGGGTGAAAAAATTTACGGGTTTTTATTTGAGGTGGTTGGGGAACGATTTGTGACCCCCACATTCCCCTTAAATTTAAGGGGAAGATCTATAAGACCATGGTCAGACCTGCTGTCTTGTATGGATCAGAGTGCTGGGCGACAAAAGGGATGAATGAAAGACAATTGCATGCAGCAGAGATGAGAATGTTAAGAGGAATGTGTGGTGTTACGAGAGCGGATATAGTAAGAAATGAGTATATAAGTGGAAGTTTGAAAGTGGCACCGGTTACAGAGAAACTACGTGGTAACCGGCTGTCATGGTATGGGCATGTTATGCGGAGGAATGAAAATCATGTGGTAAGGAAGGCGTTAAGCATGGATGTGGATGGATATAAGGGGAAGAGGACGACCAAAGAAACGATGGATGGATTGTGTGAAAGACGATATGGCTGTAAAGAGTGTTTCTTGTGAGATGACGGCCGATAGGAAGGTATGGAAGAAGATGACATGTTGCGCCGACCCAAAATAAAATAATTGGGATAAGGGCAGGGGAATGATGATGATGATGATGATGATGGTTGGGTGATGTATAATTAAATTGTTTATAAATTAAATTGATTAACTTACATGTCATAAGTAAGTATGTAGTAAATAAACACCGCAGCTTATTTGCGAAACCTATACGTACGTGTTCCGGTTTATATATTTTACGTTTATTTACAAAGTTAGATACGTAATTCTAACCCTTAGTTATGTTTCAATAAAGTCTATATTACATCAAAGTCAACTAACCTGCATAGCATTCGGTCGTTTACAGCGTCGACTTTCTTCTGTTTCTTGGTTGCGCAGCGCTGGGCACCCACTCTCTTCCCCTGCCTTCCCATACTGAGCCACTTGAATGCTGATAGTTGTGCCTCTGGGACACGCCAAAGATACAGTCTCGTCATTGCAAACAGTTCGTTGTATCACCTTGAGAGTATCAAGAAGAAGAGCTGAAACAAAATGAATAAAAGTCAATGACGAGATATAGTTAAAAATTAAAAACACTTCACAGTTGAATATTTCAAAATCCACAATTTTTTAATGGCTAAGCCGATTTTTATGATACATTTTATAAGAATACTCGCATACAATTCGCCTTTAATATAAAACAAACGCAATAAAAATCTCTCAATCTGTTCGGGAGCTATGATGCCTCAAACTGAGAGACACGTCAAAATTTCAACAAAACTCTTTTTTGGGTTAAATTGAATCTTATTGTTGGACGAAAACTTAAATAGTTAGGTATATAGTTACTGTTTATGCTTCGTTACAATTGGTAAGCTATAATAGATTATTTTCGGTAAGTTTTAAAGCTGATAAGACCAGCTAATCTAGATAACAACTATTATTGTTTGCTAGAAAAATAACAATCACAAAGTCCAAAATATAAAACACAATCCTTCAGAAATACTGGTTATCTTTTTGACGAAAATATCCTATTACAATTTGTAAAGGTGTATTGTGTCTGGAATAATAATAATACGAAATGAAAATACCCTATACTTCATTTGTGCTTAAAATAAGGTATAAAAACTGGGTGTATTTTTTAAACAAACTCATTTGTTTTCTTGTTTTTTTTGCCAGCCTATATTCGTCCCACTGCTAGCAGCACAGGTCTCTTGTCCTATGAGGAAGGGTTGAGCATCGGTCGCCACGCTAACTCACTGCGATTGGGGATTTCAGAATCTGATATTTGGAATCCAGGTTTCCTTACAATGTTCATACCACGTGACGTGACGATGTACCTACATGTAACGAAACAGTCAATATATACACTTATATCTTTTTTTAGCCTTGGTTTTTTTGTGATGACTCACCAAGAAAGTTTACGTCCAAAATAAAATTAGTCCAAAGCAAAATTACTATATTTTTTCTTTCCTTTCAGTACCTAAACAAATAAGCACACTAACAAATGAAAACTCCTTTCATATTTGGCTTTTATAAGATAATGCTCATATTTTGGGAACCTCACTCGTCGCAGGTGTTTACTCAATCATATCGCAAGACAATACAATATAAATTGCGTATATTTACGTACAAACGTACACGAATACAAGAACCTAGTTTATTGAATGACTGCTGGTACCATTTGGTATGATTGGTAGATTGGGTAGAATTTTGAAGTATAGTTCTGTGTGTGCTATGTTTTGATTCGATGGTTAGTCGTTCAGCTGGCAAATCTGATGAAAAAAATATTTGACGAAAACATTCTTCAGATAGATTTCAAAACAATATTGGATACATTTTTTGATTTTCTGATTTTGATTTTTTAATTATGATATGGTAACCTGAACTATATCTATTCATTATTTTTTGGAAATCTGTCTTACCGACTGAATTATTTCTTTTTATTAGATTTGGTCAAATACGGTATTTGACCAAACCTATATTTTTTTGGGACTATGATGGATTACTTAAACATGTTTTTAGAAAAAGGATATAAAAAAAAATCTTACATCATAACTGCACAAATAAATAAAATTCGTAAAAGTAATTCTTCTGCTTGATAGTTTCGTTAAACAAAAAAATACAATATTCATTGAATTGTGTTTTTCTAAAACATGTTTTATTGAAAGAATTATTTAGAACAATAGTACTTATTCAAAATAAATAACATACATACAACGACCAAAATATATTATTTCTTCTACAAAATAAAATGTTATAAAATGCAAATCAAATGAAAATATAAAGAACAAATTATATCTCTCAGCCGTTTAGTCAAAAACCTTGCACAGAAATAAAAGAATATAAGCTCAAAAGCACCTTCATTTTCCATTTCTTGCAAAACCAAAGAATATAATAGTAAATTAAAAAAACAACATCCAAAACTACATTACAATAAACTTAGGCCATCATATTGTTCGAAATGAATTCTCAGAACAATATTTTGAACAGGAAACTTCCTCTAATTCGAACAAAAATGTAACACAATTCAGCGAAGAGGAAACGTTGCCATTACGCGCGGTAATCAAAGATTTCGTAAACAAGGCTGTAACGATGACGTCACAACATACACTAATGACATGTTCAGTATTGTTCAGATTGCTTAGAAAAGTTTGTAGTGACAGTTAAAGTTTTCTCACTTCACCTTACGAGTTGCCTGTTATGTACGCGCCAATCGTCTAAAGGAAACTATAGTAAAGTTGATAACTGTTATGAAAAAACCGCGATGTTATTACGTATTATTGTTTTGTAACTTGGATGATAGTTACTATGGAAAGAATATTATCCGCCAGCAATTGTTCCCCTTTCTTATTTTCTTTCGGATGTGAAATCATTGAATGACTCTTTACGTTTCTGGTTGATATGAAGAAGTGTCAGACTCCTACTGACAAAAACCCGTGTTTCTTCCTTTGCCCTTCGTGTACCGGGGCCACGGTAACCTTTTCGAACAATCCCGCTGCTCCGGTAGAGCAATTGTTCCCCTGTCGGCTTATGAGATTTTCATATAAAAAGAACGAGCTTAGATCACCACATGTGATGCGTATTGCACAGTTGCAAAACGATGAAATTCTAATTTAATAAAACCTATAATTGTTCCCACCACTTCCGTTGTATCTAAAAAAAATACCGATTTGTTATTGAAGAATCATGTTGGTACTTCCCTGGATGGTGGTGGGTGGGTGTTTTGCAGCCAAGACTATACAAACACCAGTTAATCCAGTGTCCTCCGTGTCGTCACGCTAAAGAATAATACCAGGCGTGTAAATGGATGACTATTCACGGCCATATTTCAGGATTTCGGGACAATTGGGTGCAGACATTGAATGTGTGAAACTTGGATTTATGTCTCACGGACCACACCGACTCACATGTCTGAATAAAAGACTTTTTAGAGTTCCCGTATCCAAAGCTTGAAAACGGAACTCTAATATTGAAGTTCAGCAGTCTGCTGTCCGTCTGTCCATCCGTCCGTTGCCATTCTCATGAACCGTCATAGCTACACAGTTAAAGTTTAAGACAGCAAGAGATTAATCAACGGTTGTTAGGGTCACGCAGTCCACTATTGTTACCCTAATAACTAAACAGGCAAAACATCATAAAATCTTTTCACGACTAGATCCATGTATTTTATTTCTTTTTATTGACAAATATTGTTTTTCTGGATGTATGCAGGTAGCGCTTTGATTGTTTTACCGGTCTATGTAAAAAACCAATAACTGGAAAAAGTAGTATATCAATACAAAATATAGGTATTTACGAGAATTTCCTGAAATTGTTTTAGACACCTGTATTTACGCTTAAAGCTCAATAATAAAGTAGAAAGGCTAATGAGAAGAAAGGAATTTTAATTAAAGAAATCTTTGCAGTGATGTACTCGTAATTCAACGGCACTGTGTAATGAACTCGTCTCTTTTGTACAGTCGAGTGTATATTACTAGTCTAGTGTATACATAGCATTATATTGTAGCTTGTAGGCTTTGCAAATATGTATTTAAGTGTCAAAAGAGTTCACTGTGTTAGATGTCACAATGAATTTTCATACATTCGCTGATAATAGACGTCACTAAATTGCACACATACATCAAACAGTTTATTTGTGAACCTACAGACTATATTTCGATGTGAAGTTGCTATAGAATTGATTGACATTTTTAAGGCTCAGAATATATTAACTAATAGGTACACTATAAAAGCTGTTTAATGTATAACTTCTGGCAACACGTAGTGCTGAACCCACTCCTTCAGGGAATGATGATAAATATCCCCTTAATTTTTACTATCGTGTACGCAAGTAGGTCGACGTTTAATTAGGTTTAGTTACTATATTATGTATGAATATGAAACTCGCGTGTTTGTTATAAGCCGTTAAACTAGACGTAAAAATAATGGCCACACACCTACGGTGACCTACAACTGTCAAAACACCGTAAAATGGGGACAGAGATAAAGAACAAAACTTGTTTTAAAAAGTTTTCATAAATGGAATTTTTCGACTCCATAATAAAGCTGCCAGCATAAAAATCTTTATTTATCAAAGTTAGACGAAAACTTTGCCCTCACTTCTCATGTAGGTAACTGTCAAATACAAATCGATTTTTTAAAAACGAATCACGAATAAAAAAATCTGTATTAAAGTAGGTAGGTACAATAGCAAAATTTTCAGGAAAAAAAAACAACAAGGCCAAATTTAAATTCGCGGTCGAATTAATGAAAGCCCGAAACAGCGGCGCTAAAGAAACAAATGCAAAAATTTGCATAGATATTCGAAATTTTAATACAGCTGTGACTCCTGCACCTATACGTATATACTAACGAAATGGGCTTCTTTAATTTAAAAAGGAATTTAGTAAATATTAACAAAACAAATAATCTGTTATAAGAGTTATATCAGTAAAAATAAAGCCATTTTAGAAAATAATTGAGGGAAGGCAGGTATACTTTGTAATTCTAAATGATTTTTTTCTGTTTTAATTTTTTTTTGTGGAAATATGAACAGCTTTAATATATAGCTTGATTTCTTTCCGTGGAATCAAAGTACAACCAAATCTCAAGCTAAAAATTGAAATGGTTCTAGTGTTTTTTCAAAAGAAAAGAATCATTTAATATATCAAACTTTCTGTTCTGGGATGAGATTACCTCCATTTCATACCGTATCATAACGTTTTACGAAATCTTCATAAGCATGTAAAAAAACAGCTTAGTTTTAACTTATCTTACAATTTGATAACAGGCAAAGAGACTGGTGAGGCTTGTCAAAATATCATGTACCAAAAAGGTTACAAACTAATCAATATAGTGAAAAATCTTAAATAAAATAAATGACACACTGGCATAAAGATATCCAAGCCATAAAAAACAACATTGCAAGTCCATTAGTCCAAAACAAACGCTATCACTCTGGCCATTCGTGTTAAATTTAATTCGTCGTATGAGGATAAATATTGAGTACCAGCGTTCCGCATTCCTTGGTTCCTAACATAGTACCCAGAGGTATTTAATCGTGTGTCGAACAGCAATGTAGCTCCCGCCGGTTTATACGCCAAGTGACAAGTACACTAATATCGACGATCTTCGTACTTTATGCAGAGAAAATCCGATACTATCGGAAGACTTTATATCATGTAGTCTTTGGCTGTTTCTTTAAGGAGATTGAGTTTTAAGCTTTTTGAAATTTTATTACGTGATTTAATTTTTTTTATGTCTTTAACGACAATAGTTTTTGTTGAAGGGTGAAAATGGAACCCTATTGCTCAGGCTCTGGTGCCTTTCCGTCTATCCGATACCTGGCTAGGTGATAGCTAGACAGTTTATTTTTTTAAGGATGAGACATTTCTAGTGCTGTTATGTTTTAAAATGAAGACCGAGGCAGGTTAAACAATGACCGTTACGGAAATAAATTTATTGGTGAGTTTAAAAAGAATCTCAGTGTAGCGAGCCTAAATCGCTTTGACTGCTAATTTTTTTGAGAAAAAAAAACGGTTCATAAACGGTTCTAGCACACTAAAATCTTATATGTAATTGAGCATTTTGCGCATACTAATAAGGTCTATAATTGTTTAAAGACGACAAAATTTTCAGTTGGGTTTTAAACAATGGTTTTGGTGTTTGTTTAGGTGTGGGTATGTATGAAATGGATTTGTGGGACCAGTTTATGTAGAGCTAATCTTTGTGTGTCCTTAAAAATATATTCGGTGTACGTAACAAACATAAACTTAAAAAAATGTTTCATATAACAGAGTTTAGACTGTCTGGTCCCGACTTGCGAATTCTGAACATTCTTGAAACTTTAACGGAGAAACTTGTAGTTTAAGCCTAAGATGTTCACAATCCTACTCGAAAAACTTCAACACCTACTAAATCATAATTAACAATGAAAATTGGACATTTTCATTCAAACTTTTTTTGTAGAAATAAAAAGGTGAAAGGTGTCAAATTAACAACTTTTTTAGAATTTATTATAAGTTTGACTTAGGTGTCGACTTAGCTTTTGCTTCAATTATTTTTTTAGACAGATTAAAACTTTTGAAATTTAAATTAAAATAGATATGTATTATTTTCTGTACCATATTTCATTATTAAACGAATACATTTCGTATTTTTTGTTGGAACCTGAGTCCTAAGAATCCGAGATGAGCGTCATTAATTTTACTGAAGAAATTAATTCAACCGTTTGCTATTTGACGTAGGATTTTTCTTTTTCCAAAGTTTACATACCTATCTGACCATTCAATATCATAATTAAGAAAAAACATAATTGTACCCACTTTTCACAAGTAATAAACCTATGAAAAAGTGAGAGTTAGACTCAAAATTGAAAACAAATTTGTCGAAGAAATATGTTACCCATTAAATGACCGTTTCAACTTACGTGCTTAATATCAATTTTTATTATTTGTTTTAAAAGCGGCTATACAAAATATTTAGGAAAACTGTAAAACCATCACGGCCGTTATGATAATTATTCTGGTGATAGAGGAACGGACAGACAACGGTAGTTACCTTAGTTTCCGCTTTTATCGTTCGGTTACGAGAAAATGAAAGTTCACCAAGAGTATTTAACATGAACAAAAATAACCTATAAGCCCAATAAAACAACGGAATTACTTAAACACTAAAAGTACCAAACAATCAAAAAACTCTTACGATAACAAAATCTACTGAAACTAAGTTAATGAAAAGAAATACAGTACGCTTCGAAAACGTTCAAAGAATTCTAGTAAAAGAAAGGGATTCACCAAAAGGACTATTCAAAACTACTTTCGGTTGTTCCTTTGGGAAATTAAGCCCGATGCCCTTTTGACAATGCTTATCTTAACATCTTTTTGTCTATTAAATTCTATCTAATCATGATTTCAATTGTGTAGAGACTAGTCGAGGAAATAAGTCATGTCGTTGTTTTTTCTTTTTTTGTAGTTTGAAAATGGAATACACTACTGTCATTAGCGTCATTTTATTGGGCAATCTTTCGAATCTGGCTGTAAAAGTCACGCTAGAAATAAAACCTTTTTTAATATATTTTTTCTGTGTTTCGGACTTTTTGGTCATAATTACATATTCCGTTTTTCATCTCTTGATCTAAAGCATAAAGTTGTTGCAATAATAAATATTAGATCAAATGCCAGTCAATTAGGCAGGTAACTGCGCGTTCGGCTACATATATATATCAGGTTGTATGGATGTATGTACCTCGTTACCATAATGGGTGGGTTAATGTCGATCTATTGCAACATGTAGCATCTCAAACACAGATCATTGTCTAAGCTACTAATGGTTCAAAAGTCGGAACATGAAAATAATATACATTATGTAAATACTCTTAAAACTCTACAGTTTACACAAAAAAGTATTCTATACTTCTATAGTTTAATTGCACTGATGTTATATAATAATTGAAGAAGAAAACAATACATAAATTGATTAATCAGTTGACTATCAAAGTATTTAAAAAGAAGAGATAGGAACAAAAATATATTTACAAAATTAATGATTCTTCAAAACTGTAAACCCATTAATTCACAACAGGTCAAGTCAAAGTCAAAGCCAATGAATGAATAAGACAAAATAACAAAAAGAAGTTAAAACGTTTTTATTTCCTCTCCATTATACAGAAACGGGTGAGTCTATTAATGTGACATACCAACAAAAGGGACCGCGGAAGCCCTTTCCTGTAATCTGTACATTGTACATCTGAATACCCTTATCAAGCAACTGGAAACTCCAACAAGGAGGTTCCTTTTTTGGAAAGTTCTCATGTACTTCCTTCAACATGAGAGAGGGTTTGGATTCTTACTAGGGTACTTATTCTTCTTTTTTAGGGTTCCTTGCCTAAAAGCTAAAAACGGATCTACTACTGAGGCTCTAGTATAATTGTTTATTTGAAAACATTTAACTCACGCGCTTATAAAAAGATCGCCCGACTAGTTTCAGATCAGGATACCGTTAACATGGGTTGACTGTTTTCGGGGTGGAGAGGGCCAAAATTTGTGACCTTTTATTAAATAAGACTCTGAGGCGTTAAAAACATTTCTATATTAACAGAAAAAACTGGGACCAATTTCAGATCAATTTAATTAATGAACAATTTCTTTTCTTGACACAGGCGGTCAAGGTAAAATATGATAATATAAAATATCCTATCTTAGAACGAACTTGATAGATGGTTTGAAAAACCAATAATACGATAACCTTCTATACAGCAAGAGAAGCAGTTCCAAGAAAGTCCATTTTTGTTTGCTCTCGCCATGCCTACTGCAATTTTATCGAGAAAAGCTAGTATTTAACAGCGAGAATATTCACAAGAATCGTTAATTCTATTTGTTAATGGACACAAGAGCAAGTCGTTTCACGGTATCTTCCTCTAAAATATAATTATCGAATAAATTTTCACTATCTAAACAAGAGCAATAAGCTTTTACAAATTACTTTCGCAACTCAAATTGCTTCATAACAATTATTTTAAGAAGTAATAAGATGAAATAGGTATCAACTCTTAACGTGGAAATTATGGTAAGTCCGTAATGTAACCGTATTTATTTATAAGCTACAATCATGCATCTAAAAATCAATGAAACTCTTTTAATAATACAATTTTTCATTTCATTTCGTTTCATAAATAAAAACTGATCAAGTTCGAGTCGGTCTCCCGGTTTTCGTACTAATAGACTATAGTGAAAAATAGCATTCACGCCGGCAAATACACATAATTTATTCTTAAAGAAATTGGTTTTATATTGACAAGGCTCTTTACCTCTTTTTACGTATCTAAACTATTCCGGACCTATCAGAAAATACAAAAAAAGCATAAAGAATTTATATTCTCAACTTTACCATTCCCATAACAAAATCTAAAAAGAAAATTCAAAATGAAGAGCAACAATCAATTTTAAAGAGGAAATAGTTGTAGCGATATACAACAACAACTTGAAACATTTGAAACTGATGACGTCAGTACATGCAGCGCCGGCCATCGCAATCTTAATTGAGATGACATTTTGACGTCACAAGGTTATCGTGACAACACGTCCACTAGAATTAAATTAAAATCCTGTCAGCATTAATGAACTGGTATGAAATAAAGATATTAATAGTCTCTGCGACGATGCTGAGTTTTTTTTTCATTCTTTTTTAGCAAGCTAGACAATTAAAGCCATTTTTATCTTTACTGTCAGATACTTAGCTGGACTTTCAAGGGAAAATCTTTAAGTCAAAATGTATTGACATGTTTCAATAAATAACCATCCGAATAATAACCTTGAAAATTGACTTTGGACGACATGGATACGATCACTACACCAAACCTACTGATCATGACTTGATACAAGTTCGATCCCCGCGTTGGACAAATATTTGTGAGATCAATGAATGTGAGGCTGGGTATTTTGGGCATGTGAAATCTTTGTGAATAGTCTCTTTCTAGAAAGTGATTTCTATAAGCAGAAGTTATTTATATCTTTTAAGTTAAAAGTTGCTAATGATGAGGGACCTCCTCATAATCATACCCTAAAATGAAGACGAAACATACCCTAAAATGTCGATGTTAATTAAAAACAAAACTTAATCGTTAAGCTTAAGCTTAAGCTAAGCTAAGCTTAAGCCTTAAAACGTTGTTTTGCATTTCAAAAACAAAAACATCACGAAACTCTCACAAATATTGGAAACAAAATAGACAAAACAGCTTTTCACACATGACGTCATAGGGGAAATAGGGCGAAACAATAGTCGGACAGATAATACGTATAAAAGGTGTTTATGTTGCTCCCAAGAGATAAGCTTTAAGGCTCTACATTGTTTGTCGCTCTACGATTTTTGTTGCCAGTGATATAAACTTAGGAATGTATCGAAGACTCGAGTAATAATCGATTTCGGAAGGGTCATCTACAAGTGAATGTATGACGGTCGGTTGAATTCTTGCGACATTTTGTTTAAATGTATATGATCTCCTAGAGTGTACTCTAAAATAGTAGGTAGTGTAGAGTAGTAGTAGTAATTGTATGGTAGTAAATAGTCCAATTATAGAACACTTTCTCATATTACATTGTATTAAAGTCGAAATTATTCCTTGTTATGGGATGCAAAATACCGCCCTGTATTTTAATTTATCGTTACATAATTCAGACCATTCTACATGCTTTAGTAGAAAATTATATTTTATATTACTCTTATGTACTTCGTATTACAATTTCTATATAATGTCATGTTATACGTAAGGATAAAGAAATATTTTCAAATACTTCATGCCAACACTTCATTCAACAACTATAAATTGCGTTGACCTTGAAATAAATTAACAAGACAAAAATAAAACACGTTCATGTCATAAACTTCTTAAACAATGAGATAATCATTTTATGGCTGAAGTCAGTTAGTAACAGAGAAATATGAGTCACTTGCTTCAATACTTTTGGGCCTATCGCGAACAAATGCAGTAGAGGAAGTGTCACTTAGGCGCGAAATGTGAGTGATGGGTAACTCACCTGACCAGGATCAGGCCATGCCGTAGTGCAAATTCGTGTTCGTGTGCCTCAAAATGACGTCAGAAAACACGGGACTTTGCTGAATAGTGCTGGTGCCCAAAAGATTAGTGTGACCTTGGCATACAAACTTACGCAAGCGGGAGGAATTATTTCATAGTTTCCAATCCGGCAAAAAAAGTAGTGGTCATCGAACTACAGAGCATAGAGCAGCGTCATGTGATTCGTCACGTTTGTTAAACATTAGTAATGACTAATCCAATTCCGACATCGTTAGATGCGTTCTCTTGGCATAAGAGGCGTAGACGCTTGAGTCGAGATGATGAATCGAATCCAAAACGGTTCACTCTTTTAAGTGCTACGGTGCGACAGACAGATACTCACAGAGCACTCATATAGCGGTCATACTTGTTACACAAATATTTTTTCGTCGGCTGCTAAAAATAGACTTTTGGACTAGAACTTTGAAACTTCACAACAAAACATAAAGTAAATAAGTGGGCAAACACGTTTACCTAAATCAATGTAATTTAATAAATATTTAGAAACTTTGCGGTTTGTTGCTATTTTGTCTTTGTTGATATCATAGTGGTTTCCCAATACAATGTATTCGTATCAGGAAACTATTTAAAAGCAAATCCGTGTTTCTCAAAAGTTTTACCGTACTCCAAGGACCATTTGGTAAACAACTTTTGTCGCTTGATCTGAAAACATGGATGTTGAAGATATATTTACAAGTACCTTATAACAACAAAAATAAATATTTTTTTTTTTTTTTGATCTGAGTTTATATTACTGACATAGTCTTTACTGTGACTAAGCTGAGCCAGCTTGTATCTTGGAGTGGTGGAAGTTCTTGAATCATTTCTCTTAGATGGTAAAGCAAAAATAAGCAAAGCTAAAAGAAAAATAAAAAAGAGCAATCAAATTACCACTTCGATATGAAAGTAGTCCCAAAATAAGCTGAACCTTGTTTCCTGGGGTCCTAAGTGGAGGCACATTCTTAAAAATAGTTTATTTACATCACTTATTCTTTATAATAAAAGTGAAATCATATATGAATTTCGACTGAGTAAAACTAAAATGAGGGAAAAATAAACAAATAATAAAAATACTTGTTAGGCAAGGTTTACATCAAGAGCTGATAGGTTTAAAAATCAGTTCTATGGAGTAAGTCTCAGCGCAAACTATGTATGTTCGACAGATTCGCCGAAATATAAAACTGATTAGCCATCTTTGACTTCATAAATCAAATCAAGTTCATCAAGTTATTTGACATTCTGTCAGCCTTTTAGATATGTTTACAAAGGAAAAAATGTTTCAAATTTAACTCGTCTGTGCGCATGGTTCCATAGGCTGCCCCCTGTACATTGGTATAACGTACTATGAAAACTTGTGTGTCACTATTACCGTATTTTTAACTATCACATGCACGCATAGTCAAAATGATATGAAATAATTAAAGAACGAAACAAAAGAAATACCTTCAACAATACCATTATATTTTGCTGGCAATCTTAGACGATTAGAATTCTTTGAAGTAAATTACTGACTAATAATTTTACGTATCAAAATATTCGAACTATTTATTTATTTCTGAAAATTTATTCAATATCATTGCCAAGCCTCTTTAAATATTTTGTGTACATTAATATTTATAGTAGAAGTTGATTATATTTAATATTTATGATTACATCTATTTGAATGTTTATCATTTTTTCTTTATAAATTTTATGGAAAAAATATTTTCAAGTATTTTGTCTCTAAATTCTTTAATCGTAATATTATTTTTGAGTATATAAGTACTTACTCTCTACTATTACTCTATAATATGACAATATCTTGTAAATATATTATTCGGTGATTCTTTACTTCAATTTCTTCAGAATATAGTATTCACAACTACGTTAGAATACTTCCTTAAAGAAGTAATATACTAAATATATATTATAATATCATAATTTACTATAGATATCTACAATGTTTTAGCTTATAAAATGTTAAATTGTGTATTAATAGTGAATCATGTACCTAAATGTGTTGTAATTTTAGGTTTACAAAATCCCTATATATATTTAGCTCAAACGACGCAAATGTCTACTCACGCATATTTATTTATCGGAATTGCACGACTAATTTCGGACCTTACTAAGACAAAAAAAACCGTTAGGACCAAAACTAGTCGGGCAATCCCGATAAATAAACGTGACTTAAACGTTATAATATATCGTTTAATTCACGTTCATAAATCACATATCACATATATCACAATCATAAATATGAAAATTTTTAATAGGATATAAAAAAAATCCGTATATCTGTTCAATTACACAAGAGCTGATAAAACAAAATACGATCAAAGTTCAAAACAATTATAAGCCGTGAACAGTACTCATAGTCTCCTACGCTTTAGTCACCGTCACTCGAAGCTCGATCACTATTAAATCACGGTGCAACCAGGCTCCCGATTAATCAAAGATTAACATCGACTACGACGCGCCCTAGGGCATCACTACTTCATTAATAATTATCTAACGAGCTTCAGAGTCCTGACCCCGATTAACAGGCATCGACTAGCTAAACGCCCGCTATCACGGTGCGCTTGGCCGATCAGTTCGGCACACATCCGTGTCATTTATTCCCTATCACAGGCCAGCGATTGCATAATCTAGTTGCGATTAAGGTGTGGGGTGGTTTGAAACTAAAGTTTCGTCGAAATGTCATTGTGTTACAAATATATTATTTCATTTAAAGATTTTGTGTTCGTAACTTGTACATTGGAATTCATTATTTTAATCGTCTATATTTTATTTTAAATAGGTGAATATTTCACATACATTTAGTAGTTCCGTAGAAGCATTTAAACGCCTGCCTTCATAAAAGTACTACGACAAGAATGTTCAACGTTGAAAGTATTGTATATTTTGACAAATCGAAATTCAGAACAAAATCTTACAGACAAAAATAGCTATCGGCAGAAGAAAATGTGACATAGAACTAGTTTCAAACAGTTCCTAAACCATACTATAGTACCCACACAGAGAAATCCGCCGCAGTATCAAATGATCCCTTTATCTCGATAGCAAATATTAGTCAGATCATTTGGCATTAGTTGTGAATTAACCCGGCATATCATTAATGTCATGTCGTGTGTATTGATCAGCTTAACCGATCAAATGTAACTATATCATATTGTAGAAGCTAGGTCATATAGCAGGGCTTTGCATTACTCTCTTAGTAACAGATGTTTTGTAGAAATAAATTGAAATTATCTTTTTTCTCTCAGTCAAAGCGGGAGTGTCATTTGATGATTTACTAGCTGAAAAAAAAACCTTTAGAATATTAAATGACACCGCCGCCTCAGCTTATGACTAAGATATCCAGTCTGTGGTTGGGTCCGAAACTAGTCAGGTAATCCCAATGATTACGCGTTAGTGAACACCATTAATTAATAATCTTTCTCACGAAAGTTGGTATAAAAATCCAATAGATGTCGTTCTGCTGGACACAGGAATTCTCCAATATAAGAAAGGTTTGAGCATTTATTGATTGAAAATTTCCATCTTTAAATCGATATGCAAAAACCAAAATCATTTTAATTTAAAATGATTTCAGATCAAGATCATATTGTGTCTGACATTGTCAAAAAGTCGTCATATAGGTAGGTACCTACTAAGCTTTTAACTACACGCCCAAACTATTACAGATAAGGCCTAACTCCACAACTACACCTTAGTCTAAACATGTGGAATGAGTTTCGTAGAGGTCAAGTTGTTCTGAACTGTTTGTATAATATAATACCTGCACTTCTGCAGTATCGTTAGTTCCTTTCTCTTGAACTTGGCTTAACACACTGCCGTGTATCCAAATTCTCATGGATTAAACTAGATTTTTATTTTCAGTAAGGTATTTTGTTACTATGGCGGCAACCCAAATACGTCATCCGTCAAAATTGCAACTGTTTAGCTGTCTTGTTTATGAAGCCTTGTTTATAGCCTGGTGACTGACGCAGGGATGGACGGATAGACAGTGGAGCCTTGGCTATACATATAGAGTTTTTACCCTATAGTTACAAAAACCTAAAAAGTAAAATTTTGGCAAGGCGATTCACCAATGACTTCGTTAAATACTTATTTAATACATACATGTACAAAAAGCGCAAAAGAAAACGAAACATAAATTTAAGCCAAAATTTAGAGAAAACTTTTACAAAAAACAAGCATTAAAACGAAATCGTCGAAATATGAAATGAATATGCAAAATGAGAAACTCTAAGAGTAGTCATGTGAACGAGCTCGAGTTATCGATGGATTCAATTGTAAAAAACCTTTCGCATTTAATACGACTTTCAACGTCGCGTAATGCTGAATCAGTATATTCCAAGTTATACCGTTTCACAACCGAACCGCAAACTGAAGTTACTGTTTTCAGGGGTCCGTAGATGAAAAATATTTTATTGAATTCTAAAAAAAATCTTTCACCAACGGATGTTTTTGTTTTGCTTAAATAAAACTAACATTATAGAACCATGGATACTAGGAGATAGAACCTACTGAGGAAGGATAGGACCGAACACGAAGGTAAGTACAATGTTGGAATTAGATGGCAAATTCTTATACGAAGAGAAGTAATAAATAATAAAAAGAATAAAAAAATGCATGATTTATGTACAGAATCTTTCATGTTCAACTTCGGCCCGCCCTTAACAGTTTGTACCATTCAGGTCTTGTTATACGAGCGGTGTAATTAAAATAATTATTTAAAAAAGCTTGCTTGCTTTTAAATTTAAAAATAGATTACGGTCTGGCCTGGTTTAGTTTTAATGAAGGATCATATTACGTAACACCATTTAGTACAGTGGACAGTCTGAGTCGAGGCACGTCTTGCGAAAGTAGACTCTACGTCTTTGTTATAAAGATGCTAATAAGTAAGCAAGTGTCTAACAGAATTCTGCTTTTGATACTTGAAGGTTAGCAAGAAAGGTGACTGTTAATAAACAGCTATTCGTCTTATAAGGAACTAATTTGAAGTATACTTTTGATTTGATTTTACATTTGTTATACTTCCACGAAGTTCTTTGACATTTATTTTATTTCTGACATGAACTTCAAGAAACAACAACAACTTTTCATCAACAATAACAGTTATATGAACATAGTTTAAATTGTAATCAACTTTTCACCTTTACGTAGGTTTCCCCCAACACTACATTCTAAAAATCTGTGAAATACGAATCCAACTAGCATCACTGCGGGATCTGAACAAAAACGCTGAAGAAAAACAAATTTGCAGATAGCAAGTCATCCATCACATCTAGGGTCGTTGCTCAGCCCCATTTTTTCTTTCTAGAGGCAACAAAACACTTCCATCATGTATGAAATTTTTGTCTGTCTAGCTATTACTATTCATGTGAGCCTGGTAAGAGACAGACCGTCAAACGGGCAGAACGTCGGAGATAGATAGACGGACGGCATAACTGACTGCAAGGATAGCCGATGATTGAGGTCACCACGCTCAACCCTCTGGTGCGAAATGTCGCGGGTTCGAACAGCGGATAAGTTTTTGTGAGTTCCACGAATGCTTGTCCTGAGTCTGAATGTCTTTGTGCATGTGAATTGAATGTGCCACCTGTGACACAAGGATGACATTTCTTAATGTAGGAGTCTTTTTTAAACCTAAACCAAATAAAGAACTGATAGATGGAGAGACACAGGATCCTTCGCAATATTGCTTCGTTTTTACCCCTTGGTCACAGCAGCAGTACGGCTTCAAAACAAATTAGGAGTGAATAGTGGCAGTAATTAGGCCTCAAAGTTATAACCCTACAAAATATAGTAATGTCACTGGCAATTAACATGCCACCGCTGTTTTAATGCATCGAGTAAACGGCTCGGAAATAATTATGGAAGCCATGTTACCGTATAACTTGGTATAACGGGTATGAACTTGTTAGTTCAGACTATGTTTTGTATGTGAGATACTGGTTTCGGTTAAGGATGAAGTTTGTTGATTACAGATATTGAAGTAATGATTTTTAGAAACACAAAGGTGGCAGGGCTGTCTGTGGGTTTAACTGATTAACTTTAAGAACTAAGCAGTAGAAAAAAAATTGTTTCAATTAAACATCGTTTTGTTTTTGACTATTCTATTTACGGGCCTGTTGGTCTAGTGGTTAGTGACCCTGACTGCTATACCGGAGGTCGTGGGTTCGATTCCCGCCCAGGACAACTGTTGTGTGATGAGCATGATCATTTGTTCTGGTGTCTGGGTGTAATTTATCTATAATATGTATGTATTTAGAAATATATAAGTAAGTTTATCAGTTGTCCGGTTACCATAACACAAGCTCTGCTTAGCTTGGGATCAGATAACCGTGTGTGAGTTGTCCCAGGATTTATTTATTATTATTTATTCTAACCAAAGGAGGAGTACGATTCGGGTCGATTTATTAAAAGTAATTTTGTAGATTCATTTTATTTTTTTATTTTATGTAAAATTCTGTCGTTTGATTCCGTATATTTTTTGTCAAGTAGGACTTTTTAGTTTTTATACAAAGCCGTGTGTGTTTTTGTTTGCTAAATAAATATTGAATAAAACCAAAATAACTTGAAGGAAACATTTCAATTAACTAAAAGGTGTATAAATTAATTTCTAAAGGAGTAATGTCGTACTGTAAAACAAAGTTGTTTCGTGGCGGGTCTCGCCTTACATATTAATACTAACTTTAGTTTGAGACCGCAACCACACTCTCCCAGGCGAAGTGGCCACAGGAAGGATTTAATTTATGATATTTTAAGATTATCATTCATTTGATATAGGATCGAGGAACTTGGGTGTAATTTGAATATATGTAGGTACCTGTATATGTACTGCGATCGTTTAAAGCGAGAAGAGTTCCATTGTAGATAGTAGATGGCGATTCACCCTGCCTGTAGTGGCACTAGCTTCCACAACTGATGCAACTTGCCACTGCTTACTTGCCACTGACACTTGATTCATAAAGAAAGTTCAAAGAATCGAAAACTCTAAGGTCATTTCCTTTCATATTCCTCTCGTACAACACATCTCATAAATCTCCCACATATTTAGAGATTAGAATCTCCCACATTAAAGAAAATCTAATCAATTGACCGACACCAATTTGTCATTACCAGAAACAACACTTATTTATGACTGCAACAACCGTCGCTTGCATTTCAGTATTTTGTTACAGAGGCAGCGAAATTAAATAATCTGTGAAAATTTCATTTCTCTGCATATCACAGTTTATGAGACACAGCCTAGCTACAAACGGATGGATGTGACCGTAAATGGGTGGAGAGAGGAGAATCAGTAATAGGTTTCCGTTTTCACCCTTTGCATACGAAACCCTGAAAATGCCTTTTATACCGAAAATACCTATTAACTTATAAAAGCCTTCAATAAATTGTTTCATGAACAAACTGACGAACATTAAGATTCATGAAATAATTCGAGGCTTAGTGCTTCAACAGAGTACCAAGCTTTCAAGTAGAAGTGCTAAATTTTTAACACCGACAGCAAAATTATAGCAATAAAATGTTATTGGCGATAAAATTCATTACAATTTATTGTTTTATAACTGTAGTGTTACATTTTTAACGTATTACAGAGACAGATTTAGAATAAAGACTTTTTTAACCGGAGTTTTTGATGCCTGTAATATAGAACATACAATGACGAATGAGAAATTTTGCCTATAGCATTGAGATCTATTTCCTCCTGCTTTTTATGAACTGACGATACCATTATCCTCTTCATGGTGTTATTTTATGAAAATAGATTGAGCTCATTCATATAAAATAATCAGGACTTTTCCTCAAGGTGTATTCAGTGAGGATTTACGCATGCACGTGCGGTAATGTTGTAAATGGGACGCACATGTACTATGAGATTACATTTCATTTTTCGGGAATCAACTAACATTCAGTGCGGGTAAATTAACTAAACACAATTAAACTACATAAAAATATTGAAAATTATACTAAATGTTGAATTTCAGTTTTAGGAAAATGACTGATGAATGAATTATTATGTACAATATCCAATTCAAAATATTTTTTTTTCGGAGAACGTTGTTTATTTTCATGAGGTTTTTAAAAGGGAGGGAGGGATCTGTTTAAACACTTAGATTGGACTTTTGCGTTTAATACATTCTAAGCTCTATATTTATAAAACGAAAGGCCCATTAAATATAAGGCCGAGTTTGGAGTCAATTTATATTTCGAGAAATCGCTTAAAAAAAATATCAAGTAATTTTTTCACTTTTCCTTTTGTTCTTGTTTTCAATTAAGTATTATATTCTTTCAAATAGAACAAAAAATACTCTTTACGTTACATTTCAGATTTAATTAGGATTATGTTGAATCATTGCTTGTATCAAACACACAGTCTACTAGCTGTAGATATGCTTGCCGACCTAAATGGCGCAAAGCGACGCTTCCGCCTGGGACTGTGCATCTGATTTTACTGAAATGCCACTGAGATACAAGGAATGCTAATGTGGGCATAATTATGAAACGTTTACTTGTTCACAGGGAATATTACTCATTTAGATCGTCATTAAAATACGTGTATTTTAGGTGTAAGTACATTGAATGATACGTATAATTTTTTTTCTTCATTTAAAAAAGCAACTCAAATTCCAAGGAGGAATTGTATATTGTGACACGTGGGGGTATACAAACACTCAAGTCATTTGCAGGACTCGGATACAGAAAAGGATACATTCGTGGAACTTGCAAGTGTCACCTACAAGGAGGTCAAACCCGCGACACATCATACTCAGTGGGTTTGGCGTGGTGACTTTTATTACTAGGCTATCAGTGCAGTCAAAGGCTACGTATTGTGTTTAAATATTAATGTTATTTTATAGGTGGCCGCTACTTTCGTCTGTTTTCATCAATTCCTTAACTACACTTTCTCAACGGCTCATTTCCATAATTGTAGATGGTAAATAATATCTTCATCTTAATAAATTATTCTAACAACTCATCAGAAAAGTCATCCAAATTATACTATCCTACTGTTTGGCTCAGTATTCACAAAATGTATTCATAATTTTCGGGTAAAATAGCAGCAGAACTCAAGCGTACTCAATCTAACCTTAAATATGCTCTTAGTTCCAAATTTACAATACAACGGCAACATTAAAAGCAAATCAAATCCATAAATATCACGAAAACATTCATTCAGTAGAAACCCAACAGTTTTCGGTGCTCCCGTCGCTCTGCCGCTCCATTTCAATGGCCTTTTATCAAAATTTATGAACAAAATAAACGAAATAACACTACACAACAAAATGGATGTCTAACTCCCATTGTATTGTTTATTAAACACCTATTGTTGGCAATAATAGGTAGGATGTATTCCGAATGAAGCTCGAATTCAATTGAACGAAACTTTTTATGTTAATTAAATTACGTAAATATTCATAATATGATTCTGTTTTGTTTGCTTGCTTTTTTGCACCTGTATTTTTGAAATAAGAATCTGGTTTTATTGCTTATTGAAAAATAAATTATTTTCTTATTTATTTATTTTTAATCTTAGACATAATTCGAATTCAGGCTTGTAACATTTCTCAGAGTGCTAGCGCAGATATAATCGCGCCAAATCTATTGAACTGTCAAGTCAAAGAAACTTGTCAAACAGAAATGTCAATCCCGCACTTTAGAAGTTTTTTTTTAGTTTTCTAATGCAATCGAATAACGTCTAGGCCGATTCACTTCTGTTTTTGTATTATTGTTTTCAATATTATATTTATTTTCTTGCGTAGACTGGGATAAATACTACTCTAAATATAGTAGAAAATTTAACAAATGGTCTTTCGTTTGTAATCAACGGACTTAGTTCCTTATCCAGAGGACGTACTTGGGTAGATGACAGAGGTTAATAGGAACGTACGAGGGCATATTTTTTCTAAATTCAATTTAAGTCGTGTCCCAAAACAGGAAAGGCGCCTTTGAATGGCGTGCACAATGCACGATCGGTCTTTTGTAATTCCGACCTTGATAAATCCTATTCATTGTTTAAGCTCTTTTTGAAAAGTGTATTATTAGGTAGTTTTCATTAAATAGGAAACTGAATTAGAAGTTTATCTCGTCAAATTACTTGCGACTGGTTTTTTTCACAATTTAAAAGGAGGCTTTTACCAGCTGCGGGATATTTACAGGATGGTATTAATGTTATTATTTTCGTCAAATTTGTCCTTCACACGCCATACAATAAGAAAAAGAAACTAAGCCCAAATATCCAATATTCTCCAATATTTGGAATGAATTTTTCCTTACGATGTTTTCCGACTCCGATGTTCAGGTAATTTTAAAAAAGTAACATTCTAATACACCTGCGATGGGATTGAATATGCACGTCCTGCATGGAACCACAAGGCCACAACGACATCACACGACAAGAGAAGGAATTACCTTTGTTAATAAAAACACACCATTTATTATGACAGCCATATTAAAAGTAATCGTATAAAGTAGCATAAGCCTAAAGTCTTACAATTCACCCATTCAATCTTACAAACGGCAGAAACAAAAACAAATGATAAACGTGGTTCTAAATGTTTACCTTTCCAAATTTAATATTAGCAATAAGAAAGAAAGTTATCAAAGAAATCATAAAAAAGAGTCTTTGAGGGGTTTGTTATTTTTTATGTGAAAAAAACTTTAAATAAAATATTAATAAAGCATTGAAATAGTCAAATTTCAAATTTCATAATAGACGGATTACTGTAATATTAGCCTTTCCTGAAATACGATCCTCTAGAGAATGAACACTCTAACATTTATTTAGGTACGTACTCATGAAATGTCCAATATAAACTGAAAAACAATTCATCAAATTTTAAATTCCTTTTTTATTTATTTGGCTTTATGAAGATAGATAATATTGGGTACCGGATGAAAAAGCAATCACTTATGGTTTTTGCGTTTTTTGTCTGTTTTTGTTTTCGTATAATATTCTAAAAAACATATTTAACAAGTATTATCGAAACTTAATGACAGAAGTTTCAATTAGAGAATAAGGCAAGCCTTTAAAAACGTTTTTAGTGACAGAGTCAAAAAGGTAACCAGTATTAATCGCTTTCATATTTAATTTTAGATAGCCCAATGCTGCACTCTGGTAGATATTATTCATAGGTATTTCAATATTAAGTTAACATTAGGTATTTACGTTTCACACTGATGGCACCACGAGTAAACATATACAAAACTATTTATTTACTTAAAACAACAAACAATGTTGCACGGGACATTTAACAGTAAACTACTAAATTATTCAAGCAGTAAATTATCATTTGGACTCCTAAAACCGAGGCAATAAAACATGAAATAATTAAAGTTTACAAACTCTAATGTTAAATAAAGAACACATTCTAGTTTCTATTCCCTTGTTTACACGAGAAAGCTCGAAGGTCAAAAAATATAAACAAAATTAGGATTTCGGAGACAACGGACAGTTTTTAAGGCTTAATTGAAGTGGGATTATGGGTCGAGGAATTCGAAGTTTAAAATAAAGGGTGGTGTTTACGCAGTATACACGTTTGTGTCCGTTTTTCTCTTATTTTGTTTGTTACATGCGGCCTGTTACTTACCTTTTTTCAGTGTTAATAAGGGCCGGGACGCAAGGAGGTCGAATACTTGCTCGGTACGATATTAAGTGTCAGGTTTATTTGGGTTCCACTTATTACTATCGCGTCATTGGTCTGTGTGTGTGAACATTGCAGTAAGTGAGGTCGTCGGTTGGATTTCGGGCCTGGGTTTTATTATTTCAAGGCTGTATTTGCGTAAAAGCTTTTTGTTAGAGTAAGATGCAGGTGTCAGGCAAAGTATTGCCATTTTCGTTTATAGTCTTTTATTAGTGGTTGTGGATATATTCTAGGTTAGTGAGAACGTGAGTACGTGAGAAAACTCTTTTCTTTTATTTTGACAAGGTTGCACGGATAAGTTATAGGTATATAAGTTTAGGCGACTTCATCAATAGCTAGCTCGTTGTACCACTAATTCAATCCTCAAGTAAAGACATTTGAGTGACCAACAATTGTGTCGGTCAACATTTGATTTCGATATTTGTATCTATATAAAACTTCTTAGCCATATTAAAATCCGTTCGAGTCGGTCGCGCGACTATGAAATTTCAACTGTTTAACAGAAGGACAGACAGCCAGAGAGTAACCCTAAAAATTTCATTAAATGGCTTTCTAATACCAGTCCACTGGCATCACAACACTTTAAATCATATTATCTCCATTTTGAAAATTTAAAATTCTATAAAAAAAACTATCTTTTCAAGCAACAAAACGCCTATAAGCGGTTCAGCCTACACAAACAGATTAATAAAAGTAAGTGAACAAATAGCGCCAAAACCTCTAATAGATTTCGAATACCCAGATTATCGTGAACTGAGTCTCGAACTACTTTAATTTATTACTTTCAAGGGTTTTATTAGGTGCCTTAATACCCCTTTTAACAGTGGTTGTAACTGGTTATAGTATAAAAATTACATGTGAATTTAAAGTATGGTAGGTTGCCGGGATCAATTGAAAAGGGAAGGGGAGGCCTTTGCCCTGCAGTGGGATATTAATGGCTGATAAGAATATTAGATCAATTATAATAATATTTTTTAATAAATAAATGTATAAATAAGTGAATTAAGAACTTTTACTTTAACTTATTTTAATTAATTTACACTGAAAAATATTTCAAAATTATAGGGAAGTGAAGATTTCTGTTTTAACGTTCATGTTTTCACGTCATTATCACTAAGCAAAATATTGAAAAATAAATATTACTATATATATAATAACATATAGAGCCACGAAAAAAAGTAAGGGGAAAAATTTACCTTAGCAACAAAGTAGCTATTTCGAAAAATAACCAAAATAATAAATATAGTAGATAGTCTGACTTACACATCACTGGTCCTTAATGTAATATAGTTAGGAAGCGGTGTAAAAGATTTCTCAGAAATATGGTCTATTGAATTCTGCTACAAATAAGGAGGCTTGTCATAAATATACTCATTTCGGTTAAGTCGTAAATAAAACGTACAGTATTTTATCTATCAATGAAAAATTGATAAGGTAAGTACAAGTAAGAAGTATAACGAAAACTCAAGGCACGTGTAGAAAAAATAAATATAGATATACATGAATAAGGTATCTAATCTAACAAAACAACAAGCAGTGTTTTGTAAACAACTAGATATATAAAACGCTAAGGCACGGCTCATGTTCTAAACCTTAACGGACTAGCATCAAAAACCAGGTGAGGTGACGATAAAAGATTAGATGGGAAACAAAAAAAAAATCAAGTTTATAAAACAAAACAAAAATAAATGACTGTCTAATATATCTATGCAGTCAACTGTTTCTCATTTAAGTAGAAAAAACAAAAGAGGTAGAATCCCATCTTTCTTGTAAAGAGGATAAAATAATTGCTTCCTATACTCAGTTATATAAAAGGCCAGAAAAAAAAAATGTCCGAAGAGCGTTACATATAATGTACCCTTTGTGGAGTACCACTAAAGTTTTCGAGTACTAGTCCCAAGTAACGGAATCATCCTTGTTATATAATAACGCTGGCTGACATTATCCTCACGTATTATCCCACGGGAAACAAAGGTGCTCCTGAATGTTAACATACCGACCGAACAGAATACCTATTTACTTTTAGCCGGGTTTTTATTGTCCCAAAGGGACACAGTGACGCAGAGGGCACATTTCAAACGTATCTTGAAATTTTCTTTAAAAACCTTACAAATGTGGATACACATGGACAGGTAAATTGGATATGTGGGTCACATATGTTTATTAATAGTCTGCTCGAACAACTCAACTGAATTAATAGGCTAGTCAATATCGACTATAAAGTGCGAAGAAGCGAAGTGGGCTTCATATTTTATGGGAAAAGTGGAATAAAGAGCAAATTTGCTCCTGATTGGAAGCCATGTTTAGTTACTAAATAAACATGACGTTTACTTGTTTACCTCTGTGAAAATGTCCATTACTCTGGTTCTCGGTACGTCAATCCCAGTGTCACGATTCTTTTTATTTGAAGTCCATTTCAAAGTAACATCTGTTTGGTATAACTTTTTGGAAGAATTTTTAGTGCCCGCTTTTAAAAGCTTCTCAGTCTCAAATCGCATTTGTGCTACCTGTCTTTGACGAGACAACTAGGACACAGAAATAGGATGAAATTCCCTAACTTTGAAGCTCCATAAACATTGCTAAATATGTTTGAAAACGCCTAAGCACTTTGCAAGTCAAAAGAAACATAAGGACGACTAGATATGTACTGAATTTTTTTTGTTGAGTTCAAAACTCCTTTTAGCAAACATGAATCAAATTATAATATATTAAATTTTGCTAGCGAATTTTCCCACATGTTCATCAATTCATAGGGTATGTGTACACCGTTCAAATTGTTGCCCTAAAATTTTTTGTATCGCCTGTAGACCTCTGACGTGGTCCAAAAAATCTCTTTAAAAAATCAGGTGTTACGATGTTTTTCCTTCACTGTAAGTAAAAATTATATCTTATTACGTACATGAAGTTGCAAAAAGACATTAGTGAGTGCCGAGATAAGAACTTGCGGCTTTTGATTTGGCTTTCCTACGATTATACCACTAGGCCATTACTGCTCCTATAATTGGTTTTTGCGCCTTGTTCAACCTACCAGAAATATGAATATGCAAACATAATCATAAACACTCATGATTGAATCAGCGGATATAAAACGAATACCGTGGAATCAAGAGCCCTCATCGAGACCATTTATTGGGGATTAATATCCTGACCACTGAAATGTGGTATGCGTTTGAGGAATCAAATACGTTAGTAATAATGTAATTATGATACTATTCGAAATACAAACCCGTGTCGCACTTGACTTAGATTAATTTTCCGGGTTCGTAGAAATTTTCCTTTACGTATTAGATAGCAATTAATTTTCCAATTTCAATCAATTCAATGAACTTAATATTCGTAGTTTGTTACTGCAGTTTGATAAAAAGCCGTTCAACGTAAATTATAAAATGTATTTATTTATTTCTGTCTCTTTTTTTGACATATTTAACAGTTAAACATGGCCTCAGGTATTAAATGTTTTTTATTCACATCCTTTTCAATGACGGCATTGAGAAGCATATGAATAAAATCAAATGTTTGAATAAATAAAAGACGTTCAATGAAATCCCTTTAAAATAAATGTTGAAATTAAAAACGCTCTGCTCTTAATTTGGTATTGGAATTTATATCATCGTTTTTCACAATCACGAAAATCAGTCAACATCCTCTATATTTAATCCGATCTACATTCCTTTGAATTGATTCCTTTGTCAGGCAATCAGGCGAGCTTATGTTTAGTTTTCCGATACGCAGTGACTGTAACAATTCTTCGCTTCATATTTGTTTTGTTTTCAGGTTTCGCATAATCGACAAGGAGGAAATTCGTTGAAGCTTTGTACTTTCACTTTACTGATCCAAATTTATTGGTCCATGTATGTACTTTTTATCCTTTTCAGTATTTCATCTCATCATTTTGCCCTGAAAAACCTTTAGCGTTTCTAACTAGCAGTATAGGCACACTTGCCTGTTAATTACAGAAACTCACATCAGTTTATACCTTATAATCAGAGGGATTCTCACCCTATATTTATGCGTTCATTTAAGTTCATATTTCTATGATCAATCAATCATTTGTGCGGTGCCAACGGAGTGGAAGGTGACATTATACCTGATTGAATTTGTTTGTTGTTAACCCTTGACACAGGGCTAGCGATCTCACTTCAACTAAATCCACTAGCCGTGTTTAAAACACCTCTGGGAGCCTTTCTCACCAGTGCGTCACCCATTCTTACTTCTAACATACGAGACGTGTTTTATAGTTTACAACTACATAATTTTTAATTACATACCTAAGTAACAAACAAAGTTCGTTCATTAATTTTAGCCATTAAAGTCAGGGAGTTAAGGTTTAAATTTAATGTAGCGACATTAATTTTTACTTGCGGTAATGGTTTACATTAAAATTTGTTTAACTTTTAAAAGCATTATTTCAAAATATGAATGGCAAGTACCTATGATGAAGTAAGATAGAATTTCACTAAAATTTTTGGCGCAAGAATGTGTTGAAATTTCAGAAACAAAACACTCTGAGATTTGTCGTTCACTCAGACGTCTGGGTAATAAACATGTTTTGAAACCCCACCCTTTGCTCCACACTTAAAGAGCTAATCTAAGTACATTCTTAATCAAACCATCAAGAAATTCTGTTTTATATCTGGTATATATTTTCCAGGAAAATAAAACGCGATTTCTCATTCAGTACTTGTCAGTTTCTACGTATTATATTTAGTTTTTTACTTTTGCTTCGCTAGTACAGCCAGCAAAGGAATTAAATTAACAGAATTCGATTTTCAAAACAACTAAAATATGAAATTCAGTTGCCGTTGTGCTGTATGGAAACATTATGGGCCAATGTAATAAATAGCAATTCCTTTTTAAATTTTATTATGATTAGTGGACTTTTGTTGCTGACCATACTTTAAACGAAACGCTGTAAAATGAGTTTCTAATAAATGTTTTTATGTAACGTTAATGGATGGCCGAGAGCTCTCTGCTGTTAGGAAGACGGCTATGTTATTCTTTTTCTGTAAATTAATTTACAATAATATTCGTTATAAATTTCATGTCATTATTTACTTATTATAATTTATTATGCACACAGATGTGTCAATTCCATAAAAAAATGTATTGACATAATGCAGTTAAATTAAAAAAAAAACAAAACCTAAAACATAGTGGTTTCTTAGGTTTACGCGAATGTTAAACATTGAAATATGAAGGTAGAATGAGCAACATCTTCTGTCAAGACGAACGCCATCTCAGTCTGCCCGTGACCATGATACCTGCAAAGGTTTCGAAACGTCGGGAACTAAAATTTAAAATTAAACCGCGATAAAATCCGTAAAAGTAGTTTCATTTTAAAACAAAAAACATCCTAACAGAAACTTTAGCGTCGAATATTACATATTAAATGGTTGACTTCGCCCTCTATAACATTGTTTCAACTCGAGTCAGTCACGACACGAAAAGGGCTAAATTCGCGGTTGTCACGTTTTTAATTAATTTACGAGTGGGTGAGGCCTGGGATCACGCATAACCTTTGCTCCGCCTATGTGAAATTCATCAATTAGCGTATGCCGCGGTCACTTACATTTACATTTTCATCATTGTTAGACCTGAATTAGCGGGAACTATAAATAGTGGAGGTGGGTTATGGTTTGTGGAGACCGAGGGGTGCGTTTGTATGTAATATGAATTTATGGGGAAGGAGGTTGAATTAAGTAGGTCATATTAAGATATGCTGTGGACTGCTACGTTGCTTGGATTTAAGGTTAGACAACCTTGTGATTCGAGTCTGTAAGATCTGGCACATAGCTGATCTATTCTACTTTAAATCTTACATGCTCTATCTATATGATATTGATTGGAAGACGCTTACACATGCTTTACAATGCAAAGTACCAAATAAAACAGCGACGTCGAACCGAATCGTTTTTGCGACCCCTTCACCGTCTCAGCTCATGATTAGGGACTCCAGAGTCCAGTTGGGTCTGAAACTAGTCGGGCTATCTCGATGAATACGTGTGAGTTATTTCATCATTCTTTGTCACTAAAGTACTGTAAAAATATATTTTATTTTTATTTTAGGCAAAAACATTACAACTCATTTTTATAAACGTATTCCCCAGAAATTATAACGATAAAGGATGACACCAGCGTATATACAAATGTACAGAAGTAATAACTTTGTAATAACCTAATGGTGTGTAACAAGTCACGGAGGGACTTGGAGTAATACAACATGAAACGAAGCGAAATTCTAAAGTGTATTTCTTAAGAAAAATATTAAACAAAAGTATTAAAGTTCCTCAAAACAAGGTTCTTGTGACTAGTCTTATGTCTTTTGGTTTGGATTTTGGAGAAAAATCAAAAGTTCCTACTGAGAATAGTTTGAGGATGTGTTTCTACTGAAGCGGTGTTGGGAGGAGTGGAAAGAAGTATGTCGTTGATTGGAAAATCACAGAGCCCAAAATGTCTAATAGAAAACTTGGTAATAAAAAATAAGGTTGACGATTTTAAATTCACCTTGGCATCAAAGCTGAAGACAGTAACAGCCAAAAAAAATACAAATATTTTTGTTTTTGCATTCATGGCTGAGAAATTGTAGTGTGTTATATATTTTAATTTAACATCATAGTAATAAGGTAGTGGACTAAATCTAATAATCTGTTCAGTTAATATTTTTTGGAAATCTATCTGTCGAATTAACACATTTTTATGTCAAGTTCCCTTACTGGTGTGATACTTACTAAGTTTTATTATTGGTGCTCAGGTATATACATTATAGGCGGGCTGTGAACACGTTGCATTTTGACATTCAAAAAGTGCTATGCCACTTAATAGTCTAAATTGAATGAATGGATTTTATTTGCTCTGATTTTGTTGTGTTATTTGCTTTGCCATTTTGTTATAAATGCCAATGTTATTATGATTCAAAAAGAGTATAATTAAAAACAATACGTGATACAATATTATAAATAGCGCGGCGACAATTTGATAATGTAATAATTATCGCGTTGTTTTAATATTTAAGGTGACGCAATGTATTTTATTTGTTTTTGTAATTGATTAATTGAGGCTAATTATCTTTTTATCGTTTTTGGACTGTACTGTCTGTCATTCTACTTTTCCAAAAGAGTATTGTAACTGGGAAAGAGAGACGTCGCTCTATGTCGTGTAGTGTTCCATCTCGCTTTCAAATTGAAACTGTTACTTTCGGATGTAATAGTAGACCCCTAGGTATCATACGCGCAGACTGAGGCGGGCCTTATCTTGTTCACCTTCACAATTTATCTCATTTTATATTTAACTAATGTTCATATTCCTTTCCCATTCAAGTGCGCGCTTTGTGGTCTTGAAAGATATTTCTAGGCTCTTTTTAAGGGTCCGTGCCTAAAGGATAAAAACGGAACTTAATTAATTTAGCTCTGCTCTCTGCCCAACTGTACTAAATTTTCATATCATGACAGTTTAAATTTTCACAGTTGCTGCCGATATAATAACAAATATTAACATTAAAGAAAGGGTTAATCAAGGTCATTAAGATCATGAAGTTGTCGAGTGACAAATAAATTTGTAGCCCTAGGTTTGTTAATTTATTTGTCACTTATTTTTCTTTAGTCTATTCGCACGAAATCTCTAAGTCGTGAGGCCAACTCGCACTTCACTGGTTTTTTTTTATCTTGGTATTTCAAACAAGCATACAACCTTTTATGTATTATTTTAATCCATCTACTTAAAATAACATACTTTAATAATAGCACTCCTCTGATAAGGTTATGCCAAAGACTTATTTCACTACAAGTGTGCCATTACTTATTATAAATACGTTGTTCAATGTGACTTTGGTGTAGAAATCCAAATCATTAAGAGCGTAAGGCAGAAAACACAATGTTTCATTAGTTCAAAACTCATTGTTAACCATTCTAACAAAACATGAAACAATAGCAACAAATTCCCCATCGACAGCCACTTAATGTTTTGTTTACGTGAGCAATACCAAAAGTTAATTTAAATTAGCGCTCCATCTAAACAATACCGGCTACAGTTCAATCAATTCGGCCAAAATTTGCCGTTTTTAACAACAATCAAATTGATTTGAATAGGCAAGTTTCGCTACACAATACTTTAATAAACAAAGCTTCTCTCGCTGTAATTGGCGATTCATGAGTATTCGACGCCGGCGTTGGGAACATGTTGATTTTGCTTGCCAAAACATCAAAGGTTTGTTCAAGCCAACCTCCACCACGACCAAGTTGGCCGCAACTTTACAGCACCTATCAATTTCACAGCTACTAGCAACGTTTAATTACTTGGGCGTAAACTAAAGGAATATTGTTGTCGAGTTTTTATGTTTTGAAGAATGGGCTAAACATAACTTGAGAAAATCGATCCTTATTTGTTTGTTGAATCTGAAATTATATACATTTTGCAAGTTGATCATTATGATGACATGTATCGTCTCAAAGTTCTAGCATACGAATAACAAAACCGAAAAAAAGGCACTCTTGATTAATTATAACTGACTGCGATTTATTTTTTGCAAAACGAATGAAAAGGCAGTACTATGATTGATGGCCATCATAGAGCAACAGTAAAATTTATTATTTACTGTAGCTACTCGTATGCTTCGCTTCAAACATTTGTAACATTTTGTTTTACTTTTCAAAAACTATTTCCTAAAATTTCATAATAATGCCAAAGTCAATGCTCAGACTAACTCTACACGTGATATTTTTTTAACAAAAGCTACATAATGTATGTTACAATAAATTTCTTTTATATTTTAAGTATTTTTCGATACGTGTTCATTATCTCACTTATAAAAGCATTCGACTCTACATACAAAATTAGTCTTAAAAAGTGAACAATATTCACATAGTGTTATTTTGTACGCTTTCACAGAATAATTCAATCATCTAATATATTCACTGTGCACGAATATAAATGGACTCTGACAAAGTTTTGAAATAAAAAGTAACTTCTGTCGCTCTACACAGAATTATTAATTGCATACATACGAATATCTAATATAACAGCCATCTACCTAAATGGCTAAATGTTATATTATTAACACAAAGGCATGTTCTAAGATCCTGTTGATGACAGCGCAATAATATTAGCAGGATAGCTCGAACTAGAATTGATAGGCAACGGCACAACAATTAACAATTTCACATTAATACCGACTCTAGTTCAAACTACTAAGGTCTATTTTTGTAATTCACTGCCACCACTGATAAGCGATAACTATTCCGTGAATTTCTTCTAAGAAAATTAAATTTTATTAATGAAGCGAATTTACAAAACAAAGGACAAAAGGTGCTCGACCTTTTGTATTTGTTTTTATGATAATTAGAACAAGGTAGTCGCGCAAATATAGGAAGAAGCAACATGATAATGCAGCATATGATGACGTTTGGATTTTTTATTTTAAATGAAAAACTAATTAGTAAAATCGCAACGTGCCCCTTACTAGAAAGCGTAGTTTTATTGTTCAGTGTTATAGAAAATCAAAAGTCCACACGTCATACTTCGTTGTAAACGTGACGTACCTGCACTGAAACCAAGTCTTACATTTTTACCATGGTATAGAAAATAAAAGGAAAAAATAAAACAATGGCCACAAAATCAAGTGCCGAAAAGCCACTGAGTTGTACTTATTAAAGGCCAACGTAATAATAAACGCCCGGATCAGATTTGCCCGGTTTTAATACCCGCGATGTTACAGCAGCTGGAAAAAGATACGACGCTACAATTCCACCATTTATCCCGAATATTTTACCGTTCCCGATTTCCAAAACAAACACATTATACGTTAACGACACAGCTATTGTCTCATTATTCCTCTCGCACATAAAACTGCAACATATTCCATACAATTAGCATTTCAACTGAACGAGATGGCTTATCTTATAATTTATTAACTTCGGAAAAGGAACTTAGCACTTTTTATTAGTAAGCGTGCTTCATTAACATAATAGAAGAAAAGTTTAATTGAGTTCCAAACTTCAACTCCACTCGAGTTAATGGAACTGAGTATTATGCAAGATCGTAACTCGCATGCCGCCCAATTGAACGCTACGACGTAGTAAAGATTCGTAGAGCTACGAACTCGTAGCAAATGATGTTGTGATTATCCAAAGGCTTTGCTGCGAATTACTGGCAAACGTTTTAATTCGCGCGAGTGAGGTTGTTTGCGTAATTTCTGTTGCCAAAACACGATGTTGCTAACTGTGCTAATAACATATGTTACAGCTACTACAGCTAGGGCTGGTGAAACTGCTCGCTCGTATTTATGACTGCATATTAGTTACACCTATTAAATTCCCATATTGTCTGCCAAAATAATATCGATGACGCAAAAATTCTATGGTGTAAAATACATCTGCATTTATATACCAAATTTTTTTTCTATTTTTTTTTTTATAATAATAAAATTTATTCACCAAAAAGAAATACATAGGAAGTTACATTAGGAAAAGCATACATTATTTCAACTCGATATTGTTATAATAAAAAAAGTATAGACCAAATGGCCCTGAATACATTTAGGTTACTTTAAATTCTTTTGATTTTTCTTCCTTTATTAGTGCACAGAAGTGAAAATAAATATTAAATGACTTGAGGCCTATCATAAAAATAAGATAAATACTAAATTTTACCTAAAACCAAAATCTCAATCTTTAACGAGCTCCAGATACACAATCATTACTTGAACACAAACAAAGAAGATATACAAGCTATTCTACATTTTAATTGCTTTATAATTAAATCTCTATTTGAACAACACAGCTTCAACTAATTTGCAAAGCATTTATGTATAAACAAGCGCATATCAATAAAAATACAAACTATAAATAATTACACTACGCTCGAATGACGCAATTAATGTGATAACACTAGCAATAAACGTATCTAAAACCATTAAAACGCGTCAACGAGTGTTATTAAGTTAAACGCCATTAGCCGCATGAGGATAGCCCAGTAATTATGTTAGTAATAAATCTTACACCAACCTAAATTATCGGAGTTGCTGCAGGAAGGGCCCGGGAGAGTCAGGAGCCCGATAACCACGTACCAAATAACGCACATCATGTTCATTTAAAACAATAAACATTCGAAACTATTTAATAACACTTTATGTTTCTCAACTAAAGTTACTAAACACACGAAAATTCGCGCCGATTAATTGTCAAATGTCAAAAAGGTTTAAGATAGAGTCGCGGTTTTTTACGTTTATTTTGTTGACAGCGTTGTCCACGTGGGTACCGCGTGACGTGCCGTGTCCGAGGTAAACAAGCGTGTGGCTACAGTGACTCCGGACGTTCGACTGACGCGAGCCAGCGATACAAACGCCCCACGACTATTGGTCACGGCACACGGCGAGCCCATCAATTCCGCTTGACGTTTCAATGAAAACCCTTCCTACTTTCCCTCGAGTAAAATTAGGGAGAGTCTTCAAATAATTAAAAATGTTTATCGATTAAATCGAGCTTATTGAACTTTTGGTAAACTAATTTTGTTAATAACTGTTTTACGAGAAAACATTTTTTGAGCTAAGGAAATATTTTTAATCTTAAATTTTCCGATTAAATTCTTTGCTTAAGTACGTGCTAATTAATTGCCATTAAGAAAATCAAGTTAACAAACAACTTTATTTTTCGAAAAATGAAACTTTTGACAACCTCGATTTGTTTGTACCTAAATCTAGTTTAAATAATGTCAAGATAAATATGTGTCGTACCTAAAATATTACTGGAACATTATTATTCGTGGCACGAGAGAGGCCGCCGTAAATAATAATATCACATGGAGTGGAAACGTGGGGGTATACGTACAAAGGAAATGGACTTTTGAATTTGTTTTTACATACATTTGCTTACTCTTGGGTTGTTGAAAATTCTTTCAAAGGAAACTAGTCAGGTATGATAAAGGAGAAACTTGTTAGACTAAGTGTCTGAGTGTGAAAGTTCCTAGATAAAAATTCACTCGCTATTTAAGAATTAACTCTTCATACGTGGAGCAAACTTTTTGACATCCTTTTTGGACAAATGTTATAAATAACGTGAAAATGTTTGTTGGAAGTGATATCAGTTTTTAAATGTCCGATAGCTAAGTAACAACTTTTTCCATATCAAATATATTTTCATATTTATCTTTTCATAAAATGTTTTACTTCAAAACACGAATTCTCTGTGATATAAACCTGTTCATAGAATAATAATGTCTCAAAATTCAAAATCAGAATACAATAAAATACGATTCTCAGCACTTATTTCATAACCATGTTCGGTGCCTACACAAGATGTTTCTAGATACGTTAAAAAACGTCCCAGGCCAGTCCTAAAAAAATAAAAGTGCCCAAACCCTTTCCGAGATGAAAGTACATACATTCCCGTATTATTTTACCAAATCCATTATGTGTATGCTTCAGGGAGCTCTTAAGACACAACTTGGGTTCGATTGATAGAGAAAGCATATAAAATGAAAACAAAATAGACAAATAAAAGTAAAACTGAGGGATAAATATTAAGAAGAGTTCGGATTTGGCGGATATTTGTAGTTTTAATGACGTTTTATCAAATTTTGATTGCAAAACCTGTTTACTCGTCCCAAATTCTTTTTAATTTAACCGTTTTCTGTGAACTCAATCGAAACCCAATACCTACATTTTATTAAAACAACATGACAAACATTTATGTAAATGCTTGTTTGAACTACTCATTCCAGTTATTAGTGCATAATGACGCATTCATGTATGTAAAACGCAATCACGAGGTATGTTTGCGAGTGACGTTAATGTAGAGCACTTTTTCAGCAGAAATTATGAAAAACGCATTCACGCAACAGGCATTTGTTTTCTTTTTATGTCGGACTTTCTATAGGCGTCTTTCTAGTATAGTACGAAAAATGCTCTACTTCAATTTAATCCTTTTGAAAGATCAACAGATATAATCATTCATAGAGTGTAATTTAACTATTGTAGACATAATGTACCGTGGCCCAGATTACGAAGCAAATTTTGAATTAATTGAAATGATTCAAAGGGTGTATCCAATTTCGAGAAGAGATATTGAAACCCTTCGTAAGTTGACCACGATAAGGATTACCTATTATTACGAATTACTGTTGCAAACCTTTACTTAACTAATTTTCTTTTATGATACTAGGTCTGCCGCTTGGATTTATTCTCATAAATAGTTGCCGTTCTAGTTTATTTTTTAAGGTTTCAAATATTTTCCTTCAGTGTGTTTGAATAGTTATAAAAATAATTTAACAAAGTCGGTGAATACGCTTTCTCGTCATATCAATACATTTTTTTAGAATATATTTTTTTTCTGTGAAACGGCTAGACTGATTCGCATTAAATTTTGTGTGCATATTATGTGTGTCTTAGAATCAGGATACATCAGTTTTTTGATCAAGTGATTAGCGTGTCCTGTAACACGCTTCTTTTTGACACTATCAAATTTTCCTGCTTCTAGATTAGGTATGCTCTCCTTTCTTATGTCATTAATTCATCTATTTGCTTGTCTACCTCTTTTCCTACGTAGTCGCTACACTGCTATGATTATTATTAGATACACATTTATTTTAACGAAGAGTTCACTGTATGCTCTACCATTTTATCCTTTCAATTGTGTATTAAAATTTATTAATTTACCTTTAATATTCATTAATTTCGAATACGAAAGCTGATAAGACACCACTTACCAGCTTTTGTTTTATTTTTTGACGTACTATATTTTTGACGTACTGTATTTGTGGTTTGTAATATTTTATGCAGCATCACACAAATAGCAGCCACAAATCATTAATGCTACTTTTTATCTTTGTTATTATAATATTATGTTTAGAACGATAAGGTACTTAAAATGTTATTAATGAAACAAAACATCATTGGAAAATGCTCTTTATATTTTGTACTGTACAATGAAGATACAATCTCTTTTTAAAATAAGCATAAAGAAGTTTTTTACAAATTTATTATTTGTAGTTTCCCGAAATCTCATTTCTCTGTGTGTAAAACTCAAAGGTTAAGTGGTTAATTATAATATTACGGACTCAAATAAAAGATGAATTTCTTGAAGCAGACAATATTTTCCAATTTTCGGTACTTCACATTAAAACGTCAATTCCTATGAATTCTTAAAACTTTTCTCGTTGTGCGAGCGAGACAGCTCTACGTGCAATGTAGTACGCTATCTTGCTTCAATAACAGCAACTACAGCTTTAAGTTTTCATAATACAGGTAGTGAACCTGTTTCAGGTACGGCTTTGTACTAATTATATTGCCAGTTAACCTCATGGGATCATATATATGTGTGTTCGTACATTTCTGCTATATATTTTCACTGTTTACGAAGTCAGGGAGCTAGGGACAACGAAATTACTTATATCAAAATATTGAAACTAACATATCAAAGTCCATGACAAAGAAATGTTATTTCCATACATTTCGGCGATTTGATTAGTATTAAAGCCTGGCATTTGTTTTGTAAAAGTCAATGGAGAAAACTGGTCAAGTGCTAGACAGACTAGTGCCAATTCGAAAAGAAAAAGCTCACCCATCACATATATGATCCTAACAATAGTTGCTGAGCTGTTATCTTAATTTTTTGTATTTGTCCTTGTACGAGTCAGAAAGTCCGAAAATTTTAATTCTAGTTGTCACGATTTATCAGCACACACGGACTGACAGCGGTAGATTTGTGAAAATTGTTTTGTTTTTAACTTTTAGCTACGGATCCAGAAAAACGTATAATATGTATAATCCTGCATTAATGGTACCTTTTTATATCACGGAAGATAGAAGGTAACACTTTTCTATTTAATTATAATGTATAGACGGTATAAACAAGTATAGACTCACATACCTACTTGCTTCATTAACAAAGCGAGACAGATATACACAATGTAGAGCGCCGTTTCACTTCTACAACAACAATTCCTATCCAAGATACCGTAGTACAGGCGATCCTTAGTAATGTCTGACTAATGTTATAATCAGGACTTGAGTGTATCGATATAGTTACATACACTTAGGAGTAATAAGCATGTTACATACACATGTACGGTAAATGCGGATCAGTTGGGTTGTCGAAGCCGATCCGTGACGCATAGTGATACGAAATGGATATGTCTCGACTAGAATGTAACTGAACTATATCGATTATCACCAGTCTATTGATAGTCCATCACTTATCCTGTTACGATCAATTGTTGCTTAAGCTACTGTCTTAATATTTGTAGAGGTGTATAAGTCACAAAGCGTAATACAAACTGAGGTTTTTCATTAATAAGAAAAACAAAAAATAAACGTTTGTTTTTGGAACGAATTTAATAGACCGTTTTTTCGTGACTTTAATTTACTCGACATGAAAGCCTTTTTTCGTATAATACGCAATAAAGATCAAAGATTTGACTGGAAGACAAAATTAAATTAATAAGAAAAAAAACGAACTTTTTTCTTGTTTACAACTTTAATAGATAATTACGAAGCCCGTGCCTCTAGCTCTTGAACTATGAAGGTGTAAATAAAGCCACAGGTGACACGTAATGTACAAAGTTACGGGCTAAGGAGTGGGATTGTGAAAACTTATGCGATTCGCAGGGTACAATTGAAAACAACTTTTGTACTTATGTCGCGACTTAAGATTTAAACTGTTACTGCTACGGCAAATGTAATACTCATAATTTAATGGCAATAAATGTCACTAAGTCACTATGTCACTAATTCACAAGAATAATTACAGGCCTATTTCCTTGGCCACAGTCGTTTCAAAGGTGCTGGACAGCGTGCTTAATGAACAATTAAATAAGTATATAAAACTGCATGACAATCAGTTCGGATTTAGACCAGGCCTGTCTACAGAAAGTGCTATATTGGGACTTAAGCACGCTGTGAAATACTACACAGACCGCAGAACAGCTGTATACGCATGCTTCCTTGACCTGTCGAGTGCTTTTGATCTGGTTTCCTACGATATTCTCTGGAAAAAACTTAATGACACCCAGGTACCATTAGAAGTGGTTAACATTCTTAAATATTGGTATGGGAACCAGACCAACTGCGTTAGATGGGCTGGGTCGTATTCTAGTCCGTATGGACTGGAGTGTGGAGTCAGACAAGGGGGACTAAGTTCTCCTACACTGTTCAATTTGTACGTTGACCAACTGATTGTGGAGTTGAGCAGCACCAGAGTCGGATGCTATATTGATGGAATATGCGTAAACAACTTAAGTTATGCTGATGACATGGTGCTGCTCAGTGCCTCAATATGTGGTCTAAGGAGACTAGTTAGCACCTGTGAGGCCTTTGCCGAAGCACACGGTCTCGTGTATAATGTAAAAAAGAGTGTCGTAATGGTCTTTAATGGTGGAAAACCCTTAGAAACGATACCTCCAGTCAGACTAAGGGGTGTGTCCTTAACTAGAGTACACCAATTCAAGTACCTTGGGCATATGTTGACATCTACCATGGCAGATGATGATGACATTGAACGGGAGCGAAGGGCGCTGTCGGTGAGGGCTAATATGATTGTTCGCAGGTTTGCGAGGGCCTCTAAGGATGTAAAAATTACACTCTTTAGAGCCTACTGCACCTCATTCTACACCTGCAGCCTGTGGGTACATTTTACCCAAAAATCGCACAGCGCCCTTCGCGTCCAGTACAATAATGCGTTCAGGATGTTAGTGGGGCTGCCTCGCTACTGTAGCGCATCGGCTATGTTCGCTGAAATGAGAGTGGATTGTTTCTATGCCATAATGAGAAAAAGATGTGCATCTCTGGTGCGCCGGGTGCGGGCCAGCTCCAATAGCATCCTGGGCATGATTGCCAATAGGCTGGATAGCCATATATTGAATCGTTGCTCCAGAATTTCTTCGGGAATTATGAAGTAACGGTTCAGTAATAAATGTCGTTATTTTATTATATACCCATAAATTGTGCTTTACTAACATAGAATTAAGTTAATATTGTTACTAACCCATTGAGTCTTGTTACTTTAAATAAAGATTTATTATTATTATTAATAACGTTAGTAATATGTTATGTAGAGTTTAGGAGGAAACGTATTTCTATAATTTTGGTTTATATTTTAACTATCATAGTGGATTTTAGGGTTCCGTAAGGTAAGTAAAAAAAAATACCTAGGTCCTAAATTTAGGTAGGTAGGTCTGTACGTCTATCTGTCTGGTAGTCGATCTGTTTGCAAAAAAATTAATAAAAAAAACGTTACGTAAAACCCAAACTCCATTTTACTGTAAAGTCTTAAATGAAACGATTGAAAGGTTGAATGTACTATAAGTTATTCGAACAGAATTGTTGCCATTGTGGAAGGGAGACAACGGCTATAGCGAATATTAGCATTCTGCTACACAACCCTGAATAAGCGCGCTGATCTTAAAAAAGTTTCACAAAATTGTTGCAATAATAAAAATCATAACAGTAACAAAACTCGCAGCCGTAAACAGAATGTTTTGTAACATCGTTTTGCAGACTGTATTCGTTGTTGCGTTCATTAGCTAAATAACAATAAATTTTTCTTCATTTAACCAAGAATTCCTCTGCATTTTTACACAACGGTTTTACAAAATTTGTATCCATACAATATAATATATAGTGAATCTAGATATTATCTAGAATGAATATATATATTATCTTTAATATACGAACAGACACATTCAAATGTTTCAAGGATGCCTTTATAAAATTTTAGTTATTTTACAACCGAGTAGCAACGCGATCGCAACTCAATTTAGTTACAATTTGTCTTTGAATACTCTTATCAATGGAGCATAATACTATTCGTCTAACAGAATGGACTTGTCTCAAAGACGTCTTATACCAAATGCCGAATTTATCAAACGCGAAACCAATTCGTACTCAAAATCTAAAAGTTTTTATTTCAAATAGGCCGTTTTCCAGGCACTTTCAAAACATAATAGTTATGTTATTGACTCTATTGCGCGGTTAGAAAAACCGTTTCGTGTGGAAAAGGACCGGCAAGAAACTAAAAACTGCTGATAATATTCGCTCAATATAGGAAACATTTTAAAATCTTTACCCAGCAAGTATTTTTCATCTATTTTTTGCACAAGTATTAGAGCTAATTATCAAACAGGCAATCTTTTACAAAAACAGGCCATTTATTTGAAAGCTACGTTACCAAACTCCAACATAAAACTTTAAGTACTTATTCCCAACAAAACATAAAAAGGAAATCTTTAAAAGAACGCAAGAAGCTTATACTAAATCATTCGGAAACACCTCACTATAAAATAAAGCAACATGCATGTGGCACGTAGAAGCAATTTTTCCGGTTCAGGAAAGGGTAATCGATTCCGCTACATATGAACTTGACTTGTTATACAGCTCATTAATCATTGCTTCTAACTTTATATGGGTGCTACCGATAAACGCAGGGTTAGTGAAATAAAAAGGCAGGTGTGTATGCCCCCTGGAGCTTTATTACTGCCTTATTGATTACGGCTTTTGTGGAAAACTGCATGAATTTTGCTCTGCAATACTTTTTATTGTTCTTTGTAATTTAGATTAGTATAAACAGGGGTGGATTTTGAAAAAGACTTATCGTTTATTGCCTAGGGTGTTAAAATTTAAGGTGGAGTGGAACTTGAAGGATTTTGATCGACATCACATTATTTATTGTTTGTTAGACAGATATATGACGATTTTATAAGTATAAAAAAAAATACTCAAAGAACTAACCAAATATCAAAAATACTTACATCAAATGAAAAAAAAAAACAATTTCGGTTCTCTAAAAAAGCAATTCTTCGAAATGAAAATCGATCAAAATAAACCAACTCCCAAGAGACAAAAACACTCAATCAAATCAAGTAACTGAAAGTCAAATATATTCCCCGATCTTCTTTTATTTAAATGACAGTTGAAACATTGACGTTAAGTACTGAAAGTTGTTCCGATGTTCAACGAGAGCCGAATGTTTGCCATTCACAAGTTGTAAAACTTGATTCTAGGAAATGAGAAGTGATTGGTGACAATCAACTTTCTCAACTTATAAACAGATTTATTAGTTCAATCGAATGGTTTTTGAACTATATTCTGTATTCCCGTGTTTTAGTAAAGTGAGTGTTTCGAGAGAGAATTTATGTAAATAAAACTGTCTAACACCTGCGGGTATGTTTTTGAAGGAGAGTATGGTTTTCAAGTTTAAATTTTATATTGTATTGGACTGATGTATAAAGTTTTTTCTGAAAATACTTTTTAAGGTAGAATAGAGACACACAAATACAAAATCCCTAAAAAAGTTACTTTACTTTTTTGTACAATCTCTACTTTATTCTCCTAGCAACTGGCGTGAATAATTCTAAATTTTATACTTATACAAAATGTTATACTTATGTATATATTGTGTCTCTATAGACAATGACAGTAGCTGAAAGATATTTGCGTAATTAAGTCATCCCTTAATTACGTAGATAAACATAACCCACAAATGGAAATGAGAGGATCGACATCAAGTAAGTCTACACGAGTTATCTAGCCTCCGACCGCATCGGATCAAACACCACGAAGACCGTAACACTAACTATGAAATCGGTTTGTGTTTGTCTAGAGAAACGAGAAAGTGAAAAGTACATATGACTAGCCTGGAGCAAGTATTACCTTGGTTAAACTCTACATTTTAAACAAAAACCCATTTTATATGCATTCTAAATGGCTTTGAATAAAGCATTCGCTGAATAACGCAAATACAAATACAGACTAAATACCCATAAATATGCACAAAAAATCAACGTTTATTATATTCATAAATATTGTGAAGATGGATAAAACAGGAAAAAGGATTTTGTCTATTTCAATTTTGACATGATAATATTTTCCTGTCTAAATATCTGCAAACACATTTAAAGGGAAAGTTGTATCTTAATATAAGAATCTTATAAAGTTTGTCTCTCTAAATCACTAAGTAAATAATTCTGGAGCTACTATTTTTAGCAAGGCAATTCATATGGTACCAAAGTTACCAACATATAGTCAAAAAATATTTTTAAATGGTAAATCCTATTACTATTATAAAGGTGAAAGTTTGTAAGTATGGATGTTTGTTACTCTTTCACGTAAAAACTACTGAATGGATTTGAATGAAACTTTACCACAATATAGCTTATACATCAGAATAACACATAGGCTACAATTTTTGAGGTTTCTAATGTGAAGTCGTAAAAAAACACATTTTTTGCGCTTACATTGCAAACGCTGACTGAATCCTACAAGATAGATAGAAGGCAGATATAAATTATAATTTATATCTTCTAACCACGCGGACAAAGTTCCGGGCAACAGCTAGTTTAATCTAAAGCCTAGATAAAATACATCCGTTTCTTCATTTCGTGTCGAAAAATCATATAACTGAATTTTACGATAGCCATAAACCAACTCTACAATATCGGACCGAACTACAAACGTGTGTATGAAAGTCAGTTTAATACCTCAATTTTTATTCATAACCCAACATTTTCCTCCGTTTCATCCTTATCTAGAACCGCTTGGCAGATAGGCATTGAGATATTCTGAGGGACTGAAAGTACTCTTAAATCAAATCTACTGAATCATTCCGGTTTCGGTTGAACGATGCCTTAACGACGCGGGAGCTACCCTAAACATACGTAATATGACGTAATCTTTTGTGTAAAAGGGTAGAGAGGTCGAGAGGGAACGATTGTAACCCTCTGCTATTATGTCTCGTGGCGAAAGAACTAAGAGGCTCCGACGCGCTTGTTTAAGTCATGTATCGTAAATTGTTTGAGTTTCCTACAAAAGAATGTTGAGCTTTTATTGTATTCAACTGATATGAAAAAGTTCGAAAAGCGAAGAAGGGTTGGTGAGGAAAATGTATGCGTTCTATATTTTTCTTATTCATATTTTGAATATCTGATTTATATGTGAGAGACAAGGGAACATAGAGTTTGGTGATGCTTACCCGGCAGTAGAAAAATAACGTAGAATGATTGCTTATTATCCAAAATACAAATCACATATTACCGGCCCAAGTATGCACTCAAGTTATCACCCTTTCTCCAACATATGCATGATCTACGAGAACTCCCAACGTTGTATAAACGCAGGAATGCGCCGTTAAACATGACTGCCACGTTTCTTTAGAACATCAATAATACTCAACTATTCCGATCCTTTCCAATTATGTTCGTGCTACGTGACAGAGTGCCCGTACAAACATGTTGGTATGTGGTTTATTCACGAACATACATCATGACTTCCCATAGTTCCCTTAGCGCGGATAGAGCTATAAACTAACTCTACTATAGGAATAATAATAATACATATTTCTCAATTTTCACACTAAGCAAAGTTTGTATTAGGAGCACTAGATAGCTGATGATAAACATACTTATATAATATATTTCTAAATATATACATAATGTAGATATATTATACCCAGAAACATAACAAAAGATCATGCTCATCACACATACATTTTTGTCTTGGGTGGAATCGAACCCACGACTTCCGGTAAAACAGATAGGGTCACTTACCACTAGACCAACAGACCAGTCAAGATAGATTAGAATATTTTTCGTTCTACCATACACTCACATCAGTGACATTAATTACATAATAACTACAAAATGGTCTTATAGGTAATAGCAATATCTTACAGACAACTATTGGATGAACAGAAAAGATAAAAATATTCAAAGAAAGGTAAATACTACCATTTTCTACTATTATATTATTTTTCCTGCTTCTTAATCTATGGAAACTACGACATTTCAATAACTTTTTTCCAAGAAGTTTGTTAAAGAAATGACAGTAATCTTTCCGTTATATCATGACGATTAAAATCTACTTAGTACTACAAAGCATTATATTTTATTCTTTAAGAATTGAACACAGAAAAATAACATAAAGATTACTGAACTTAACGACAACTTGACGTTTTCTAATGTCTATGAAAAAACTACAAAAAAACGTCGCTTCTTATTATTACTCTTCATTAAAATTTATTCTACCTATGTATTCAATTATTTAAAGCAGTCGATGGGTAAAAATATTTACATCTATTCTGTGAATATTGTTTTTCTTATATACACATATAAATAAAGAAAATAATATAATTTGTGATTAAGTGGATAAGAAGAATGTGTTTCTCTTGAAGACACATATTCTGTTTCCTTTGGGATGACTAGATAATTGGATTTCGGAAAATATTTCTGAATAGTACGTGGTTGGTATGTCAGAAATATATTATTTTCTATATTTATATACAAGAAATATATAGACAGGTCTAGGCTGAATAAGATTCAGCATGAAACGGAAAACGAATATCAAAGAAACTGTCGGTAAACTTATATTTTTAGGGTTTATTTACCGTAAGATTAAAAAACGGAATCAAAAACGGAATCCTTTTACTAAAGCTTTGCTATCTGTCTGTCTGTCTTTCTGTTTGCCTCGTGACGTCACCAGGAAGTATCTCAGGACCCGCGATAGAAAGCCAGTTGAAATTGTCACAGACGATATATTTTGTTTGCCGCCGTTACAAAAAATACTAAAACAAAAAATAGAAGTTTAACTTTGGTACTTTCATTTTTTTTTTCCTTTAGCCTATTTATGCCTTATGCCAATCTTATACTTGACAGGGATTTTTACGTATACAATTCTTACCCCTACCTAATGGACTAGCTCGTGGCTAAGCTATAACCGCAGAATTGAAACGATCACAGGTTAAGCTATGCTTGACGCGGTTGGTCCATAGATGGGTGACCATCTTTGTCATAAGGAGTTCCTCCGTGTTTCGGAAGGCACGTTAAATTGTGGGTCCCGGCTGTTATTCTTACATCTTTAACAGTCGTTACAGGTAGTCAGAAGCTTGAAAAGTCTGACAACCAGTCTAAAGGGGTATCGTGTTGCCCAGGTAACTGGGTCGAGGAGGTCAGATAGGCAGTCGCCCCTTGTAAAACACTGGTACTTAGCTGAAACCGGTTAGACTGGTAGCCGACCCCAACATAGTTGGGAAAAGGCTACGCCAATGATGACCTAATAGAGTAGGTATATGAAGAATGTATATAAAGCTATGGATTACCTGATTTCTCTCCGGTCGCCTGGCATTCACGTCCCATAGGACTGACATGGTAAGGGAATAGAGCTGCGTCGGCGCGTGACATACTATGATAGATTATATCTAGCGGACGTATTTAATATTTTAAAGCTACCAACGAACGTGAATGAGAAATTTGTCCACGAATACTTGAAATTGTATTAACAACACTTTAAATTTGTAACCTCTATTACTATTTTTTTACTATATTTATAAGTTTCCATTTTAATCTGCATTATTACAATATATTTATTTATTATTAGCCTATCATATAATCTTGGGACATCATCCGAATCTCTTTTTATTTAATTTTGTGAATTTGACTACCGTATTGATATAATATTAGGTACAATTATACCTTACATTATTGTATAAAAAAAAATCTAAGTCTGATTGTATTATGTAACTGTATGTTGTTCCTTATCAAATAAAATAAATATAATAAAGGCAAAAGAAAAATGACCTTAATATTTCTATAACCAAAAACTACAGATGCCTTATTAACCTAAAACAATTGTCTTACTCTTTTCTATAGCCAATTACATTTAAATCTCTAAGGGCCGATTTTTCAATCGCCGGATAACTTTTATTCGATGAATATGTTTGGCGTTTTGACAGCTTTTGTATGGAAAATATGTCAAACGGCCATATTAATTCCTCAGATAAAAGTTATCTGACGGTTGAAAAATCGGGCCTAAGAATATTGTTTTCATCGGTCGATAGTTTGCCTATACTTCAATTTGAAAATCATTTAACCTATTTGTCGATCGATCCCCAATCGTTGTAAATGTGAACGTTCATACGTGTTCATCTTCAACACCCTGATTCAATATTGATAGTCTGTAGTTTGCGGTAGATCTACAAGCCTGAAATTTTAATTAATTACATTAATAAGTAATAGTTATTTAACAAATAAATAGGATACATTAGCACTAAACTATTTTGCAAGTCGGTTCATAAACTACTGAAAGTCTAAAAAAAAGAAATCTTGACGAAAAGAAAAAATAAATATTTTTTAGAGAAACATTTTGAAAAACATTTATTTATTTATTTTGTAAAAATAGATAGTACAGTGAGACTAACCTATGATAGTGAGGTTCTTAAAATAAATATAGTAAGTATCATTATGTTACGCCATAAACGGCAAAAATTTTTTTGTAGAACATAGATGATTTGAAAATGTTAAAATTGTAACTATTTTATATAAAAAAGAAGAACGTTGTTGAATTAAAATATACTTTTTTAAATGAATACTAGTACTATATACTTTTTAAATCGCCTTAGCAACAAGCGCGAGTAGAAATTAATTAAAGAAAAAAAGGTACCTATACGACGGCCAGTTGGAACTAATAAAAAATATGAAGCTTCCATCAGCTGGATATAGGTTACTTTGTACACAACGTTGGCACCGACCTCGGCGAACTGTTACCCTGGTACATTACCGCAATCTGTGGGACTTTACCATCATACTGCTACACTTTGCTAAATAATGAGACCGCGTTTACGCGATAGTGACAAGTGATTCCTTCAGTTATTGAAGTAGACGGGCTGAATCACGTGTAATATTTATAAGCTATGGTAATGATAGTATTCGAATCTTAAATTGAACAAAACGTAAAAAAAAAAAAAAACAATTATTTCTCAACGATTGGACGTTGAGAAATAATTGAAAAATTGTTTTTGTCAAACGTCGTAAAAATCTCTGGACCTAAAAAAAAAATTAATCTGTCATAATTATTAAGGAATGCGTCAAACCGTAAGTTACATTATAAAAACTTTAACCAATAAAATAGTTACTGATTAAGCATTCAATGTACCTAATAATACAAATAAAATTTACCAAGTGACAAAATAAAGCATAACACCAATTACACTAATACGAAAAAGAAAAAAATATGCTACAATTTTTAATACAACCAAAAAAAAATCTTCAAAAACAACCTCAAATCTTCAGAACCTAACTTCATATTTCAAGCAGTCTTTCTAAAAGGCCCACATACCAGCTCAAAAGTAACCAGTTTCAACAAAAAGTTGAGCCTCGCATAGTTCACGCCTTGCCTTCAAAGCTAAGCTTCAAGCGCATTTAAATTTAACTTAGACCGTGTCTAGTCTCTCACCGAACAAATATCTACTGCTTTTAAATTTCCCCTTTGTTAGTCCTTTCAATTTGTACCGAAGTTTCTGACTTTGTGTTGTGAATTGTTAATGTTGCGAATTAATTCACGAACAGATTTTCTGTTTTTTTTTTGTGTTGTTGTTATAGAAGAATGCTATAACCGTTGAATTACTAATTCAAAGGTGGTAGGCTCGAATCCCGGCTCACACCAAATGTCTGTGCGAATTAATGTGTGTATTTCAAACCAAAACTGTGTATAAAAAATTGGTACACAATGACTCAAACCCTATACAGTATTTTCTCCTCTTCATAGATCGGATGTTGAAAACTTCTTCACGTATAAAAAAGCGACAAATAAATCTGATTGATTTATTTGTCGCCATATCAAACGTACGTCACAGTAAACATTGAAACAAGACAAAGGTGTTAGCAATTGTCTCTACACGTATACATACAAAAAGACATTAGGGGCATATTTGGTGAAGCCCTTTTAACAATTTGCTCCGGTACAAACAGAAGAGTCAAAACATTTTATTAAACAAGGCAGAAAATAAGTGTTTGTGTTTAAAATTAGTAGAGTCACAGTTTTCTTCTTCCAATGGGTGTTTTACCGATCTTTCATAGATTTCATTAGGAGGTTTTACTTTTTACTGATACTCCTATACCTTTCTTGATGGGATATAAATTAAATGGCCTTCTACCCATGTGCAGACCATAGTTTCGCGTGATGATACATCAGACTTGGATTGACTGAAAAGACACTGATCCTATTCTTGCCTTTTTGGAATTACTGGATCTCTTGCGCATGCTCTGCGCAAAGATGTATTTTTTATTAAAAATTTGATTCGGCGAAGATGAAAAAGATTTCTTACTTTTTGTAAAAAAACGGTCGATAATCCAATATTCTTTCTTCTTGCACTAATATAAAAAAACCGTTCTCATACAAAAACATTCTCATAATTATTTTGTTCCAAGATAATCTCGCCCCAAGAAAAGGTGGTAAACAGGTAAACATGGTTTATTTATGCAAACTTAACTAATAAGCTGTGGTATTCATTAGAAGGTTATTGTTTGTATAGGCTGAATAACTGGCTAATTGCCAATTTGGGTGACGAACGTTTTGCACTCGGGGTAGGCTTGCCGTTCATATATATGGCGGTCTCCGTCCAGTGATTATCTGGCGATTGAAATTCCCATATACTCGTTGGAACTTCATTGTAGACCGTTTTGCAGCTGTCTAGGCTGTCATGGGGAGACTATATCAGAAATATACGTGATAAGTGTGGATATTTTTATAACCAATCAAAAAGACACTTGCGTTTTTTTTTGCAGAGATTTATAATTTTCTATTATTATATCCTTGACTTTCTATAAAATACAGTTATTAAGTTTTTATTTAAAAAATATGGCTACTTTTCTTGAGCTTAGTGTCCTGTTTTCATAAAAAAAGAAAAACAGAAATTGTGTTTAAATTTCCTCGTTGGTAAACTAATCGGGATGGGCCGACCCTGAGGCTGCTGTCGTAATATCAACTGAACATGAATCGGTGAGTGAGGCGCTACTTGTTACTCCCTACAAACATTTTTAATTACACCAGCAATGTTCGAGATATTCCATTTTAGATTAGAACCCATATCAAGCCTTTGAAGCGGTGTAATTTTAATTCAATGTAACAAGCTGGTGACAAAGGACGGTATATGACAGGGGAAAAAGAGATTCGATTTTTTTTGGATTGGGAAAAATTAAGCTGCAAAATAATCGGTTTTTTAATGGTTATGTTTTTTTGCATTGAATGCGAAGTCTGGTTGTAGAAGTTACTATTTTGAACTATAAATTCAATTCCAGTTTTGCAGTAAAACATCTGTAACAATACTGTAGCTGTTTTACTTCGAAAAAAATACTACTATTCTCATATAGAGGTTTGTCTTCTGAAATATCCAACAACGAAAAAAAAAAACAAATGCGTAGCTTGTATCTTTTAGAGAAAAACATTACTTTCTTTCCAAAATAAAAACCATAAGTAAAGGGATATCCCCTTTAAATGATGACTAACGGAATACAATACGGCGTCTGTTCTTTTCGTTCAAAATATTACATAAAAATGTGGAAAAATCGTTGCAGTAACGTTACAAATCATGCCACTGTCCACCCTAATTTTACCATATCGTGAGGGTAAATATGAAGGGGGAAAGAATATTATCGATTTCGTGTTATAGCATGTTGAATGACTACTCATTATAAACGAATTTAGTTTTTACGGCTGCAGGGAATGCCAACAGAGGGCCTGTTGAGGCTGTGGGAGCGAGACAACAAACTACACGGTGTAAAGCGGTGTAGAGCAGTATCTCGTTTCTACAAATCTAACTGTCTTACTTTTGGTGGTGATGGTAGGCTAGGAGGGGTTTTTTGGGTTTGGTATTTTTATATGTTTACCTACTTACTTATATTCAGACAAGTAGATTTCAGAAGAATGGATGGAAGAAATTTGTCGGTAAAAAGTGCATTGATAAGTGACGTCACACGAGATGTAAATTTACTGAATCATATTCTTCTTGAGAAAAAATACCAACAAAACAAAAAAAAAGAATATCCCGAAGATCCTTTAACCCTAGAAAGATAGTCTGCGTAAAATTGACGCATGCATTCTTGAAATATTGCTCTCTCTTTCTAAATAGCGCGAATCCGTCGCTGTGCGTTTAGGACATCTCAGTCGCCGCTTGGAGCTCCCGTGAGGCGTGCTTGTCAATGCGGTAAGTGTCACTGATTTTGAACTATAACGACCGCGTGAGTCAAAATGACGCATGATTATCTTTTACGTGACTTTTAAGATTTAACTCATACGATAATTATATTGTTATTTCATGTTCTACTTACGTGATAACTTATTATATATATATTTTCTTGTTATAGATATCGTGACTAATATATAATAAAATGGGTAGTTCTTTAGACGATGAGCATATCCTCTCTGCTCTTCTGCAAAGCGATGACGAGCTTGTTGGTGAGGATTCTGACAGTGAAATATCAGATCACGTAAGTGAAGATGACGTCCAGAGCGATACAGAAGAAGCGTTTATAGATGAGGTACATGAAGTGCAGCCAACGTCAAGCGGTAGTGAAATATTAGACGAACAAAATGTTATTGAACAACCAGGTTCTTCATTGGCTTCTAACAAAATCTTGACCTTGCCACAGAGGACTATTAGAGGTAAGAATAAACATTGTTGGTCAACTTCAAAGTCCACGAGGCGTAGCCGAGTCTCTGCACTGAACATTGTCAGATCTCAAAGAGGTCCGACGCGTATGTGCCGCAATATATATGACCCACTTTTATGCTTCAAACTATTTTTTACTGATGAGATAATTTCGGAAATTGTAAAATGGACAAATGCTGAGATATCATTGAAACGTCGGGAATCTATGACAGGTGCTACATTTCGTGACACGAATGAAGATGAAATCTATGCTTTCTTTGGTATTCTGGTAATGACAGCAGTGAGAAAAGATAACCACATGTCCACAGATGACCTCTTTGATCGATCTTTGTCAATGGTGTACGTCTCTGTAATGAGTCGTGATCGTTTTGATTTTTTGATACGATGTCTTAGAATGGATGACAAAAGTATACGGCCCACACTTCGAGAAAACGATGTATTTACTCCTGTTAGAAAAATATGGGATCTCTTTATCCATCAGTGCATACAAAATTACACTCCAGGGGCTCATTTGACCATAGATGAACAGTTACTTGGTTTTAGAGGACGGTGTCCGTTTAGGATGTATATCCCAAACAAGCCAAGTAAGTATGGAATAAAAATCCTCATGATGTGTGACAGTGGTACAAAGTATATGATAAATGGAATGCCTTATTTGGGAAGAGGAACACAGACCAACGGAGTACCACTCGGTGAATACTACGTGAAGGAGTTATCAAAGCCTGTGCACGGTAGTTGTCGTAATATTACGTGTGACAATTGGTTCACCTCAATCCCTTTGGCAAAAAACTTACTACAAGAACCGTATAAGTTAACCATTGTGGGAACCGTGCGATCAAACAAACGCGAGATACCGGAAGTACTGAAAAACAGTCGCTCCAGGCCAGTGGGAACATCGATGTTTTGTTTTGACGGACCCCTTACTCTCGTCTCATATAAACCGAAGCCAGCTAAGATGGTATACTTATTATCATCTTGTGATGAGGATGCTTCTATCAACGAAAGTACCGGTAAACCGCAAATGGTTATGTATTATAATCAAACTAAAGGCGGAGTGGACACGCTAGACCAAATGTGTTCTGTGATGACCTGCAGTAGGAAGACGAATAGGTGGCCTATGGCATTATTGTACGGAATGATAAACATTGCCTGCATAAATTCTTTTATTATATACAGCCATAATGTCAGTAGCAAGGGAGAAAAGGTTCAAAGTCGCAAAAAATTTATGAGAAACCTTTACATGAGCCTGACGTCATCGTTTATGCGTAAGCGTTTAGAAGCTCCTACTTTGAAGAGATATTTGCGCGATAATATCTCTAATATTTTGCCAAATGAAGTGCCTGGTACATCAGATGACAGTACTGAAGAGCCAGTAACGAAAAAAACGTACTTACTGTACTTACTGCCCCTCTAAAATAAGGCGAAAGGCAAATGCATCGTGCAAAAAATGCAAAAAAGTTATTTGTCGAGAGCATAATATTGATATGTGCCAAAGTTGTTTCTGACTGACTAATAAGTATAATTTGTTTCTATTATGTATAAGTTAAGCTAATTACTTATTTTATAATACAACATGACTGTTTTTAAAGTACAAAATAAGTTTATTTTTGTAAAAGAGAGAATGTTTAAAAGTTTTGTTACTTTATAGAAGAAATTTTGAGTTTTTGTTTTTTTTTAATAAATAAATAAACATAAATAAATAGTTTGTTGAATTTATTATTAGTATGTAAGTGTAAATATAATAAAACTTAATATCTATTCAAATTAATAAATAAACCTCGATATACAGACCGATAAAACACATGCGTCAATTTTACGCATGATTATCTTTAACGTACGTCACAATATGATTATCTTTCTAGGGTTAAAATAAATATACCTGAAATATTATTTAGAAAACTATAACATGCAAGGCTTTTAATGCAACACGTTTGATGTTTAGACGTCCATGCAAAAGAAAATGTACTTCCTTAATAAATATTTCAACAATTTTTAATGTAGACTTTGCCAGAGCAGATAACATGAACAAGATACAAATAAGCTTATCAGTACAATTTTGAATCTAATTTGTACCGAACATTCAATCAAGTAAGTGGAAACTAAAACAGCAATAAACAAGACAGCTTAGATCAAAAATGCAGCAACTGCTCAAGCACCACTATCTCTTAAAGTACAACTTGTAGGTGTGTAAGCGTGACAGAACTATAAAGCGAAGAGCGCCATCCCCCTTCCACATCTGAAATAATACTAAGATGTGGTGTCAGGACTACAGTCTTATAGCATAATACCGTTTACGTATATTCGCTTTGGCTTCAAAGTTTCCATTTGCTGCAATATTGGTGACAGTATATTCTATTAGACGATCTTGATATAAAATTTACATAATATGACATCTCTGCGGTTCTGGAAAATGGTTTGCGAAAGCCATTTATTTCATTTTTAAATTTGTTGTATGTTTTATTTATTCTATGGGGCTTTTGTAGTGCATCTTAACATTACAATGGTATTGTTTTTCTTGTACGTAAAAGCCTCAAAATAGCAAAAAAATAATTAAATTACGTGTCATATTTTAGCACAGAATTTTAGGTAGCTTCAGATAACTTTAATATTTAGCCATCAAGTTACCAGTATATTTTTTTTGTTCTGCATAAATAAAAACAAATACAAAAATAATAATATTCACAAAAAGTTTAAAATACCTCATAATGTTTCAGGTCACCATGACATAAAGAGACACACCCTTCGTTCCCGTTACTGACAAACCTTACATACAACGGCTATAAAATACGAGGATTCATTTACTGTTTGACATCACATTTGCGTGAGAAAAACTAGTTACGTTCCACACACGACTCAATTTAAAAGTAGGCCAGTCCCTGCAAGGGAGACTTGTAAAAAATATATTATTTTGTTAATTCCCGTGGAAATTGGAGTACGGTTTTGCTGTTTTTCATACGTGTGTAGCAAGCTACATTATGTAGCAGACTTGTGGGAGAAAAGAAAACCATAAAGAACCAGATGCAAATTATTACTCTATTTTTCGTAAATTTAGATTAAATAAATCAATAAAAAAATGCGATTTGATTTGAAACTAAATGTTTCAATTCAAGTGGCTTTTTACCTATAAAACAAAGGCTAAAAATTAGCTTCGTTCAAAATAAACCTAACCTAGCCATGAATTTCTCCAACTATGTATCTCAATATTGCTCGGTTAGGTACCTAGTAATATTGAGATTTATATGTAGTAAAGGTAACAATAATTCTCAATGCTCGTATTAAAACAAAAAGCCCATTATTTAAATTGTAAACCTACATATATTCCTCAATTTTCACTGCAACTGGTGTTTTAAAAGTCCATATAACAATAAAAGGCCCGGTCTAGACTGGAACTGGATCTGCATAGTTTTAGGATTGCTCAGCGAAGCGGAAGACTTGGTTTTATCTCTAGAAAGTTTGACTGCTATAGCTGAATGGTTTACTGTAGGTAAGGTACTAAACTTTCGGAAATGCCTTTCAAATGATAACAGGGAGTCTACCACGGTTCAAAGTGAAGGTGATGTAATTGTGGAAAAGAGATGCCGCCTTATGCCATGTAGCGCATCATCCTGCTTCCGCAGCTACAAAAGTTTTAGTTCAAAAAGATGTGGTCTGCTGGACTACTGTCGAATATAACCTCAAGTATAACGTGGTTGGTATTTTAATATAGATTACATGAATAGCTATAACTAACAATTAGACGTCTTAGTTGTAGTGAAATTTTAAAATGGATATATTATTTTCTGTCGTTATTTGTCTTGACTTGAATAATATTTTATGTTATCTTGTAGGCTGGGAGATCGCGATAGTCTATCGTCGAATAATTTCAATTGTTGGTTGAAGAAAATTTTACTACTAGTTAAAACAGATATCGGAGAAAAAACAGCCAGATAGAATGGGAATGAGCTGGCTATGGTGTCCGATTGTGGTCTGATGGGCATGCAGAACATGTTAGGATCTAATCAGATATGCGGCTCGCACGTGGCAAAAAAAGGAATGAAGATGTCTAGATACGCCTCTTTCATTTTCGAAGATGAAGATGAAAGCAGCCTTTGTCGAAAAGAGAGATCCATTAAAAAAAACAGAGCCTAGTCTAGTAACAGTAAAAATACGTTTTTTTTTTGTCTACAACACATTGAATTTAGTAGTACCAAAGCTAGTAATGATACAGTTCATATAAAAAAAATTGCAAAAATACTAGCCAGCAAATGTCTGACTACTCGACAAAATATTTTATACAAACCTACATAGATTACTGAGCTTGTGGGAATAAAACGAAGCATAAACAGTAATATTATTTACGTGATATTATGAGACAGTGAATATAAGTGACAGGTTAGGTGCAGCGGGTATCATAGCGGTGCGTCCGTGCCTAATTCGTTTTGGCATGGACCTGACTATCGCCTGGCACAGACAGACAGAACAGACGTGTGTACATGTACAACATGTATGAAACGAATAAATGCCAACATTTGTTATAGATACATAAATGTAACAACAGAATCGTGTTATCTTTTTGGAAGATCGTGGTTACTAGGTATCTAAGTACGAGACAATTGGAACAAGTGCTCCCTAATCGTAATTTGGTTTTTATAGTTATCTTTCGTCTTTTTCTTACCGTTTAATCTTGCCTTATTGTCTCGAGGTTCTATGCGTGGATTTAAAAGCATTCGATGCTGGATCGATCCTAATGCAGATAAAAGTATAATTGTGGCTTTTTCTAAGTTACATCTACTTTTTAATTTTTACTATGTATGTTACACTTACAAGCGAGACGGTGTACAACTAGCGTAGAGCGATGTCTCTGTCGTAGCTTAATGACAAATTTCCTCCGAGAGAGGGCGCTGAAATTCACACAATATTTGTTTTACTTTAACGTTTCACAATATTCACAAGTACTCTAAATTCAAGGCGTGATAACAAAATAAACATTTATAATTAATATAAATTATTATCCTGTTTTGTTAGGAGACATTACATAAACATTTCAATAAGGCTTGGAACGGCTTAATTAATGAACATCTCGGAGGTATATCATGTATAATTATTTAATTTTGTGTGTAAGGGACGCCGTATTTACACTGAATGTTTGTGGAATTATAATTATTGTGTTGGTAGGATGTGAAATAAAATTGACGAGTGTAAAATTGGTGTGTTGTAAATTTTGAATTTGTAGATTAATCACGTTTGTTCAGTGTTTCTTACAGATAAGAAAATGGTAGATAAGAAGATAAGTGAAGTATTATTTAGGTAATGCATAAATAAATAGTAATAGGCTGTTTATTGAAGGAAAATGGGCATTGTAAATAAAATGAAAATAAATTATAAAATTCGATTGCACGAAGTATGAAGTCCCCAGAAGAAAAAATATATGGATGTTGCCTGTACGTTTTTTTCTATAGGAAACAGAGATTGAACTAATGTAATTGCTTTTGGATAGCCTAATTATCAAGATTGGGTGCGTTGGCGGCCACTAGAAAATTCATTAGATTCTTCTTTCTGGTATATTTTTACTCAACCAGTTATATAATTAGATAGGCATTGATGAAACAAAAATAAGCATTCGTCGACACGTAATAGTTGGGAGAGAGAATTAAAGATAACGACGACTTATACTTAAGCTGTAAATGGACGTATAAAGCCTGTTTTCAGCAACGGAATTCAAACCGTATCGGTTTGAATACCGTTGCTGTCATGGCCCTGCCAAAAATATTTATTACCAACTTAATTTTATTGAATACAATTTGATCACAAGATAACAATTTATTCAAACTAATGTTATGCCAAAATTTCGTCCAAATATATTACTATAGTTTTCAATAATAGTGAAAGCAGTATCAGCAAGAAAAACAGGTAATGAACTAAAATCTGTCGATGAAAACTCGGGGTACTGAAAAACAATAATCTCCAAAGTCCACAACCGTCAGCTTTATAAATAAGGGCCGAATAATATCCCAGTACTTATGAACCCTAATGCCAACGTAAACCAGTTCCAACATTATATACCTACCCTTTCAATATTAATAAATTGTTACCGATGCAAGGTTTCATGAATACAAAATGGCGACGTTTGCCATCGGGGACGATCCTAAACAAACCCATACTTTGCCAATAACGCACACAGTATTGGTTTAATGACAATTTGCTTGTTAATTCAATAGAAAACCGACCCTTTTTATACTTAGATAAAGAATTAATTGGTACTGCTCGTTTTCGGGTTAATGCCCGTTTTGTGAGCGCTGTTTGGAAACAATGAGCGTTAGAATTTAGAGTGGAATTTTGAAATTTAGTTTGTTGTACATTAAATCATGCATGAGTGTGCAGTGCATACATTCTCATGATGTTCATTTATTATGCTATACTTTAGGGTAGGGACTCGTTGTAGTAAGCCGAAGGATTAAACTATAATAAAGGTTTTCACCGCTGTTGATGCGCTAAACATGAAACAAGTTGCATGCCTGATGTAATAAATGCTCCGTCTTTAAATTTTGATATCCACTGGTTAAAAATTAAACTCTATTAGGTACTAAAGGATCCGCAATCTGTCTGTTTGCTTGTCTGTCACTGGCTTTATGTTATAAAACGTGTTGATGTATTTTTGTTGCCGCTATAATAAATAACAAATAATTGATACGGTCATAATTTTTGATAGGTGACCATTTTTTTAATGTTTTCCTTTAAAACTCTTTAAGATTTGATTTGATTTTAAGAAGATAATTGTTGATTTCCATAACCAAACTTTATATTTAAAGCATGCCTAATATTTGTCAAACACATCATTTAATAATTTCCATACTGAAAACTCCATGTGTAAAATTAATAGTGTCAATGATCTAAGGTGAGTAATATTTTCAGGTTAAATAATTGACCTGATGACTAACAGTAAAGTTGATTATTTAGAGGCGTAATTATTTAATTTTCTGTTTATTCTATTTTGCGTGGGAATAATTGGTATGAAGGTTACATATGTAGACAGATTAGTATAGATTGAGACGCGTGACGTGTGGCTGTGGACTCAAAGTATTTTTTTTTTCTTGACTTTGTTAGGATTCCGTAACCAAAAATCAGTATACATTGAAAAAAATATACTAAAGCTTCGTTATTTGTTCATCGGTACATCTGTCTGTCCGTCTGCTATCAAGTTAGACCTTATGAATCGTAACAGCGAGACAGCTGACATTTTTAGGTATAGATGATGTATTTTACAAATAATAAAACTTCAAATCGAGGTTAAGCGACAAGGTTGGTACATATTTAATGGGCGTCCAATATTTTTTTGCGTTTGCTAATAGTATTCGTTAACATTTTGTTGTGACGCAATACACCGGGTATTGCCGCCAAGTAGGTAATTATGTAAATTGCGTTACCATGTGAGTAAGACATCTATTGATACGGTTTAAACTTGACTAATCATTATGTACATGAAATTAACAAAATATTTTAGTTTCAATATTAAACTTCTATTGTATTCTACTATGACTATTCGACGTTTTCTTAAATTAACATAATGATACGCTTAATTAATATGATAAAACCACAATGAACGTGTGACTTTCGCAAATAATCTGTAAATTTGATAAATAATTTAAATAAACTGTCTGAAGACAGCTGTTGCTAGACATTGTGAAGATTTAAATAATAAAACGTAGCTCTTGAACGGGTGAACTGATTATGATTTAGTTATTCCAATAGTTTATTTTTACAGACATGTGGCCAACATGGCCAGTGTCGCAATAATTTCCTAAATATATATAATTAAACGGGGTTGTTCAGATTGATCTGTTATTTTCCTCAAAATGCTAGTCAAGAACAAGCATTTAATTTATTAAATACGCACATTCATGCAATTTTCTGGCTTTAGAAGAAGCTGCCTTTTTTAAATACCACAAAATTGCATCCAAATTAAATTCCTAAAGATTAAATTCCTTAGTGTGGAAGTCGTTTTAAAAAAAAAATTTCGTCGACCTCTGACTTTATTTTAATATTTTTCAGGGTAGTCCGATAGTGAAAAACCGTTATAGCAGGCTCAAAAAAAAACATGGCATGTTAAAAGATGATATTGTATTTACAGAATAAATAATTCAATTTCAAAAAGAGACAGTAATAACTATTTACTTTACTACTGAATATGGTGTATACTCGTACAGAATTTTTATTAAACGTGACGTAACGCTCGCTATCATCTGTTTCATTAAATTTGTACTGTTAACTTATTCATCCATATTTATTTCAATATAAAAATGGCTTGAACCATGCAGGGTGTGTTGAAAAACTCAATTCAAACATGAAATACATATATTTTTATATGCCGTATACTTATGTAATGCGAGTTCAGAAAGGCTGTTCAACACACATTTTTTTATACAGCTCACTGTATCCCACTGCTGGGCAAAGGCCTCCACCAAATTTGTCCTGGGCCACATGGAACCAGCCCACGCGGTAAGAGTCCAGATCATGTGATATTCACCAACACATTACTCACTAAATATTATCCGTACTTATGATTTGTCAATTTGACAACAGATTGTCAGAATCTAAAAAGGACTCTGACATTCCCTGGCCGTCACTCTTGACTGCTCAGATAGCGGAGTGGTGACGGTCCCTCCCACTGTGAGCGACGAGTCGAGGTTTCGATTCCGTAAGACAAAACAAGTACATATTAGTGTGATGAACGCTGGTCTTTACATTTGATTTGAAGTGTTATGAAATTATCTTACTTCACAATCCAATTTCTTAGCGCGAGTTTCGTTGCCCCGTAACTAGTCCTAGTAAGTAGAAGGCATTTACATGTTTTACACTCTTAAAAAGTTTTATGATACATAAATTATCACCTACGGACCAATCGTCGTAAAACCAACGTCACTTGAGTAAAGAATCAGATGTTTCGATATGATAATCCAAAAATATTAAATATAAAACCGTCAATATCATTAGCATTTTCACTGTCAACGAAATGGCAGCATGGTGAGTACTTATTCCACGTCTTTTAAACTACAATGACATGGTTGATATTACAATAAAAAAAACAAGTTAAAGCTTATTATACACCGTGATTTTTACCGTTTTTTTTACAAAAGCAGACCAGTTCATGTATCCTATGACTAGAACACGTTCATGATAAAAAAATTGGTATTTATGAGATTTGAATAAATTTAAAATGCAATTTTTATTCAATATTATGATGCAATTCGTAGTTTTAGAAACACAGCTCTGTTACGAGCGCGGTCCGAGCCTTGTGACAATGGTGAGGGGCGCGGGTGGCGGCGTTTCTATCATTTTTAAGAGTATATTTCAGATTTCTCTTGTTTAATTTTTCTACATACTTATTATCTTAGTTGATGATAAAAAAAAATCGCGCCTAGGGGTATTTTACGTCGGATACATGAACTGGGGTCCTTTTGTAAGACGACAAAAAAATCACCGTGTATATAAAGAAGCACTTAGGTATTATATGATCACAGCTAAGGAAATCAATAGGATTAATGTTTAAATTTTATACAACAAGGTTTTTTTAAATTAACCTACTCAGAATGTGTAGTTTGTCACCATAATAGTATTGACCGTGCAAAATTATGAGACCAAAATCGTCTTCGACATGATTTTCTATGAATTCATTTTAATTTGGTATGTAAAGGCTATGATCTAATATATATTTGTGTTCATTACGCATTACAGTTTCGACGATGTTGGGTCATGCTTGTCACCGACGACGGGGACAACTCCTCAAACCTTCGCCGCAGCTCTGCAATACTTTGCAGCAGCACAATGCCTCCTGCCGCGCGATCCTCTTCCTGAAGCAACACCGAAATGTAAGGATCACGATGACCATAAGACGTCTTATAATGAACAAATTCAAATTCTTGTACAGTGACCTCGAGAGCTTTGTTTGTAAAGCGATTGGCAGGTTTAGTCAGGAGTTTCAGGTTCAAATCATATCTGTTGTTGTAGTTTTTCAAAATAATTGTTCGTTGTATTTGATTTCTAATTAGGTCCTGTCTAGATTGCTGGACTCTCGGATATGATTTAAAAAAAAAAGGAATTTTTAAAACACAGCCAAATCGAGTGTATGCGTTTAGAGTGCCTAGCTTAAAGAACAGATTTTTTTGATACTGAATCCTTTGAACTTTCCTAAAATTTTATATGTAACTTAAATTATCTTGATCAAAATAAGAGCTAAGGCTAATTCCAATCAACTCAAAGAAGAAGTATCCCCAAATCTATTTTCCACTGTAAATGTTTACGTCACAACATGTAAGTGAATGGGCAAAAGCTATATAAAATCAACATTTCATTGCTGTGACAACTATTAAACATCGCATTGGCCTGTTCCAGCCGGCGAAACCTTTGACTTCATAGTTGTCGGTGCGGGCTCAGCAGGGAGTGTTGTAGCAAACCGACTGAGTGAAGTCGCAAAATGGAATGTACTTGTGGTAGAAGCAGGAAGCGATGCGCCTTTGGAATCTGATGTAAGTCCTATCAAGTTTATAACACTTATTTTAACGGATTCGTACTCAGAGGGTGAAACAGGACCCTACAGCTAAAACTTCGCTTCTGTCCCCTTGTCACCTGGCTAAAACCCAAGAACTATCATTAGGTATCAATAACTGGTAAAGTGCGAGTTTTATTAGCGACGCTATATGCAAATAGGCTAAAGAAAGAATGATGAATCTTTAAACCGTTACTTACCCTCGATCTTTACTTAAAGTGACTTTTTGTTGAAGCCGGATAGGTGTATCATCCGTGTAATGCGTACTTTGTCTATAGCTCCTATCTTAGTTAATTCAGACCTTTCCAAAAAATAATAACTTTATTTCCAATTTCCTGCAATTTTTTTGTTTTCGGAATTATTAAATATTCATTTTTTTATATTGTTTTCCAGATTCCCGGTTTCGATGCACTATTATTCAAATCTGATTACGACTGGCAATATTTAACGGTGAATAATGGAGTGACAAGCCAAGGACTAGCTAACGGATCTGTGTCCTTTAACAGAGGAAAAATGTTTGGAGGCAGCAGCGGCATGAACGCCATGCTGTACGTACGGGGAAACGATCAAGATTATCAAAACTGGTATGACGCAGGCAACAAGGAATGGAGTGTAAGCGAAGTAAAACGCTGTTTCAAAAAATTAGAGAATCTCCAAAATGAAGAAATGTTAAGCAATACCACAATCAGCGAATTCTATGGTCATACTGGCCCACAAATTATCAACAAATATAACCATACACTTGATAATTATATTGAAAACGTATTGGAAGCATGGGATGAAATAGGTTTACGAAAAGTTAAAGATATGAATATCGAAAATGTAAACATATCTGGAAAAACCACAACGACAGCAGCCAATGGTCTGAGACAGAGTACAGACAGGACTTATTTAATATCAGCGTCGAAAAGACCTAATCTTAAGATTTTGAAAAATTCATTTGTTACAAAAATTTTCATTGAAAAAAATAAAGCTGTAGGTGTAGAAATTGAAAAAGATGGACAGTTATTAAAATTCTTAACATCTCGAGAGGTTATAGTAAGTGCAGGAACAATTAACACTCCTCAACTGCTCATGTTATCTGGCATAGGTCCTGGAAAAGATCTTAAGAAAAACAACATTGCTACTATTGTTGATTCACCAAAGGTTGGACAAAATCTTCAGGATCATTTAATTGTTCCTATATTCACCTACGGCGACGTCCCCGAAGAGACAAATACAGATGATGCAATGTTTGAAAACATGAAGTATATTTACAAAAGGCAAGGATCTCTGGCACATAGCGGAGTATCAACAGGTGGAATGGCATTTTATTCTACAGAAAAGAATGCTACTTTTGCAAACTGCCAACTTCATCTAACAATAGTCCCTAAAAATACTACAACGTTAAAAGCAGGTTACATGTCAAGTTTCAGGTACAACGAGACAGTAGCCGAATCTATTGGTAAACCAAACGAAGATCATGGAGTATTCTTTTTCCTCTTCAATCTGCTACATCCCTATTCAAGAGGGAATATAACTTTAATGAGTAATGATCCTAAAGACAAGCCTCTAATACACGCAAACTATTTTCAAGATCCAAGAGACTTGGAAACTGCCGTAGAAGGCATAAAAATTGCGACGAAAATTCTGAATATTTCAAATCCATTGGTGGTTTCTTAGGAAGAATTGATATACCAGCATGTAATAGTCTTGAATTAGATAGCAAAGATTACTGGAGATGTATAAGTATTAATCTAGTTACTTCAGTATTCCATCCTGTAGGTACTTGTTCGATGGGAGCTAGTAAAAAGACGTCGGTAGTAGACAGCCGGTTAAGAGTACATGGTGTTAAAAACTTGCGAGTAGTAGACGCCAGTGTGATGCCGACCACAATTAGTGGGAACACAAATGCAGCTGTCATTATGATTGGAGAAAGAGGATCTGAACTTATCATAGAAGATAATAATTAACTGTTAGCAACTTATAATAACGGTTTGTAAATTCCTTAAAATATTGATGAATGTGTTTCAATATTAAACCATCCGATATTATGTGTATGTTTTGTTAAAATTGAATTATAAATACATTATTACAGTACAAGATCTGAGTGTGTAATATTCGAATTCACCTTTTTGTATTTTGTTCAACAACGCGACACACTATTGAATACAGATTTGTTTATTTATGAAATAACAAAAATATGTTTTTTATTCCCGAACTTTGTAATTTTTCACTATGATTTTATAATCCTATATTATTTTAAACACAGTATAGTTAATGTTAATAAGTCACAGAACATAGATAAGTCTGTGTTAAACATTATAATAGCCTTGGAAACATCCGGTAACTAGCGTTTTATGTTTACTTTATTTGTAATTCATTAATATTAATATTAAGTCTTCCTGTATGGTTCATGTACAACCAAATTTCGGAATATAAACCAATGTGATCTAAAGAGTTTTTAGCAAGTGACAAATACTTTGTAAATAGCACGTAATTTTTAAAATATTCATCTAATCAACTTAAATAAAAAAGCATCAGCAGTAACTAAATACCAGGGCCCCAATTCTGCTATCTACAATGGCCTATGAATGAATAAAAAGTGGCTCAAAATGACACATTTCGTATTCCTTTAAGCATTTTTCCTACACAATAATTTTAAATTCAGTATAGGACGGTACACTCAAGGTCAATACAATTGACTTCCAATTATTGTATTGGCAAAATTCTTAAAATAATAGAAATAATTTCAAATTTAATCCAATTGCCATTCATTTTTCGGCTATTGTAAAAAAGCATTTAAAAATTCTAAGGGTAGTTTCACACTAGAGCATTTCCTCTAGCAACATTAAGAAGTGTCCAAAACAACAAGTGTGCAAGGAAGTTTTACATGGAAGAGTAAGTACAGGCTCTATAAAAACCTGTTGCATGTTGATAAGCCGCACAAAAAACACTTGCAAGACGTACGTATGTGACTGTAGCACATAATGCGAATGCAGTTGCTTTTAATTGAAAGAAGATTTTCTATCGATGGTTCTCAGAAATGTTCTGCCAAAATCAGTCCAGCTATTTCAAAATCTTGAGGTCCTTCTAAGTGAACAGTTGTAAAATTCATCTTTATGTTTCTCGTTATATTATGTGTCTGTCTGCGGCACCGTAGTTCTTAAAGTTACCGATTTGATTGATGTTTTTCCTGTCAGTTTATTTTTATTTTACCTTGTTAGTTTTTATGTATTTTCATTAATAGACGGAAGGATGCAAGCACTTTAGGAAAAACGTAACTGCCGTAATACATGCACCACTAAAACCTCTTAGAGCATGAAGTTTAAATAAAAATTGTCGGGTTTTTATTACTGCCAGGTACCTACGAAGTGTCTATACTGAATAATTATACTTATTTATATAATGCAAGTATATAAATTGGGATCGTTTACCACAAATACACATTTATTTTATGTTATTTATTGAAGAGTACATGCAATGACATCATGGTGAGTTTTCGTTTCATTTTTTTGTTTTAAATTCAGTATACTTTGTTTATATTCAGTAAAGGTTTTGGGTTTTTCATATTGAATGCATATTTATTTATTTCAAGGGTTTCAGTTTGTAAAAATGGAAACCTATTGTTAAGGCAGCACTATCTGCTTTACTGTAAATCGTAAACAAGTGTTCAACCACTATGCAAAGCTGTGTATCTCATGAACCGTGATAGCTAACGGTTAAAATTTTCGCAGATAATATATTTTTCATGCAACTATATCAACATATTCTAAATATTGCGGTTAAACAACGGACGTTAAAGACGTAAATTTACCGATAGACAAACTATTCGTTCTTCAATTATTTGTCACCCAACCGATTTGTATTTTATTTCAGCCTTATTCTCTACTCGCGGGACTTATTCTTGCGAGTCTAGCTTAACAGTTTTTATCTCTCACAAATCAGATTGATTATATCTTTCGAAACACTGACACGAAATACAAATATGCCAGTGAGCCTACCATAAAAGTAACGTGGGTGTGTGCCTACAGATACCTGTTATGTTTGCCTAACACTGTAAAACTTTCCTAAAACTAATATGAAATTATTAAGTATATTCTTCAGTGGAGATTGCAAAACGAGAATTAATGGATAAAAATGTGTTGTTTTCGAATATTATGATTTTAGCTACGGTGGCACCTGCCTGACTCCAACCACGGGAGCGGCTCCAATGACCTTTGCAACGGCCTTGCAATACTTCGCGGCGGCACAGTGCCTTCTGCCACGTGAACCACTGCCTGAAGCCCAAGTTAACGGCATGTAAACTTATAAATCGCGCATACATTACTATTCTACATGAGTTCATGGTACAGACCATGAGTTTAAACACTCTATCATTTGTTTAAATCGCTATCTTATTCCCATTTCTGTACATTTTAAGTGACATGATAAGCTATAATCGAAGTCGAAAATGTGACTCAAACTAAAGATACTAGTCAATATCGCGAGTCTGAAATGCACTAAACCCGTTTTACGTTTATAAATTCTTCCGTATATCTCAATTGTTACTATAAGTGACAAGCGAACAATAATTTAACAATTGACTGCATTATTTGTTTCAGATGACGATGACTTCGATTTCATAGTAGTAGGAGCTGGTTCAGCTGGAAGTGTCGTCGCGAGCCGGCTGAGTGAAAACCCGAACTGGAATATACTCCTTCTAGAAGCAGGGGGAGACGCTCCCCTTGAATCCGATGTGAGTATGATTTTATGGAGCTGGATAACTATCGCGGACAGTTATGGACACTTGAACATTACAATTGTCAAATTTCAGATTCCAGGCTTAGAAGGTGCCTTATTTGGTACGGAATATGACTGGCACTATTTAACCGTCAATGATGGAGTAACCAGCCAAGCTCTTATAAATGGATCCGTGGGCTGGAACAGGGGCAAAATGTTCGGTGGCTGCAGTAGCATTAATGGCATGATTTACCTCAAAGGCGATGACCAAATTTTCCAAACATGGTACAATTTAGGAAACAAAGAGTGGAGTGTAGATCAAGTACGGAAATACTTTAAGAAAGCAGAGAATCTTCAAAATCAGGAGATGTTAAAAAATCCTACAATTAGTGATCAATATGGTCATAGTGGTCCATTAGTCATAAATAAATTTAATAGTACTTACAGTGACTACATACAAAATGTTATTGATTCCTGGGATGAAATTGGGTTTAGAAGAGTAAATGACCTGAATATAGAAAACTTCATGGCTTCAGGAACCGTTACGGCAACAGCAGCAGATGGCATCAGACAAGGCACCGACAAAGCTTATTTAGAACCGGCAGCAAATCGGCCTAACCTGAAAATACTGAAAAAGACTTTAGTTTCGAAAATTGTGATAGATAATCTAAAAGCAAGTGGTGTAGAAGTAGAAAAAGACGGTAAAAAAATTAAACTTAAGGCATCTCGAGAAGTTGTATTAAGTGCTGGTACCATTGAATCACCAAAATTGCTTATGTTATCTGGTATTGGTCCTGCAAAACATCTTCAAGACAACGATATAACTTGCCTTGTTGATTCTCCTATGGTGGGGCAAAACCTTCAAGATCATTGTTTAGTACCCATAATAATTTATGGAAATGAACCGAAAGAAACAGATCCTACTGACATGTATCACAGTCACATAGATTATCTTGCTTATCGGAAAGGTCTTTTATCTCACAGTGATTTAGTAACAGATGCATTATCTGTTTACACTACAGAAACAAACACAACTTATTCAAACGTCCAAAATATTTTATCTATTCTCCCAAAGAACTTGGATACAATAAAAGATACTTTCATGTCTGCGTTCCGGTATAACGAGTCAGTAGTTGATTCTATAGTCGAATTGAACAAAGATTATGGAACATATTTCTTTCTTTTCAGTATTCTTAAACCATACTCTTCAGGAAATATCTCACTGAGCTCTAGTGACCCCAAAGATAAACCCCTAATATTTCCAAATTATTTCAAAGACCCAAGAGATTTAGCCGTTGCTGCAGCAGGGATAAAAATGGCTACCAAAATACTTGATACCGATTATTTTAAATCTATCGGGGGTTTTCTAGGCAGAATGAATGTGCCTGAATGTGATCAATTTGAGCTGGATAGTGAAGACTACTGGAAATGTATCAGTAAAAACTTAGTAACCACAATTTTCCATCCAGTAAGGACTTCTCAGATGGGACAGTGTATAAGTTCCTCGGTGGTAGACAGCCGTTTGAGAGTTCACGGAGTGAAAAATCTGCGAATAATAGACGCAGGTGTGTTGCCCACAACCGTCAACGGTAACTTGAATGCTGTTATAATCATGATTGGAGAAAGGGGATCTGATCTAATAAAAGAGGACCATAAAAACGAAGAATTCTAGATCTTTTTCTGAGAGCCATTTTAAACTTCAACGTTATCAAGCGATATAATGATTTAAGTCGAATGTTTGTTAACTAAAGCCACTCTTAACTGCCTGTGTTTTATTTTGCTTAAAGATGTTGACTTAAACAATTAAAACAAATTAATGTATTTAGTTGATTATTAAATATTTGCATTATCTTTTTTTATTTCCATTAGTATATCTTAACACTGGTTTATTATTACACAACCTACTAAATGATTTCTACTTAATGTTTAAAGTAAAGAAATTCTGTCAAACCGCTGCCATCGTCTGGCAAGGTGCAATAAGTAGTGCACCACGATTATATGAGACAGTCTGTATTTATGAGATTTTATTTCCAAAAATATTGACCTCAGAATTTGCAGTTCTATTTCCATAAATAATTAATTCATTAAACATCTATAAATGAATCTAGAACATCACTTATAAACGGAGTAAGATAACATTGCAAGTGAATTTGAATTCCAAAATAGACTCCAGTGCCGCCGACCTGTTAATTAGCTAGTGTGCTGATTACTAATTAGTACTCACTTAAATATCCAAAAAAGACTGTTTTTTAAGTATCAAATATTGACTCATATTAACTGACTTTTGCGCTCGACTTCGTTTGACTGGTTATGAAGATATAAGTTAGGGATTAAAAAAAAACAAATTTATATTTTTATAAAATAAAAGCTGCACTCCAAAAAATCATTTTTTCTGTTACATATTTATAAATATAAATTCAAAGTGTAAATATTAAGTTAGTATTAAGATATAAATGGTATAACCTAAGCGGGCGAAGACACTGGCTCCTGTGACATAGGCCATAAGCCTAGCACAGGCTCCAGGGTTACATTTATGTTGAACTGTATTTTTATGTCAATAAAACCTTTTTTTAATTTATTATTTCATAACTGATCCGCTCCTGATTACTTATAACGTCATGGTGTTATGTTATAAATCAAATAGCCTTCCTCAATAAACAAGCTATCTAACGCTTAAATTTCTTTTCCAAACTGGAGTGGTAGTAGAGGATTAGCGCGTTCAAACAAACAAGCAAGCAATCTTCTTCAGTGGTTGAGGTGACTACGCTAAACCCACTGCGCGCGACGCGGCTTCGGTTCGACCCCGCGTAGGACAATGATTGGTGTGATCCACAATTGCTTGTTCCGAGTCTGGGTGTTTTTGATTTGATTTGAATAGTTGTAAAACCGATTAAATTCCTAACTGCGGGAGGCCTTTTTATAAAAAACAGAAATACTTATAATAGACAAAACTTTGCAATCACTATACATATTATATGAAGGAAACCATAAATATTATAATTCAAAATGAATAATTCATACTATTATTCTTAAAATAGTAATACGATTAGTATCTGCGTTATAAGATAATCAACCAATCCAACTAGTTTTATAAAAAAGGAAATTAAAACAGCAATGATGATGAAAAATCTTTATTTAAACTTGTAGTCGTAATTCATGGTTCAAGAGATTATTAATGGATCTGGTCATAAGCGACCTTACAAATAATCTTCTTTAATTAATTCAGCTCCTCTTTCACCAATCATGATAGTTGGACCGTTTGTATTTCCACTGGTTATTGTAGGCATAACTCCAGCATCAATAACCCTCAATTGCTTTACGCCATGTACCCTCAACCGACTGTCCACTACTGAAGTATTTATACTCGTTCCCATCTGGCAAGTCCCCACGGGATGGAATATCGAAGTTACTAAATTTGTACCTACGCATTTCCAATAATCCACGCTATCCAATTCGAAATGATCACACGCCAGCACATTCATCCTTCCCAAGAAAGCGTTAATAGATTTAAAATAAGGTGTATTCAAGATTTGTGTTAACATCTTAATAGCATTTACTGCAATTTCTAAATCTCGAGGATCTCCAAAATAGTTTGCATATATAAGAGGTGCATCTGTAGGGTCGTTCGACGCTAAAGAAATGTTTCCTCTCGAGTAAGGATGCAGGAGAATGTATTCAAAGAAGTACAGCGCATGTTCTTTGGTTAAATCAATGATTGATTCGAGCACGGACGCGTTGTATCCGAAAGTTAGTTTCAAATTTAATTCGATCAATGGGAAGTTCTTATTCACTACTGTTACGTGGCTTTGACTATTTGGATAAGTAGCACCTTCTCGTGTAGAATAGAACACTGCAGCATCTGTTATGATACTACTTTGCGCAAGAAATCCTTCACGATACAAGAGATAGTCTTTTATGTTTTGCACCACATCGATTAAATTAATCGAGTCAGGTTTGTCTCCATAGATTGTAACTGGTAGCAGTGCATGATCCTGAAGATTTTGTCCGACCATAGGCGAGTTAACGAGACATTCGATATTATTTGTTTCAAGATGTTCTTGAGGTCCAACACCGGACAACATCAATAGCTGTGGCGAACTAACAGAACCAGCACTTAAAATAACTTCTCGTGTTGCCAAATAAGTTTTTTTCACTCCATTTTTTGTCACTTCAACCCCATAAGCCGTAGAATTGGCATCAATTAACACTTTAGTTACCAGAGCATGTTTTACTATTTTTAAGTTAGATCTCTTTTCAATTGGTTTTAAATAAGCAGTAAATGTGCTTTCGCGAACACCATTAAATGCAGTTACAGGCAAAATACCAGCACCCAAATAATTTGCCACATTCAAATCTGAAGTATTTTTAAACCCAAGTTGACTCCAGGACTCTATTATTTTATTAGTGTAACTGCGATAGGTGTTCTTGAATCTACTTACAGCAAGTAATCCACCCTGGCCATATGTCGAACTGATTTCTGGATCGCTTAACATAACCTCATCTCGAAGATCTTCAGCTTTTTTAAAACACCTTCGTACTTCGTCGACACTCCATTCTTTATTGCCTGCGTCGTACCAACTTTGGTAATCATTATCGTTTCCAGTCAAATAAACAAGAGCATTCATACTACTACTGCCACCAAGCATTTTGCCCTTTGTCCAGGATACTTCACCATTTTCAATTCCTTGACTCGTCACCCCGTTATTCACTGTTTTATATTGCCAATCATTTTCCGTTTTATACAAGAGTGTCTGCAGTGCTGGTATCTATAAGACAACAATTAAACAACGACTAACATTATAAATTTATAACACTGGACGACTCATTTAAGACTAAAAACGTTGTAAGAAATGCTTCTTACAAATTTTGATCCAGTTTATGTTTCTTTACTTATTGACTTACATCAGATGTTATTGGCGGATCACCCCCAGCTTCCAGTAATAGTACATTCCAATTTTTATTTTCAGACAATCTATTCGCAACAACACTTCCAGCTGAGCCTGCACCGACTATGATGAAATCAAACGAGTTGATACCTGCAATAAGAAACAGATAATTTTAGTACTTTACAGAATGGTTCACCGGTAAACTTAACACTATGCTATAAATTTTCCTTCAACTAGTCAGTTAGTTCACTAGTAGTTGAATCTTGTAATATTGTGTGCTCACAAATGTTCGATGAATCTCTGTCATATTTTCAATTTCTACCTTAGTTTCATCACTTATTCATTTTACTATATAGCTGTTGGTTTTCCTTCACAAATAAATAACTGTAGTAATAGTGATTCTGTCTGACCTCTGATGTCAGCGTCCAATAGAGTGTCGTGCGACAACAGGCAGTGCACTGCTGCAAGGTATTTGAACACTGCCACAAAAGTCAGCGGTGCTGTCCATTGGAACAGCGACAAGCACGGTGTTGCAGTTAAGCTGAAAAGGAACATCACGTTAATTATTGATAATAACAAAATTGTAAGGACAATATAGAAAGCTCTAATTTGAAAAAAATCAGAAAAAATTTTACTCACGGCATATTACAAACTTAGAGCTGATTTTTTTATTTTTTTGCCTAAAGAAAGACAGAATTCGAAGTCAGTCTGTTTGCAGCACCACCTCCAAATGGACGTGCACCGACTTCAATTTAACAGTATCAACTATTTTACCTCGCGCACAGGGCTATCATTCTAATCAACGTGGTAATACCACCAACCTAGTGTTGGCACGCTCTCGACGGACAATCATGTAGATTTTATGTGTGTATTTTTATTGTACGGTAGTTTTATTCATAACTCGAAGTATTCCCGAACGCGATGGAGGGGGTCAAATATAACCAATTTGACACCTAGGTTGGATGATATTAGCAATAGGCCGTTTTTATTAAAACCTCATAACCAATAATATTTACTTTTGGGTGGCAAATTGGTTGCATTTAAACTCCGGCTATCACATCCTAGCCGGAGCACGGCGAGTTACCAGTAATCCTATAGAATCATATTAGTTTGTTAATATGTCAACCATAGCAATAATAATTCGGGAAGATTATCAATCATAAGATGTATACCAAATATTTTGACTTAAATTTTTAATTTTTTGGAAGGGCCAATGATCATGAAATCACTATGTACGAAAGAAAATATTTTGTATTTCTAAAAGATTAAGGTTTATTCCAAAACAATTACTAAGTTCTCTCCCGAATAATTAAACTTTTCAACGACATAAAATCTAATTTCTGTTCAAAATTTACGATACCACAACGAAGATATCAGACCGGTCTTTTAGAGTCCACGCAACTTATGTCCTTATTTGTAAGATATTTCATTACTGCTCTGAGCCTAATAATCATAGCCTGATGGTAGTTATATATCCTACACCCTTCCTCAATGAATGTACTGTCTAACAATGAAATAATTTTTCAAATAAAAAATACTGTCTAAGTTTAGCGCGTTCAAACTAACAAACTCTTCAGCTTTATAATACTAGTAGAAATATGCATAAAGTAAAGATAAATACATAAGGTATTATTTTTTTACAATATGACAAAATGGGAAAGTATGTGACATTGGTTATCTCAACGTATACGAAACCAATTTCCGAAATTCTATTACCAATAGAAAGCCACTTATTTTTTTCAAATCTGGACAGACGAATCGGGCAGGTTTTTTCATACACTCTGTATATACCTGAACAACTTCGCCTATTGAAGAACGGACGTGTCAGCTAGTCTTGTCCTGCAGGTTTTTGTTTTCGTGCATGATAATGTGTTACAATACTCCATACACAGAATGTTTCGAATCGGTCATGTAGTTTCGAAGCTAATTCGTGACAGACAAACAAACAAACAGTCAAATATTTTCTCTCTATAATATTAGTATAGAATTATAGACAAGACAAGTGTACGCGCACGTGCGAGACCATGTGGTTAGGTCAAGAAAAATGATTACGTAAAGAATGAAAGCTGACGCGACGACGAATACATGACGTATTTAGACTGTACAGGTAAGCCAAGGACACGCGGCGTGTCGCGGGTTCGATCCTCAAGTCAAACAAGCACTTTTGTCTTGTGCTGAGCCTGGGTGTTTTTGAAACCCCCTTCGACGTTAGAATGAAATTCGTCGTTTTTTTTCATTTTAATAAGTAAAGTATTATTTATTCAAAGTTGACAAACAGTATCTTATAGCCCCACACTTGAATCTGAACGCAGATGCTAAAAGGACCGTGTAAATTTGAAGTAGCCGATATAAAATTGCATGATAATATAAGAAAAACATATTTTTACTGAATAACTCTCAGTAACCTAGCTACTAATAAAAAAATGTACGATAATGTTTTTTCATTAATGTTATATTCTTAACATTTCTTATTTTTATTTGGCTTGAATATGGCAAAATTATAACTTCCTGTCGTATGTTTGCTTTACTGTATGTGTATCTGCATGTATTGTGTAGCGTCAGGGTTTAAACCACCCAAAACACCTCTGACGTAACTTTGCACACGATGAAAAAGTCTCAGGTTTGCTGATCAGCATCATCATCACGCGCTTACCCTTATCACAATTATCTTATTTGAAGTCGGCGAAACAAGTTTTCTTCTTCCATACCTTTCTACCTGACGTCATCTCGCAAGAAACAGTCTTTGCAGCCATATCGTCTTTTACGCAATCCATCCATCGTTTCTTTGGCCGTCCTCTTGCCCTATATCCAGGTATGCTGATATTCTCACAAATTGAAACCTGAAATTTTCAAGTCACATGCACAAACACACCCAGACTCAAGACACGCAATCGTGGATCACACCAATGCTTGTCGCCCGAAATCGCGATAGGTCGAGCTCAGTGGGTTTGACGTGGGGACCTCAACCACTTGGCTGTCTATACAGTCAAGATAGGCTAACTAGTAGCGCTTTTTTTAAAGGTAAAAAAACAAATAGACGACCCCCTCGTACTACTTTACACCTGTGGTAGGCGCCTACCACCACCTACCACCTTATAAGATATTCGGTTTAACTACGTTAATTACGACCCTACTGTAAGGGCTCTAACTGGGAAGAAGATACCTCGCAACAAACTCCATAGCAAAGCACGCTATCACTATTTTTACAAAACTAACAGTACATACATCTAATCTATATTTACATATGACTAAGGCAACTGAAACCTTCTTGGAAAATAAAGAAGAATGTTTTCAGAAGCATGCCACATTTGTTTTCAAAAAAGGAATATCAAAACACTTGCGAGCCTAAAATAGGGCCACGAGTTGTGAACAATCTCTGTATTAAAAGAAATGACATCACCATGAGTTGAAATATTTAAATTTAACTGTGTTGCCACCTTGCACCAATACACCCGTATTTATATTTATTTAGTTGCTTCATATATAATAAGAATGATACATGAACAATCTTCATGAACATCTTAATTTGTATTCAAAAAAATATTATAAAGTCAGTTAAAATTTTATGTTTATACATAAATAAACATAAGTAACTAATTAACTCAGGTGTTACTATTATTATGTAGTTTTACGAGTACTTGTGACTTTCAAAGACCTTGGCAACTAAAATTTCTATTGTTTTATATTTAACAATTTATGAGGCTTTAGATAAGGTTCTATGTGAATGTTTAAACAACATTTGTTCGATGGATGCAAACTTTAAGATCATTTCTTGTGTATTTTTGGCATCCTTTATTTATAAATATTATCTTTTTAGATTTTAACAAATGACATGCTGGCCTGTAGAGCGAGTGCTTTAAAGTTAAAGGAGACAGCGCTGAATGGTTAGCGAATGTTGGCAACTCCTGTATAGTTACCGGCACGGATTTTGAGCGCTCGGCGGAAGAGTGGGGATCGCTTTGCGCATCGTAAAATATAACGCCAATCAATTGTGCATACTCGTCGCGCTGAGGTGCATGCAACTGCAGCAAAGAACAAATTTCAACCAATCACGAGTGACGGCTATGACGCAATGCGCTGCGGGCCAATCACTGCACTTTATCCGCCCTGCGCCTCACTTCATAACGCAAAGGGGACCCGAAACTCACTTCTGCGCAGGTGAATTTCAGCGCTCAAGATCCGTGCCGGTAACTATAACTACATATAGTACATATATATCCATCTACCAGCGCCAGCCGCCAGCTTGACACCCAGCCATAAGCTGTTTTTTACGGTAGTATTTTTATTGCACTCAGCTCACGCTCAATTTGTCGATGAAATTGACTGACAATGTACGGTCGGTGCGACGATAATACCAGCCTTAAAGTATTTTATTTAATATAAAACTAAATCAATAAACATAATGAAATCAATTAAAACTAATTTATTTTTGATAGTGAGGATGGAGTAAATCATTGCATTATTTATTAATTAATCCCTACCTTATATTATAAAAGCGAAAGTAACTCTGTCTGTCTGTTACGCTTTCACGACCGAACCACTGAACGTCTGTACCAAATTTCATTATTGTAATGAAATATGGTACGACTTTGAGAAAGAACATAGGATAGTTTTTATCCCGGTCTTTTGAAGAGTTCTCTTGAAAACGCGATATAACTGATCGACGCGGGCGAAGCCGCGGGCGAAGTTGCGGGCGAAAAGCTAGTAATTAATAAATAATGCAACGGTATACGCAAGCGTAGTTCGCTACCGCGTCAGCTCATGATTTAGATCTCCGGTTGGGTCCGAGAATAGTCAGTCAATCTTGATAATTACGCGTGAGAAAAACGTTGCATAATAGAAGTTTTTGCAACATTCTATTATTATCATTTTCTTCCTTCTATTTGTACCTAATTAATCAAATAGACTGATTTTTAACTTTGTTATTTATTTATTTTTATTTTATTTTATTTTGTAACTTAAAAACTCCTGTGTTTAATCGCATCTTTTGAGCATGATGTGCTTACTTGTAAATGATTCTTACACTAGAGCACCTACGTATTTTTTTGTCATTATTAAATAAATAAATAAAATATATTGTGTTTGTGTGTGTTGCTTAGTATAATAAATAAAAAATAAAACTAAATAAATCTTTCAACATAAAATATTTGTTTAAAGAAAACTTGAGGCATCTTGAGAAAAATTGTTTTTATTTGGTACGGCTGTGAGAATGGCTACATCTGCTGAACATTCTATTAAAATTTTGCATTGAGAAAATAAGAGGTCAATTCAAATGTGACAAGCTAAGTCTGCGTTATCGGTGTTGTATTGTGCATTTTCAAACTACGTTGCGGTTTACTTTCTCCAAAACCAAAAAAGGGCGAACTAGTGTCTTATTTCTATGCAACTAATTAGTCAGCTAAAGTAACCTTGTATGAAGAAAACACCATTAATTAATGAAACTTCTCGAAATATTAAAAATAAAAAATATGAAATTATTTTCCCTGTGTAATTAATACATACGCACGGAGTGTATTTTTAATATTGTTACGCATAAATCTGTATTTCGAATTTCAATTGTAATAACAAAGGGAATATTTTGAAAGGAGTATAAATAGCGCGGCCAAACTTTTTTTACTCATTCTTCACCGACAGCTTTGGCAATGGCGACTTGGTAAGAATTGTTTAAAATTATTTACCTTTATCTGGTTGTGATTTTTAAGTTGAAAATTTACCAATTGTTTGGATTTTGGACTCGATTAAAGTAATGTGGTGGTCTAAAAACAAACGTGAAGATACGAATAAATGCCTTTCTTTTAAAGGTTACCATTTCTATGATCATTTCATTTTCATATTCTGTAAAAAAAATAGTTTGTTGTTGTAATATTATGCATCAAAAACCATTTAGAAATTAAACCCCAGACGTATTGCTAACCATATTTAAGGTCTTCAAATCATCCTGCTCTCCAGTTTACCCTGGTAAGAAATAGGTCCCACAAAAACACTTATTAAAAACGACTCCCGCACTAAGGACTGTCAGTGTTCCTTGTGTCGCGGGGATTTCACAAACATTGAAGTCTCATGCACAAAGACACCCAGACTCAGGACAAGCATTCGTGGATCACACAAACCCTTGTCCTATGTGGGGATCGAATCCGCCTCACGTCGTGCCCAGTGGTAGCATAGTGACTTCAATCTCTCGGCTAGTCGTTCAGTCAAAAGGATTTAAATGATAACTTCGGCAGGCAGTTCAGAATATTTCTATATAACAGTTCAAAAAGCTAACTTCTAACATTCCTTCTACAGTTTTAGCAATGCGCCTTGTTTGTTTCCAACAAACGGGGCGACACCGGCGGCATACGCTGCAGCTTTGCAGTACTTCGCAGCGGCGCAGTGCATTCTGACCCACGACCTGCTCCCAGAAGCCTCAGTTAAAAGTAAGTGTTGATCACATTATACGAAACAAAACCCAGTTGTGAGGAAACAAAAACATTTTAGCTAGTAAGTTGCAACCGTTACAATAAAAGTGATAAAAAACAAAATCATTTTGTACAACATTTGGATTAACGAGAGTGATTTCCTTCCAGATCGCGATTCATTTGACTTCATAGTTGTTGGTGCAGGATCTGCAGGAAGTGTTGTTGCTAATCGTTTGAGCGAAAATAAAAACTACAATGTTCTGCTCATAGAAGCAGGTGGCGATGCTCCTCTTGAATCTGATGTAAGCTTCAACTTTCACATAATTAGATTTTTTGTTTAACAATGAGAGGAAGTAATCGACAAAAGTAACAAATGTTTTCTTTTGATATTTCAGATTCCTGGCTTCGAAGTGTCCCTGTTTGGTACGGAATATGATTGGTGTTACCGTACTGTCAACGATGGTAAAACAAGTCAGGCTATTATAAACGGAACTGTAGGCTGGAACAAAGGAAAGATGTTCGGAGGAAGTAGTAGCATCAATGCTATGTACTATGTGCGAGGAAATGATCAAGATTATCAAACCTGGTACGACCAAGGGAATGAGGAGTGGAGCGTCGATGACGTAAATCGATGCTTTAGAAAAGCAGAAAATCTTCAAGATGGAGAGCGATTAAGTGATCCTGAAATCAGTGAGTTCTATGGTCATGACGGTCCTCTGAATGTCAACAAATTCAACAGCACTTTCAGTACATATTTGGCTAAGGTTATGGAAGCGTGGGAAGAAATCGGATTTAGAAATGTTCCCGATTTAAATATGGAAAACGTCAATACTTCTGGATATTTGCTGTCAACAGCATCTGGTGGAGTTCGACAAAGTACAAGCAGAGCATATTTAATGACAGCAGAAAAGCGATCTAACTTAAAAATCTTGAAACATTCTTTAGTGACAAAAGTGTTAATCAACAAAAAAACTAAAAGGGCAGAGGGTGTCGTAGTGGAGAAAAACAACCACAAATATAGATTTTATTCGAAACGAGAAGTCATAGTTAGCGCTGGATCAATTGCTGCTCCTCAACTCCTTATGTTGTCAGGTATCGGCCCTGCAGAGCATCTTAGAGAAAAGGGTATAACTCCTATTGTCGATTCACCAAATGTTGGACAAAATCTTCAAGATCACGTCGTAGCTCCTGTATTTATATACGGTGATGAACCAAATGAGGCAACATTACCCAACACGTATCTTGATTACATGAACTACTTGGTTACACGAGGTGGTGCTTTAGCTCACAGTGACATAGGTACAGATGCTAGTGCATTTTACTCAACTGTTGAAGGTGCTAATTACCCAGACAGTCAAACTATTTTGGTTATGTATCCTAAAAATACTCCTGGATTGAAAGAAGGTTTTAGTCGCACATTCCGTTACAACGGTACTGTAATGGATTCCATTGTGGAACTAAACAAAAATTACGGTATATTCTTTTTCGGTTTTAATCTTTTGCATCCCCATTCCAAAGGACATATTGCTCTTAAAACTAAGAACCCTCACGACGCTCCTCTTATTTATGCCAACTACTTGTCAGATGAAAGAGATGTAGAAACTGTTGTTAAAGCACTCAAAATGTCAAGTAAAATAGTAAATACAGAATACTTCAAATCCATCAATGCGTTTTTGGGAAGAATGGATATTCCTGCGTGCAATGAGCTTGAGCTAGACAGTGATGAATATTGGAGGTGCGTCAGTACTAACTTGGCGTCAACGTTGTGGCATCCAGTCAGGACATGTCAAATGGGGTCTGACATTAGTAACTCGGTGGTGGACAGTCGGTTAAGAGTTCATGGTGTTAAAGATTTACGTGTGGTTGACGCAAGTGTGATACCCAGCACTACGAGTGGTAACACCAACGCTCCCACTATCATGATTGGAGAGAGGGGTTCTGAGCTTATATTAGAAGACAATGAGTAAACAATCAATATGGGAAACTGAATTATTTAGAGCTATAATAAACGAATGATATCAAAAATGTGTATTTTTCTTAAATTAATATGATGCATGAATGGCAGGCTATTTTTTTTTTAAAGACATTGTCAGCTGTGGTCAATTGGAAGGCTGGTCCCGTTACTTTGACTGAGGTAGTAGAAGGAGTCCGGGCTGTTTTTAGAGAGTGGAACCTTGATGTTTTAGTCACACTTTTCTATACTGAAAAAGAAGCAAAAGACAATTAAGCGCACAAACTGTTTATACATAACTGTTAAATAGACATTAACGCGTTTCACTCAGAAGAAGTGCAATAATAATTTGATATTTGAAATTCATGACAATGACAGAATTTGAAAGAGTTACAAAATTATCGACGTTGATGGCGGTAATGCAATTATAATAACTGTGTCAATGCCAGTCGAGTCAGAGAGGTTTCATTACCATCTCTCAATACCTACTGAAGTATTGTAGCATAGGGTTTCATATTCTAAGGGTAAAAAAGAACACTATTACTGAGACACCGCTGACTTGATGCATTTCTCTTACCACTTGTTCAATTATTTGCTTGGTGAACAATTCGATTGGATTTTTTTGCTTGGTGCTATTTGAACGGCATGTTCAGGGTCGCGAATTAGAGGTGCACATAACCGTTTTTTCTGCTTTACAACAAGCTTTACGTTAAAAAAAGCTGCATACAACCAACCCATACCTACTCACTAAGACAGTTGCCGTTGTGGCAATATAGATTATAGATAAAGCTCTACGCGGTATTCCTACGACGACTAAAATAAACTAACTAAAATGAAGAAGAATCGTGAGACCTACAGTTACCTCTCATACGGATGTAGGAAGAGTGTCACGAAACTACACAGGCTCTTTTTTCAACTTCTAAAAGGTGGTAGTGGGCCTTGGGTAATCAATGTTTGAAATGTCTATATGACAAACGAAAACAGACTCCAAGACTATCAGAACAATGTGCATAATTATTTGAAACAAGAAATGAATTATACCTTCTTAGTGCACGCTTATGTATCATTTGGTTTTTTTATTACGTATGCTGTTTTTAACATTCGTCTACATTTTCAAGAGGATTGTTTGAATTAAGCATAACATTTGTTCGTATTTTAAATATGATTGCATTGCTATTTTTAGTTCAGTAATTACATTTCTTATTAAACATCAGTTGTATAAATTGCTGATATTGTAATGATAATGTTCACTTGCAGTTGACCAATAACCAGAAATGGCGTCTTGGTGAGTGTTTTTTCTGTGATGTTAGTGTTAGTGTGTCTTCCTGCTTTAATAATAAGAACTAAATCCACTCAATTTGGGTCATAGAGATAAATAAAATTTTTAGACGTCAGTTTAAAATTTTAAATTTTAAACAGACGTCATTTTTTTTTTTAAGAAAATACTCTCTGCTTTCAAAACCTATCTGAACCATCGTATTCAGTAAACATTTTAATTGGTTTTTAATACCTGTTGGATGTATTAAAAAACTGGCCAAGTCTGTGTTTTTATAAACCAAATTAACTTTTCACTACATGATTTAATTAATAAGGGTCGATAACATAATGTATGTTCCTATCATAAGGCTATACTCATCGCGATATGTTCTAGTTAATACTTCTGCCCATGACTGACATATCAAAAACTAAAATATTTTTTCCAGCTTCAGCAACGCGCCGTGTCTGACCCCGACGAACGGAGCGGCGCCACTGGCGTACGCAACAGCTCTCCAATATTTCGCGGCTGCACAGTGCTTCCTAACCCACAACCTCCTACCAGAAGCCAAGCTTAAAAGTAAGAGTTGATTAAGTAGATCAGTAAGCAGCATTTATAGACTCTTAGGCTTATAATTAATCCCTATGAACCTACCACTGCGTCTTTAAGTATTACTGATACAGTCATACAAGAAGACGGTCTTTACAGTGTTAGCCTTTTCACTTCCACAAACAATAGTCTTCTTCAAACCTTATTTTAGCAGTGTTGGCAGGACCAACGCAATGTACAGAATCGCCGGGAACTAAAATATAAACGCTATTCCTCTAGAGAATCCCATTACAGTTAAATTGTGAGAATAATGAACGCATTCGTAAGTTATAAAGGGATAGATGTTAATATTAGTTGTTCAGTGTTGTGGTTACACCATGTTACTTGCTCGTGAGACCTTCCCAACACAACAGAAACCCACTTCGATGGTTTTATCCGGTAAGAGTCTGTCTCCTCGCTAGGACGGAGGTAGTCCATGTAGGAATAACACCTTGAAATTAAAAAAAAAAAACAAGTAACTTGGGCCGATATAAAACTTAAACAACAGTAAAAAAAAACCTTGCAAGCAAGATATTTTTAATCATAATTAAAGATTAAGAACGTTTAATTCTTGTACGTGTTTTTGAGCGGCCAAGTGCAAATACCTTGTACACTTGTTTTTTTGCTCATCTACATACTATGAATGCCAGATAACATTATTACATAATTCAAGACAAATTTGGCACTTTGTAAAAAAAGTAGTTATCTAACAAGTTACTAATTTTCATTCCAGATCACGATACATTTGACTTCATAGTTGTTGGAGCAGGGTCTGCAGGGAGTGTAGTTGCTAGTCGACTGAGTGAAAATAAAAACTACAATGTTCTGCTCATAGAAGCAGGTGGCGACGCTCCTCTTGAATCTGATGTAAGCTTCAACATAATATGCTAAAACTTCTTGTAATTATATTTTATTCATTCCTCACAATAGAATAACAATTTATTAATATTACAGATCCCTGGTTTTGTCGGGTCTTTGTACGAATCGGACTACGATTGGAAATATCATACAGAGAACGATGGAAGAACAAGTCAAGCAATTATAAACGGAACTGTAGGCTGGAACAAGGGAAAAATGTTTGGTGGAAGTAGCAGCATGAATTCCATGTACTATGTGCGAGGCGATGATCAAGATTATCAAACCTGGTACGACCAAGGGAATAAGGAATGGAGCGTCGATGAAGTAAAACGATGCTTTAAAAAGTCAGAGAACCTCCTAGATAAAGAAAGATTAAGTAATCCTAAAATCAGTGAGTTCTATGGTCACGATGGTCCACTCAATGTTAATAGATTCAACAGCACTTTCAATGAATACATAGCTAAGATTTTGGAGGCGTGGGAAGAGATCGGCTTTAGAAATGTTCCCGATTTAAATATAGAAAATGTTAACACCTCCGGATACTTGCTTGCTTCTGCAACTGGCGGTGTGCGCCAAAGTACAAGTAAAGCCTATGTGATACCAGCAGAAAAGCGATCTAATTTGAAAATCCTTAAACATTCTTTAGTAACCAAAGTGTTGATTAATAAAAAAAATAAGAAAACGGAGGGCGTAGAAGTGGAAAAAGGTGGCAAAAAATATGTATTTTATACGAAAAGAGAAGTTATAGTAAGTGCTGGTTCAGTAGCCTCTCCTCAACTTTTAATGTTATCAGGTGTGGGCAATGCAGATCATCTTTCAGAAAAAGGGATTACTCCTATTGTTCACTCACCAAATGTTGGGCAAAACGTTCAAGATCACGCTGTAGTTCCAATATTTATATTCTCTGACGAACCAAATGAATCATCATTGCCCGAGAAATATCTTAGTTATGTAGACTACCTGGTTACACGTGCAGGTCCTTTAGCTCACGATGATATAGGTACAGATGCTAGTGCATTCTACACAACTGTTGAAGGAGCTACTTACCCAAACATCCAAACCATTTTGGTGGTATACCCTAAAAACACTCCTGGATTGAAAGAAGGTTTCAGTCACTCTTTCCGTTACAACGACACAATTATGGACGATATTGTAGAACTGAACAAAGATCACGGTATTTATCTATTTGTATTGAATCTTTTACATCCTGTATCCAGAGGACATATATCTCTTAAAAGTAAAAACCCTCACGACGCTCCTCTTATTTACGCAAATTACTTATCAGACGAAACAGATGTTGAGACTATTGTTAAAGCACTGAAAATGTCAAGTAAAATAGTAGATACAGAATACTTCAAATCCATTAATGCGTTTTTGGGAAGAATGAATATTCCGGCGTGCAATGAGCTTGAATTAGACAGTGACGAATATTGGAGATGCGTTAGTATTAATGTAGTGTCTACACTGTGGCACCCCGTGAGGTCCTGCATGATGGGGACTGATATCAGTAACTCAGTGGTGGACAGCCGGTTAAGAGTTCATGGAGTCAAAGGCTTGCGTGTGGTTGACGCAAGTGTGATACCCAGTACTACAAGTGGTAACACTAACGCTCCCACTATCATGATTGGAGAAAGGGGTTCAGAGCTTATATTAGAAGACAATAACTACTAAACAATAAATAATGCTGGAACTGCAAATCTTGCACATTCTACAATAAACAAATAAATCTTATACTGTGTTTTTCTTATATCAAAATGTAGTATAGCAACAATAATATATCTATAATTGTTTTTAGGTAATGTTAATTAAAAACACTTAGCATCGGTTCTGATTAAACACCATGTAGTACCTAGAAATGGTTATTTGTACCATAAAGAGTATCTGTTTAGTCCGTCACACAGATTACCAGAGTACATTACTTGCTAGTAATAAGCTTGCTTGATGGCATTACTTTGTACAATAACTCGCCTACGAAATCCACCAATCCTATGAAAAATATATTGATTAATGTGTGTATGTGTTTTTTTTCTTTACTTGTGACGTAATTACAAGTACCTTAATCATTAATTTGCGTAATTTATTATTAAGCTAACAATTGAACAGGAGATTTAAATCATGAGAAACTGAATTGAATACTAGGCAACAAAAAATAATAATTAAATGTCGGCTAAATGCTTGTGCGAAGAGAAGAGTGACGCAAGTAAGTGATGTATTAACTAACCTTTGCACACGGCTTGGCCTGCGCAGATCGATCATATATCTCTGTGCTTGTGTGTGTGATACAGTAAGTGTCGCGAACGATCCCATGCGATTTAGGGCTATGCGACGCGATGCAGCAGTTTTGTTCATCATACGCTTGTTCCTTCAGCCAATGAAGCAAGTAAACCTGATCAAATTCCCCGAATGGCCACTTAGACTAACAGGCCAGTAGATCCAAGGTCTTTTTCTCACCCAGGATCATTGTGTGATGAGCACGTTTCCTGTGTCTGGGTGCTTTTTATCTATCTTATTCGCCTAGTATTCATTATACAAGCTTGGCTTAGACTGAAGCTAGATGGCGTTATGTGAAAGTAAAAAAAAATCTCAACGCGTCTGGTTCTTTTCGTTTGTGAATCAATGATAACCATCTTAGTAGATACCTACGCAATTGTTTTCGACGTTCACACTGCTAAGCAATGGGCGGTTAGCAGTGTTTTGTTTTCCTAATTCATTATTTTACAGTTCAGTGATTCCAACTGTTGTATAACCTAAGATATTCGTCAAAGTAATTGCTGCAGAGACCGTTTCTTGGTAAAGAAGTAAGTAAACAACTCTAACTTGTTTTGATAGTTTAAAGCGTTTGTGACATTCCCTTCGTCTCTTATTCTTTAATTAGTTAAGAAATCTTAAATTGCATTACCGTCGACGTAAAATTACTTAATCATTTTTATTATTGAGACAGTATTAAAATTGATTAAGGTGTATACTATGCTGTCACGGTTTTATTCTTACATTCTTTTAAAAATTCAAGTTTAACATGTATTTTATGCGCCTTCATTAATGTCAGTGATTGCTATTGAAATGTAAATTTACAAAAAAAATACTCCATGCTTTTCTACACATTGTTTACCTACATTGATAAAAAAACACTACTTTAAGAGGTTTTAATAACAAATGAAAAATTTGATAATAATCATAATCCTGCATCCGTGATAATATTATAATCGCGAAAGTGTGCATGTATGGATGTTTGTTCCTCTTTCACGCAAATCCACCGAACAGATACAGACCAAACTTGGAGGACAACTAGTTTATAATCAAGGTTAGGATAGGATTGGATAGCATAGGATTTATATCCCGATTCTATATACATCTGGAAACATTTTTGATTCGTAGCGGGCGGGCGCGCGGTTAACAGCTAGTTGGTGAAAAATTTCAAAAGAACTTGTCTACAAATACTGTCACGTGCTCGTTTTTGTGAAAGTCATGTCATTATTCGTAAAGACAATATTTGTACTTCAATTATTTAAAAATTAATGAAATTCATAATTCCAAATTCTACAGGTGTATAAATTGCAAAGACAATTTGCAACAGAATTCACTCGAAGTTACCTAGTTGTAACCAGAATGGCGTCTTGGTAAGTTTTTTTCTCATTTCTTAAAAAAAAAATATCTTTTTATATCAAGTTTATCATGTACAATAACCATTTGTATTAATTTATGTTACCATAAATTAGCAATGAGGCTGTTTTTAGAATGAAAAAAACATATTAAACCAAAAAATTATTTAGCAAACCTTTCAGTGTTTCTTCCCATTTTTCCTTTCTATTTAATGGGCTTTGACATCTCTTGGATGGGGAAATCATAATTCGATTCCTTCTGCTTTGGGTTAAGGATGAGTAATGGAAAGAACTTGGGTGGGTTTTAGCCAATAAAAGTCTGACACTCCCTTCCGCTCAACCCCAAACAGAAGGTTTTCAAATTTTGTTGTTTCGAACCAGTTTTAATAAAATACCTAAAACTCTACTGCAAAATATTAAAGGAGATCAAAACATCCGAACTGGTTCACCCTTTTATGCTTAAACGGCACATCCGTCAACAGCTGTACGTATCGCAAATGTTTACATCTGCGACATATTGTACTAATCATATTCAATTAGCCTGAAATAATATGATTTAAAATTAGAAAGTACTGTGCCAAAAAAAATGTTTTAACTTCCTTTAATGTACTTTTCCCTTATTTCTTTAGAATACATACATTTCGGAAGCACATTTTCCAAAATGAACATAGCTTTTTAATGTTTTTTTCCTCTATTTCCTTAATTTGACAACGTAGTGTTGCAACATCCATGTCAAACTTATTGTTTTTGACTTTGTTACTCAAAAACTAACTTTAACTTAACATTTATTATAAAGATAAAACACTAAAAAAGTTACTAATTATTATTAATTTACAGTTTTAGCAGCGCGCCGTGTCTTACCCCCACGAACGGAGCAGCGCCTCAGGCGTACGCGGCAGCTCTCCAATATTTCGCGGCTGCTCAATGCATTCTCACACACGACCTCCTTCCTGAAGCCAAGCTTAATAGTAAGTTGACTTTACAGCTACGCTTAACAGTGTAGAGAGGATCAAGATTTGACCGTAAAATCCAAACAGGGCGTCAAAAATTATGAAAATAATGTTATTATTGAATGTTTAAGGGTGCGATACAAAAATAGACAGAAATCAACTGTGTTTTGAACGGTTCTGAAATATTTTGAAAGTTTTATGTCCTAATAATCTTGTGCAATTTTTTAACTAAAAATTTTTGCACAGACTAATAATTTTCTATCTTATGAACACCGTGATTTTAACTCTTAAATTTTCATTACAGGTAAAGATACATTTGACTTCATAGTTGTTGGTGCAGGATCTGCAGGAAGTGTTGTTGCTAATCGATTGAGTGAAAATGAGAAATACAATGTTCTGCTTGTAGAAGCAGGTGGCGACGCTCCTCTTGAATCTGATGTAAGCTTCAATTTTTTTCTTTAATATTAAATTAATTTCCCGAAACAAGATGGATACATAGAATATTATTTATACACTATAGATTTATAGTTGTGAATCTTAGTAAATACAGTGTAAGGGTACTATGGCGGACTTATCGCGAATAGCGTCCAGACTACTTTTGGACGGACAGGAGAGATAGAAAAGGTATACACAGGTAGTAACATTTTATTTAATATTTCAGATTCCTGGCTTCGAAGTTTCCTTGTTTGACACGGATTATGATTGGTGTTACCAGACCGTTAACGATGGAAAAACAAGTCAGGCTATTATAAACGGAACTGTAGGCTGGAACAAAGGAAAGATGTTCGGAGGAAGCAGCAGCATTAATGCTATGTACTATGTGCGTGGAAATGATCAAGATTATCAAACCTGGTACGACCAAGGGAATGAAGAATGGAGTGTCGATGAAGTAAATCGATGCTTTAGAAAAGCAGAAAATCTTCAAGATGGAGAGAGATTAAGTAATCCTGAAATCAGTGAGTTCTATGGTCACGACGGCCCACTCAATGTCAACAAATTCAACAGCACTTTCAACACATATTTAGCTAAGGTTATGGAGGCGTGGGAAGAAATCGGATTTAGAAATGTTCCCGATTTAAATATGGAAAACGTCAACACTGCTGGATATTTGCTGTCCACAGCATCTGGTGGAGTGCGACAAAGTACAGGTAGAGGATATTTAATGCCCGTGGGACAGCGATCCAATTTGAAAATTCTTAAGCATGCTTTGGCTACAAAAGTATTGATAAACACAGAAACCAAAAAGACGGAGGGTATCGAAGTTGAACAAAATGGTCAAAAATTCATATTTTACGCTTCAAAAGAAGTTATAGTAAGTGCTGGTTCAGTAGCCTCTCCTCAACTTCTGATGTTGTCAGGTGTGGGCCCTGCAGAGCATCTGACAGAACTAGGAATCACTCCTATTGTTGATTCACCAAATGTTGGACAAAATCTTCAAGACCACGTAATAGCACCCGTACTCATATTCGCTGATGAACCAAATGAGGCAACATTACCCAACACGTATCTCAATTACATGAACTACTTGGTTACACGTGGAGGTGCTTTAGCTCACAGTGACATTGGAACAGATGCTAGTGCATTCTACTCAACCGTTGAAGGAGCTAATTACCCAGACAGTCAAACTATTTTGGTTATGTATCCCAAAAAGACTGAAGGATTGAAAGAAGCTTTCAGCCGCACTTTCCGTTACAACGGTACAGTTATGGATTCTATTGAAGACCAAATCAAGGATCACGGTGCATTCTTATTCGTTTACAATCTTTTGCATCCCCATTCCAAGGGACAAATTTTACTTAAATCTTCAAATCCTCACGACTATCCTCTTATTTACCCAAATTATTTCTCAGATGAAAGAGATGTAGAAACTATTGTTAAAGCATTGAAAATGTCAAGTAAAATAGTAAATACAGAATACTTCAAATCCATCAATGCTTATTTGGGAAGAATGGATATCCCAGAATGTAATGAGCTTGAATTAGACAGTGACGAATATTGGAGATGCGTTAGTCTTAACTTGGCCGCTACCCTGTGGCACCCCGTCAGGTCATGTCAGATGGGTACTGACATCAATAACTCGGTGGTGGACAGTCGGTTAAGAGTTCACGGAGTCACAGGCTTACGTGTGGTGGACGCAAGTGTGATGCCCGCTACCGTCAGTGGTAACACTAACGCCCCCACCATCATGATTGGAGAAAGGGGTTCTGAACTGATATTGGAAGACAATCAGGCTTAAAAATTCTATGATATTAGCACCTATAATAATGAACTCTACTAGAATAAAAGCATGAGATCAACTTTATTGTGTTTTACTGTCAGCTGTTTACATCCCAATAGTATTAACATTCAATTGGCGGAACCACGATTGATGGCCTAGTTTGATGAGGGTCAATAATAAGAAAAGCAAAAGGCTGGTTGCCTACTTTTCATGTCGTCGCCAAGACATTACGATTTTGATTAGAAGCCTTTAAAATACTGTAAATTTAGACCAGTAACATGTGATTAGAGAGTTCACATATTGAGTCTCTGCATTTAAGATGCGTTAGTCAACTAAGCCTTGTGTGATAGTAAAACTTCTTTTAAGTTTTAAATCGAAAACTCAAAATTAGTCATCTCCAGAATAAAATTCGCATACAAAAATATAATTTAAGAAGAAAAAGCTCATGTCTCTGTAACACAACAAAGTGAAATACCTAAACATAATTTAAATAATGCAAAAACAGTCCGGTTTGGTTGTAAATCCCCTCTAATCGGTCCCATAAGAGCCCTGACCTAAATTTCGAGGTATCTTCAGCTATTTTTACATGATTACAGAACCAAAGATTATGTACGGTGATATAAGCTGTTCTCATAGGCTGAGTAAGGAACTACTGGTCCTAAGTAAACGAGTTGGTTAGCACCTCGTAAATATTTAACAACGGAGTAACGCCAACCTTGCTTATTTGTACAAACATTGGATGACAAATGTTGGTGAACAAAATTGTGTTAATTTTGCCTTTTGTTTTCTAAGCTATTTAGAGACTTTTTTCCTAGTTAGTTCAAATTATTCGTAAGCCTCGTTGTAGAGCGTAGCACTTGACTTAGGTTAAGGGTTAGACCACTAAGTGTTCCGCAATGAACTTGCGGAACACACATCTCTCAATCATTGAGATCAAAATATCTTCAGTCATTCATATATTTTTGGCTTCTTAGTGTCAGATTTATTGAAGGTCGTTTTATTTTATTATGAATAGTTTTGTTTTATTTTTTCCACTAGCTCCAAACAACATTACTAACATTTGATGTGTACGTATAACTTTGAAGATCACGTATTTAAGTCCTAACCGTTTTGAGATTTGCCAACCATACTTTCTGTGATTTCCGTGATTCGAAAGGCACATTATACACGGTGATTTTTTAGTCGTCTTACAAAAGTAGCCCAGTTCATGTATCCGACGTAAAATACCCCTAGGCGCGATTATTATTTTTTTATCATCAACTAAGATAATAACTTCGAAGAAAAATTAAACAAACGAAATCTGAAATATACTCTTAAAAAATGATAAAAACGCCGCCGCCCGCGCCCCGCACCATTCAATTGTTATAAGGTTCGGACCGCGCTCGCAACAGAGCTGTGTTTCTAACAAACTACGAATTGCATCATAATATTGAATAAAAATTGTATTTTAAATTTATTCAAATCTCATAAATACCTATTTTTTTATCATGAACGTGTTCTAGTCATTGGATACATGAACTGGGCTGCTTTTGTAAGACGACTAAACAATCACCGTGTATAGTAGGTCCCAGCTGTTATTCATACATCATTGACGGTCGTGATGGTAGTCAGTAGCTAACTAAGGGGTATCGTGTTACACAGGAAACTAGTTTGAGCAAGTCAGATAGGCAGCCTCCCTGCAAAACTTTGGTACTTATTTGAACCTGGCTACCACCTGGAAGCCGATCCGACATAGTTGGGAATAGGCTAGGACGATGATGACTTACCATAATGAGCTCATCCATAATAAATTTCTACGATTTTTATATTCCCACTGTAGGGATCCTACCACAAACGGTTCAGACTGTGGCAGCTGTATAAGCGAGACAGCACAAAACGTCATAGAGCGGCATCTTACTTCCGCAATTGCAACTACCTTACTTTGAAGTGGCTGTCGATAAAAACAAATTATGGCGACACCACAAATCTCGATACCTTTGCCTGCACGGTATTCGAAGTTTAATAGTCTTTAATACGAATTATTTAATTTCGTTCTTTTTAAATATAAGTTAATATAGTTTTGCAACGTTTTATGAAGATACCTATTTAACATTTTAATTTTCATTTATTGACAGACAATATCTTTTTTCCTTATTTATATTATAATTTATTAATTTAAATAGTCTGCATTTGTTAAAACATCCAAAAAACAGCTGAATAATTAATATTGTCTTAACTAAAATATAAAATGCTCAAATGTGTTGAGTTGACAGATCCAACTCACGTGATTGATCGAAATTAAATTGATTGATCTATTGACCTTAACTAAAGTAGATATGTCTCTTTACAAAGAAGTAGCATTTTACAAGAGGCCGAATCGCTCAAATCTGCAACTGAAGGGAAAAGGTCACTGATTGAAAAGGAATGTCACGAAATATTTTAAGATTACTACTCCAATGCAATTTAGGAAGAGAATTTCATGAAAAAAAATACCCACATTATTGTTCTATCCGGGTCTCGTCGCCCTTTGTGCTTATGGCGTTATCATCACACGACTCGGCTCTCTATGCAATCTCTTCAGTAAAAACAAAAAACTGTAGTCAGAGCATCTGAAACTAATTTAACAATACGGTCACCAAATAAGCCTTACGCAGGAAACTCTAAATACTCTTTAAGTTTCCTCGGGGAAAACATTCGTGTATCCTCGTTTATCTAATCTAGATTAATCTACGGGTGTTACCGAATCCCTTAAGAACGTTCCGGATTGCAAACTTGTTTTGTAGTAAGTCGCGGTAAGAATACACAAGGTTTTTTCTCCATTCAGCTTTGGGAATTGTAGAGCTAGGTTTTATTGTATGCGGTATTGTTAGCTCGTGAAAAACGATGATTAGGTGTCATAGTTGCAAGTGCACGATTTCGTGTGGCACTTTTGAAGCTAATCATAGACCTTTGAGGAACTTTTTGATCAAACCTTATGGTTAACTATACGCAACCAATTTCGAGCGCCATAAGCACTTTTTGCAGACACATTTCCAAGTTTATATCGATCAAAGACGTCATTCATAGAGCAATTGTGAAGAAAATTATATTCCAGTTTAACACTAATTTTATTAACAAAAGAATAGTGATTGTAATTTTTCATTAACAATGAGATTATTTTTCTGAAATGTTATATTAAAACTTTTTTTGACAAATTATCATAATAAATCATTTAACACTCAATACTCAATCAGTGCCGTTAAATCCTTTTGTTAAACGAATGCTAAAGTATAGATAGGTCACGTAGATATTTCATATTTATTTCTAGAACTAGACCAAGTTATACTTTCAATGAACTGTGACAGCCAAGTATTGAAGACAAAGACACAACAGCTAATATTTATTTATGTTCTGCGATCTCAGAACCTTAATTATTCTTGACACGTTTCAGACTAGGTACTAAGAACCAAGCAATACTTCGTAAAGTAAGATTATTCGTTTGTGAAAAAGAGATGCCGCTCTACAAAGTGAACCGTGCCTTCTCTCTTCCACATAGAGAAATCTTTCTTCAAGTGGTTATTGCCAGTGTCTTGTACAAAGTCTGTCGTTCAATTCTATCTTTCAGAAATTAAATGAACGACTTCTTATAATTTAAAGTCACAAGATGCAAATAAGTTCTGCAAATAAAAATATTCATTACTTTTCGTTTGCGTTCTTATTCAAAGAGGTTTATATAAATGGGAAAACTGAGTTCTGCGTATTCTGTAAGAGCAATACTTTACAGAGTCAACACTGCGATTGCAAAGTTCCTAGATTTGTATTTTTTGAGACAACATAATATACCTTGTAATAGATTCTTCATAGTTAGTTATTTTATAAAACGACTCCCGCATTAGGTAGTTTAATCCCTGTGTCGAGGGGGGTTTCATAAACATCAATTATGCTATTTATATTTCTCTTTATTTATTGGCCATTGCAATTAGAAGAATCGGGGCCTTAAAATTATTTCTCAAAAACGTTGCTAACTCCTCTACTATAGGCGCTTAATGATGAATGTGAAAAACAGAACAAACAATCCAAATCCCATTTGGTTGGTCAGGTAACACTGCCATAGAAGGTCAGATCGACAGAAAATGTGTTTTACGCACCATTTTATGGTATAAAAGGATATTTCGGCTTGGTTACATAAAACTTTATCGATACGAACATTATTATGTAACATTGAGTCGTATAGAGTTTGTTTATCAATCGTTTTCGCTGTATTCTTTGCTCGAATGTCAGTTACGACTACGTTAATATTTGAAGGTACAATAAGAAGTATCTCTTATACTCGGTGATTTTTTTGTCGTCTTACAAAAGCAGCCCAGTTCATGTATCCGACGTAAAATACCCCTAGGCGCGTTTTTTTTTTATCATCACCTAAGATAATAGGTACGAAGAAAAATGAAATAAGAGAAATCTGAAACATCCTGTTAAAAATGATATAAGCGCCGCCGCCCGCGCCTCTTACCATTGTTACGAGGCTCGGACCGCGCTCGCAACAGAGCTGTCTTTCTAAAACTACGAATTGCATCATAATATTGAATAAAAATTGCATTTTAAATTTATTCAAATCTCATAAATACCAACTTTTTTATAATGAACGTGTTCTAGTTATTGGATACATGAACTGGGCTGCTTTTGTAAGACAACAAAAAAATCACGGTGAATATAAATGGATTTTTTTTTAGATCACCTAAGCGCTACTAAATTCCTAGACTATTAGGCGGTACAAAGTCCGCAGAGTCAGATTGTTGTAATATATAAACATACATATATATTTAAATAGATACTAATGACTGAATGATGAATCTAACTTCAGATTTATAGCAGTGAGGGCCTCTATCCATTAGACCAACAGTCAACTTATTTATTACAAATATCTAGTCCTGAAAACACATAACTGTGGATGTAAAATAACATTGGGTATACATTAAAACAACTCGGTATCGTGTGTCTTACAAATATAATTAGCATAATCATATATCTACTCTTAAAACAATAAAGCCTACTTTCCATCATGAATTTGATAAACAAGAGTAAAATAATATTTTTAAATACATGATAAATACTTTGTATTTTTAGCGACGCGATCGCCTTCAAAACGAACACAGAAATAGGCAACAAGAAAAAGTAATTTCTATAAACACGAGATACCTAAGAAAATAATACAGTATTTTTATTTCTAGTACGGTTGAAAGGCACTAAGAACTTTCCAAAACCCTCCATTTCAAATAAAAACGTTACGAAATAATTCCTCAACGAGTTTCTTGCTTTTCTTGGCAAAAAGAAAAAAAAACAAACAATAGTAGTAGAATAAAGTAATTTTACATTCCGCCTCAAAGGTGGAAGTTGAAAATTTATTCATTGTACTTCATTGTAACGGGTATTCAGAGAAAACACCGTTAAAAAAACAATCTTTCCAAAATTTATTTGCTTAACAAAATGCTTTCCTCTTTCTAAGTTCATAAACAAATGAAGAATTTCGCTGGTACTTTATTATGTTTTCTTTCATAATTAACTCTTTATGAAGAACATTTATCAAAATTTGCTGGAGTTATTTATAACTTAAAACTGACCCATCCATAATGTAATGTCATCTTCAACAGTAAGTACATCATAATAAAAAAAACACAATGTTTCGCGTCACCTTTATATCTACAAAGCATAAGAGACACACTCAGCATTAATGTCATGTAAAATAATATTCTTAGTAACTACATATATATCAGTACATCCCTAACTATAAATCTTCATATTGTTTTCTAATCATTTCCGCGGCTCTCTCTGCTATCATAACTGTAGGTGCAAGTATATTCCCGCTTGTTATTTTCGGCATCACACTGGCGTCAACTACACGTAAGTGACTGACTCCGTGAACTTTTAAGTGACTGTCAACAACTGAAGTATTTGGATCTGGCCCCATCTTACACGTTCCCACAAGATGGTTCATAGAAGTTACCAAGTTCAAAGAAACGCATTCCCAATAATCTTCACTATCCAATTTAAAGGCATCACATTCCTTTAACTCCATCCTACCCAAAAAGCCTCCGAGCGACTTGAAAAATATGGTTTTCACCACTTTTGATGCCATCTTGAGTCCTTTAATTACTGTTTTTAAATCACTGGTCTCGTTAAAGTAATTTGTAAAGATAAGCGGCGTATCTTTCGGATTGTTTGAACTTAAGGAAACATTTCCTGTAGAATAGGGGTGCAAAAGATTGAAGGCGAAGAAGAAAAGGGTATGATTTTTGTTGAAATTCGCTATTGAATCCACAACGGAATCTTTGTACCTATATAGGGACGTGAAATATTCTTTTATATCACACGCGTGTCTTGGTATTATTGAGAGGTGTAATTGACATTCGGGCTGACGTTGTTTTTTATTAGTGGCATAAAATGCTGATACGTCAGTGAAAATACTACTCTCTGCTAAAGGACCTGTACGGTTAAAAATGTATTGAATAATGTTAGAGGGACCTATTTCAGCAACTGGTATTTCTCTTCGATCGGCATATATCGTTATTGGAACAACTAAATGATCTTGCAGATTCTGCCCAACCATGGGAGCGTCAAGTACACACGTTATGTTTTTTGAACGAAGATGCTCCTTAGGACCAATACCAGACAACATAAGGAGCTGAGGTGAATTCACTGCACCTGCACTTAAAATAACTTCATGCGTTGAGTAAAATGTTAAATTTCTACCATCCTTTTCTACTTTAACTCCAAAGACAACTTTGGTATCGTGTGTGATCAATATCTTCTTCACAAGAGCATTCTTGAGGAATTTTACATTACTTTTGTGTCTGATTGGAGCTAAGTAAGCATTATTAGTACTTCTTCTAACGCCATCGGATGCTATGACTGTAGCGAATCCAGAACCAAAAAGACCAGCGGAGTTCAGGTCATTAACGTGCCTAAAGCCTATTTCATGCCACGATTTTAGGACTTTTTTAGTAATATCAGTGTCTGTACTATTAAATCTGTTTAACACAAGTGGACCATCACTGCCATAGTACGGCTTGATAGTAGGATCTTTGAGTAGTTTTTCGTTTTGAAGACTTTCAGCTTTCTTGAAGCATCTGTTTACGTCATCTAAGCTCCATTCTTTATTTCCAGCGTCATACCAGTCTTGAAAGTCCAGGTTATGTCCCCGAATATACAGCATTTCGTTGAGACTGCTGCCTCCCCCGAACATTTTACCTCTAGACAGATTTATGGACCCATTTATAATCCCTTGATCTACGGCGCCATTGTTTGTGGAAACATATTTCCATTTGGAGTCACTATCAGCCATAGCTTTTTCTAATCCAGGTATCTGGAAAGGTAACGTAAATAAATAAGTTTACACAATACGTTTGTGCCCGTTTGTGCCCGTACCTTTTGACATAAATGTTATAAAAATAAGATTCTTGATACAGATAAGTGTAAATTACTTTTTGGAATAAAAACACTGCTATCGAGTGTTTCATAATAATATTGAATTCAACACAAAAATAAGAAAACTCTTTGAATAGCTCGTTTTGATGTTCACAGGATGTAACTATATTATCACGCTATTTAAATGTATGTATGTTTTTTTTGTGAAATGAATGTACAAATGATTGTACTGTATATATTTAACGCTGTAAAATTGTAAAGATCATAGAAAATAAAATATCTTAACCAAGAAAAAAAAATGTACAGAAATATTTAGTTTATAGGGGATCAAGAATTTAGAATAAATAAAATAAAATATATTGGCAATGTCAACTGAATTGAATCAAAGCCAACCTTGGTGCAAGTAGCGGTTAGGTCACAACAACAGCGTTCAATACATACTGGTAAACATGCACTGTTTGCACTTTATTCATGCACATTTACACGACATTAAATTTGCATATTACTAACGAACTGTCTACATTTTTATTCAAGTATTCGAAACTACGTGTTTCGGCTACTTCTGTGCCTATCATAATCAGCATTGTTTGTAATTTGAATGTTTGACGTTCGACACAAGAATAATGCGGAAGTCGTCGATTAAAAAGACAAAATTCTTTATCTCAATTATTCTAAACCAACTCGTAGTTTTACCATCATTTACGTACAGTTAAGAACATAACTCGGTTATTCGACTAACAAGAAATATCTCTTGGCTGTGCTTAGTATGTTTTAAATATAACTACTTTTAATCTTCTTTTTTTACATAATAGCATTGAATTCTATTGGATACTTAGCCGTCGTCAATGCCGCCACGTCAGCTCATGATTAAGGACTCCGACAGGACTAAGGTTTTGTCCGAAACCAATTGGGGCATCCCAAATACGCGTGAACTTTTCAATAAACTTATGTCTGTTGCTGGATATATTTTACTTACATTAGATTCGATAGGTGGGTTTCCTCCAGCCTCTATGAGCAATATCTTAAAGTGCTTGACTTCACTAAGGCGGCTTGCGACCACGCTCCCAGCTGTACCACCTCCAACTATTATGAAATCGAAAGACTGATAGTCTGTAACAAGAAAAGCGAAAAGGTACTAAATAATGATAACAAAATTAAAAAAATGTTTACGTCTAGTTCGCTCTATTTAAATTGTAAATACAAACACAAAAATAATCGATCACATTATAAATACCTTCGCATATATAACCTCTTTCATTTGCATACATTTCATCCATCTATTTCTAATCATAACATCAAAATTAATTAGGTTTATTTTAGAGCTAAGTACCAGGACTACGCGATGAGTAGTTTCAGCCTAATTATGCTTTATAGCGGCCTATGAGTACTCTACAAACAGATTATGTAATCAAGAGCGATAGACCGCGAAACCCATATTGAAAATCCAATATCTGCGTAAACTAAATTGTAATGGTGCTTATTTAGGATCTTTGTGAAAGGTTAAGGGACTACTATAACACACACAAAATCGTAGAGGAGCATATACTCGTAGTTATTCGATTTTTTTGTTCATGCTTTCGTGTTCTACTGCACGGCAAAAGCCAACCTTCTTCGACTCTGCTCGGTCTATTACTTGTTCTGTCCCGTTCGAGGTTAGTTTACGAAACTTAGGTACAGCTAAAACATAAATAAGTTTCAATTGAATCACGCTTTGTAAGTCATATCTTGAATTAAAAATATTACCAATTTTTTTTCAAACTACTTTATAATAACTTACTTAACACATCTGAATCGGGTATCTCTTGTGGTGTTAGCAGGAGCTGCGCAGATGTAAGGACTTGTAACGCTGCAGCAAACATCTGAGCTCCTGATGTGGGCATCGTACATGATGCGTTAGTTAAACTGGGGATAATAAAACAAAGCTTAAAAGTAGAAAACCAAAACAAAACTTAAAAGTAGACGTAGAAAACCGAGTTTATCATATTGATGGAGGTAGGTACCTACGTGCGTCTGATTTAGCAATGAAAAAGTAAACAAAGTAACAGTTGGCATAAAACAACACATAAAAATAGCACGTACAAAAGAAACATTTCGGTTTATTTTACTTAGTTGCCTAGCCCTACAATATTGTATATTTCGATTATGTACACCGTGTTCTCCTGAAAATTATTCAAAAACAGCACGTAATTTTACAGTTCGACCCAATCAAATAACTTAAACTACCCAAAAATGAAAAAAACTACTTTCAAATAGAATGATTAGATTTAAAATAAATAAGTATTGAATTTTGAAAAATAGTTTTTACTTACCAAGGCATGTTATAAACTACTTTTATCACTGGAACTATATAGGTCTACCAACAAACCATAAATGACGATCACTTGTTGTACTGCCATCTACCAGACTCATGTTTTTCAAAGCTTTGTTTCATAAATGAAAACATTTATTGTTGCTATTGTCACAACAATATTGTTATTGTATTTTATTTTTATATTTAATTACGTAGTAACTGCCGGGCATAGACCTTTCTTAGAGTATAGTTTTGTATACATACCTACCAAACCTATTATCGTATCCAACATTAAAATAACTAATTTTATTAGTATCTCTTTTCATTCACGTGTTAACTTTATGAGAAGAAACCCGGCCTTTTTCATGGCTTTCACGTTGACCCAGGTCCAACTTTATTTAAGGTTAAACTTTATTAGCAGGTTAAAGCCACCTACAATAACTAATAAAATTGGAAAACGTCAATTATTTACATAAAATGTAAACAAAACGCAGAACTTCGTTGAAACATGTTATCGACTCACAATACGCCAAGAATTCAGCACAAGATAACCTTCAAGTCATCCACAAACACATCAAATTGACGACAGACGTCTAATAATGTAAAATCTATTTAGGACTCAAACAGAAAAAGGATACACCTGTGTAAACTTTTCATCTCATTTTTTGCTTAACAAAAACGTTAAGAGTTTATTGTCATCATCATCGTCATCAGCTCGTCACAGTCCACTGCTGGACTCAGGCTTCTCCCGTGACGAGCCACGTATTATAAAATTAAATCTTTTGTTTTGTAAGTAGGTTTTATCATTACTTTTACATGTCTTCGAGAAAGCTGAAGTCACATAACATTAAGAATACCATAAATATCATAAACGAGCAAAAGAATCCCAAACCGTCACGTGAGCTAACTTTCAAACAAACTCAAATACAGAACTAACGTTTTAAAGTCATGCAACCACCCTATAATAAAAAATATACAATTCTACCGCGATAAAATCCATAAAAGTAGTTTCATTTCAATGTCTAACATTCGCGTAAACCTAAGAAACCACTATACAATTCCATACATCAATCAATTCCTTCCCTTAATCCCAAAGAAATTGTTCCACGGAAAAACGATGACAATGTTATTACGCAAAAGACAAAAGGTAGCCATGGACGAAACAAAGGGTGAACTTAGCCCTAAATATGATTACACCAGCCTTACCTCGAAGGCTGTAAATTATAACGTCTGTCTAAGAATAAAGGACTGAGTAATTATAAAATTCATTTTAGATTTTACTGAGCTGTCACTTTTATTAACCACTAAGTTTTGACACAATTTATTGTTTTGGTGCTTAACTACTCTTTAGTGTTTTTTTTTAATAATCAATGATGCGTAATTTCATATTGAAATTACGCATCATTTCATCATTTTAAAACTTCATTTTCAACGCATGTTTATGTAGTTAATAAGAGATTTTAGCTTTTATTAACTAGCCCATCAAGTACTAACAGGTCATGTTCTTCAATAAACAGTTAGAAAACAAAAAAAAACTTCAATAGGACAACTTTGCCTTTCATTCACAGATTATCAAAAGAAAATGTTCAAGCCAATGATAAACATTCGCAGTGGATTCTAGTTCAAATAGCTCGCGGTACCGCTAAATGTTTACAAGGGACAGTTGCAAACATTCTGTTCAACGTTTACTCAACTTTGCCGGTGTAAAGTCGGGAACTTTTTACACGGAGTAAATGGAAAGTCGGTCTATTGATAGGCGAGGCTCGTTCCGTGTCTAAACGTTGTTAAAGTCTATGATTAGCGCAGACTTTACTCAGGCAACGCGAACCGACGAGTTCGTGAAAACAAGTAAGAGGCGCGGCAGGATTGTAGGCCAGGAGAAAGGTTTATACCTTTGTAGTAAGTAAGTTTTTAAACTCAGAAATATTCTTCAGAAATAATATAACGTTTTCATAAAATTATATGCATTACTATAGTTTTATACGATAATTTACTTTTAGGTAGTATTTTAGATAATTTACCCTATAGGAAAATGATTAGACCAAATGAAAGAGTTTTTTACTAAACAATACATTATTGTGCAAAAACCAGGCACAGGACGATTCTGAGGAGGTCAGATAGGCAGTCGCTCCTTGTAAAACACTGGTACTTAGCTGAATCCGGTGAGGCTGGACGCCAACCCCAACGTAGTTGGGAAAAGGCTAGACCAATAATGATATTGTGCAAAAACCACTTGCAAAGGAAATTGAGAAGAATCTGGCCAAAATAAAGAGCTGTTTTTAAAATTACAAAACTGTCATTTAAAACAATTCCGTAATATTTTCATTTTTAGGAATTTATCAAAATCTAACAAAAAATTTATAATTGATAAAACTTAGTCCAACTCCTGAGCTACGTGCACCATTTAAAACATGGCGTCGCAATAAGAGGTGTGTTCCGCAACCCATTAGATAATTGAAGCGGCCGTTCACCCAACTGTCGCTGTTTCACATACTACTCTCTGCTAATTGTTTTATGTACATCGAATGTATACAAAAATACCTGAAAATATTTATAAATTTACTCCATTAAAGCCCTTTAGCAATTATAATGTCGTGAATGGGTATTTAACGTGATAGGACAGTTTTAAATTTGAATATGACCTAAATCATCTTGACCGATGTTGTGATAAGTGCAACAGTGCAACTTTGTGACATTCTAGGTTATCTTAGAACTAATGATTCAATTTTCAAAATAATTTATGAACTAAAACTCGAAATTGACCGCCATTATTTCTACAATATTGACCCAAACAACCGTCAAATGAGGTGATAGCTACACTCATCCATCGAAATACAAAAATAGTTTTGCATCAATCAGACACAAAAACATCGCAACACAAATTAAAAAACTATTCTACTGTTCCAATCAATTAAAATAACAATGGAAAGTCGACAACGTGATAATATAACATTCAACTACGTAAACAAAACCTCTTTTATTTCATCCATACTTTGATGGTACCGAACCCTTTGTAGTTATAATCTTTACCAAAGAGGCTATATACGTCAGTAGTTCATTAGTTTAATAATCAATGTTACTGAAGGTTAATGACTTGTACGAAATAGTAATTAATGAAGCATTCGCTTGTGTTTGCTTATATTTCACTACTAATAATAGAAACTATGGGCTGGTAACAAGTTATGTGGGATCTATGTTGGTGGAGGTAATTGAGTTATAAAGTGCTTTGGTACACTGCTTTTAAAAGTAATGTCATTATTGCGGCAACAAAACAGCGGATTCGGATGATTGAGATTTTAAACTTGGCAGCCGGTCAGGTCATGATTAAGGACCGTAGTTGGATCCGCAACTAGTCGGGAAAACCGTTGCACCTTTTAAGAGCATTCTTGTTTTAATTATTTACTTGAGAACTACAATACTACAAATTTATAAGATGATTTATAATTAAAAATAACCACTGCTAACAGAACTCCTTGCATCAAACTAACGAAAGCTAACTGAAAAAAAAATACATTTTCCATCGCTTCACTTTAGTCAACGTAACGAGATTGGTTATAAAAACAGAAATTCAAATACCAACTGCATGAAACTCGATCGTAACCACAATGGATCCTGCTTCAAACATTAAGTTAACAATCTAAAATAAACCATAGTTAGGAATTCACCTAGGGTGCTTGGGTGTAACTTGCAAAATAATGTAAAGTTGTAAGTTGTACCAAAATCACGTGTTTTTTAGGAACCCGTGTTAGTGGAAAGAAAACGTTAATTTCTAATAACGGGCTTACCTATTTGGCTGTTTCTTGGGTGTATCATTTACTAACATTTTCTACTTATACACCATGTTTATCTAATGAATATTTTAACTTAATATAGGATATTTAATTTTAACTTAATGTACATTTCATACTTAATAGAAGTCAATATTTAATGTTAAGTTGTATGTTGTTAAGTCTTTATTGTAGTGTTAATCGTTTGAAATGGTTCAAGAGGGTTGATTGTAAAAGTTGATTGTACGGGTACCAAATGGTGTGAGCCACTAAGACAATGATCACTGCGCGAAATGATGCAAATTTGAGCCCCGTAAGGAGCAAACCTTATAATAACAATAAAATTAACTTTATTTATTCGGATCCGTGCATATCTTTGGTATTTTTTCACCTCGCAACGCTCATAACACGATGATTAAGGGCTCCGGTTGGGTCCGAAACTAGTCGGGCTACCCCGATAAATACGCGTGAGTAAACCGTTACATCATTTAATAGCACGAGGATTAAGTTTCAAAACGAGAGTCACATGAAAAACAAAAGATATCGACTTCTTTTTTTGCAATTCAAAACCCAATTGTATAAACTATCTAACTTCAAAAACAAACTTACAAAAACTTGTACGGAACACAACAATTTCCCAAGTGCAACAGTCTCTTCAACTGTTTCTAGTTTTTACTTCAACCGCAATACAATTATAAAGTGTTCTGTATCCTTAAAAAGATGACTGCAACTGAAATGTCAGTGCCAGATATTCTTTAAAGCCGGGTGAGAAATATAACGAAGAAGGTTTTATATTTTTTATAGTCTTGGCTTTCTTGGATTACCGCTGAGAGGTTTGTTTGTTGGTTAGCTTGAGGTCAACGATAAGATAAAAATAATATTAGATGGTATAGCATTAATGTTATTAATGCAAATGTATGTGAGTGTGTTTAGATGTGTGTGTGTATATTTGTTACCCTTCCCGCCAAACGATGGACCGATTTTGATGGAGTTTGGTATGGTGTTGACTCCTTGGATTAACACATAAGCTACCTGTGTCCGATTTGGTTAAAGTTGGTAATGTTTTTGCGTTTGCTGCTAGTCTTAACCTAGGGAAATCTTTAGAATTCAAATTAGTAAATCAGTGTTGTTAAATTTCTTAGTATTTTAGTACTAAAATATTTTTTTTTAAATGACGCCCATGTAGGTAATAACATACATAAGCGCCATTTTTTTATTTCTCAAATTAGTCAACTGTTCCATAAGAACCGCCACCATTCAAAAACTCACATCATCGGTTCCATTATGATTAATATGAGCAATTTATCTCAGCCGTCATCTCAAAATCCCAAAACCATCAGCGATCAGTTACTGCCTAAAACACCTCAATAAATCATTTAAACTCTAATAAAAGTTGTTGACACTTTCAAATAAAACGACAATAACCTCGGCAACACTTAGCCGTTTAAAACTTATAAATACGTATTCATGTATTAACTAAGCAACGGGGAAGTTGGGCTAAGTTGAACCAACTTCAAACTCCGCCATTCGAAACACCTCCGTAACCTGCCTGACTTTTAGTCAAATGGACTGCTTTCATTCCACACTGAGATTATTCTAGACTGAATTTTGGTGAACATTTGCCTTTAAATATTATCAACTTTAAGTAAACTTTAATGCTGGAATGATAAATAAAACAATATTACATAATAATTGTGATTTTTTTGTGATTTTCTTAGCGAGGCTCTATTTATTCTTACAACATGTTTACAATATAGGTACCTCTTTGGAAAATTTACAATCACAAAAGTAGCTATCGCTAAAGAGGTATACCTACATAGCTGCAAGGTTTGACATGATTAAATAATTGTACAAGAAAGCAAATGAAAATCAACAACTTCAAAGAACACATAGCTGACGTGAAACACCGCCGCTCAACGAAGTCTGCAGTCGCCGAACATGCTGAAGGTTCCAGCCATTATATTAGATTTGACCAACCACAGATCCTCGCTAAAGAATCCAAATTCCTACCTAGGATGTTTCGCGAGACTATTGAGATTAAAAAACACCCTAATTTCAATAGAGAAGATGGCTGGAAGATATCACCTACTTGGGATCCAATAATAAATAAACTCAAGGCCAAACCCAAGAGCAGCGCTGCAAGACATCATGACACAGTGAGCTCATACTGCGTAGGTCGGACCACAAATAATTAATTAAAATATGAAGGTAGAACGAGCAACATCTTCTGTCAAGACAAACGCCGTCGGGAACTAAAATTAAACCGTGATAAAATCCGTAAAAGTAGTTTCATTTCAATATCAACAACTTCTCCAAGAGCAACAACAGATACTTCCATGAAACCTTAACCAACACACGAACAAAAATTACTTTTGATTATTTTCTTAATGATTATAAGGGTTCCGTATAATGAAACCCTATTCAGAAATGATGTATTTCGGTTAGCGCTATGACAACAAATACTGAAAATCAAAATCAACAACTAATTTGTACGGAACCCTCAGTTTTGAGAGACTGACTTATTCTTGGACGGTTTATTAAAGGTTATTTGCAGAATAGCGGATCTTTTAATATCGTTCAGGGTATACGTACATACTAACGTTCAACACCACAATCAACAAAAATCAAAACTGATAACCAAACCATTCTAATTTAGATAACAACAAATCAACTTCATTATCATTTGATAACCGACCAAACCAATAGTTTAAATCGACAAAACATCACTCAACTCTTTGTGTTCCCAATTTTCACATCCAATACAATATATAACCGTGACAAATTAATCCAAGCTCATTTACATTCATTGCTTATTAAATTTACCATATAAAGGGGCAGTATACGAAGGCTGTATAAAACGTGGTACAAATTATAATCACCTTGCACCCGTGGGATGCAACTCGGCAATTAATTATTTCAAACACCTCTTGGGGGTTAAAAACCAGAGTTTAACATAATATATTGAATATTTTCAGTGATGTTTATGTTTCTTGCTTGTGTGCTCAGCTGTTTTCGTGGGTATTTAACATTTCACCTTGGTTAAAAACGCTATTGTTTGCTTAGGTATTGTATTTTTTTTTTGCTGGTTGCGATAACGTCGCGTGTCGTAGGGATGTGCGAAAAAGTAGTAGTAATGACTTGAACAGTCTGGTCAGACATGAGTCAGGCGCGTGATATTGAGGGTTTCGTACAAATTGGCTAAATAATTGTATACTGAACTCTAAAAAAGTTTTTCTGACAGCAACTGCGCATTTGAAAAATGTCATTGTTGACAAAACAAAACTCTCACACAGTAAATCAGCACTCAACATAAAAAAAACTACATATAAGTGTCATTTATATACCATTAAAATTGAAATATTCTCAGTCACAGCCGAAAAATAGCCTTAAGGTAAAGTTAAACATAATATTTTGACGTCGAACATCGACATATAGGGCTGACACAAGAGCTTGACTTTCCACGATAGAGATCATGGATCCATTGTTGTCTTTCAATATTGACATGTTATGTTTACCAACTGTGAAGCTGGTTGAAGGAAATCTTTCGAAAGCATGTATCTTACATGGGTTAGATATGGTATAGGTATTATAAATGGCAATACGTGTAAAAATAAGCAACATCATGCTGGCTTATTGTTATTTAATCTAGAAAAAATCAGTCAAGATCGAGTTGGACTTGTTATACCGAGGGTTCCGTATAAAAAGACAAGAGAAGTACAGAAGAGAAGTAAAAAATTGTCAAAATAAATCGTCACCCATCAAAATCACCGTTCCAATCGTAGCTTAACCTCAAGTTTCATTATAGTTTTAAGAGGACAAATGTGTAGAGATATTTTAAGGGACATGAGTATCTATCACAATTCTTGAGCTCCAGTAGGCAAACAGAGAAACAGAAGTGGCTTGGTTAAAGAACCTTAGAAAAAAATGTCGCATAGCCCAAAAATCTCCCATCCTGAAACATGTGTCGTTATTCTAAAAATCTGCAAAATTCAAAAAAATAAGAAAACTGTAGTAGCTTTATCAAGAGCATCTAAAAAGTCTAAAAAGTAGTTATATAGACTAAAGGAATCCATAAAAGAGAAAATTCGACATCTAATTCTATATTCTTGGAATATTCAAGTTATCCTTGTAAGGCAGGACATATGTTGGATGGTAGTGTAAAGACCGATTTGTCAGCGTCGTTCGTAAACGGAAGTTTTTGCTCGGGGATTTGAACGTAGCTGCTAAAGTGTTAACACGACTCGCGCCGGCTTATAATGACATAACTCCTTACTTGAATATCCTTTAAGAACGTGTTTATTTTTGTGATTTTCGTCCTGGCAGTAGTTTGTATTGACAGGTTGCTTTTATAGGAGGAAACTAAAAAGTTAGGTTAAGGCCCTATGTATTTTTATCCCGGCGGGGTGTTAATAGTATAGGTTGATGAGTCTGTCTTTGCCATCGGTGTGCTCGAGCGGGTAAACTGATTTTGAGATTATTTTTTCTTTGTTTTAAAGTTTAATTAGTCAGGAGGTTCTGTTGCGGTGTTTAGGAAAATCGGTCCTAGATGGCGGCCTAGAAAGGGCTTGACTAATGAAATATCAAAGAACTGACAAATTTAAAATTCAACAAGTGTTTTTGATTAAATTATTTACTAATTTACGGATTGGCGAAACTGAACTAATAAATTAGCCACCCTAAATAAAAATACAGAGAGGGACGTACACGAGGTAAGTACAAGCAGAAAAGAAACTAGGGTTTTTATTTACTTATGATAATAGTGAGTTAAAATAAAATATTGCTTTAAAAATTACAATCAATTCTTTAAATCTCAAACCAGCATAAACAAAAATAATGCATGCAAAACCAGAAATCCAACAAGAATAATATGACGTCTGCAGTATCATATTTACCAACACCATTTTTCAACTTCAACGAAATAAGTTTATTGAATCGCTCTTGAGAATTCGTTTAAATCCATACGACTGGATACACCGCATGTGTAGCTTTCAATACAACAGCACTGTACGGAGTTCGTTCGAGTCGCAATCAACCCATGTCGATCTAAAGTTTGGTCTATGAACATTCTTCTCTAGACGTTCAACTTAAATGCAAAACGTTTCGGCTAAAGTATGCAACGTTCAATTTAAATAAAAGCATTTTGGTTTGCGTAGTGCACTTTCCCGCTACGTTTAGAAGTCTGTTTGAATATTGAACGATTGTTTCTAATCCTGAACTTAATTTCATGGTTGATATTACATCGAAAAGTCATCTAATTTTAGGAGTGATGAGAATAAATGATAGAAATATATCAAATGTATGCTAACATCATCATCGGCCCAGCCTTTTCCCAACTGTTTTAGGGTCGGCTACCAGTCCAACCGGTTTCAGCTAAGTACCAATATTTTACAAGGAGCGACTGCCTACCTGACCTCCTCAACCCAGTTACCTGGGCAACACGATACCCCTTGGTTAGACTGGCTGTCAGACTTTTCAAGCTTCTGACTACCTGTAACGACTGTCAAAGATGTAGGAATAACAGCCGGGACCCACAATTTAACGTGCCTTCCGAAACATGGAGGCACTCGTTACGACAAAGATCACCCATCTACGGTCCAACCGCGTCAAGCATAGCTTAACCTGTGATCGAATCACTTATGCGGTTATACCTTAGCCACGAGCTCCTGCGTCATTCTTCTTATTTCATCTGTAAAGAATGATTCAACGAAATGAATATTGCACACTTACATTTGCTGCTTCGATAGGCAATAAACTATCGTATTTTCATTACACACGTGTCCCGTTAATTTATACTGCAGATGGCGCCCAAGTCAATCACAGTTACATCTATCGAACCACTGAACTTGAAATAACTAGTTTCGCTAGGGACTACAGACCACCTCACAATACTAGGAACGTATTATTTTCGACTTTAAGTCAACGCACTAAGGTGGTATTTGATAATTCGTTGATGCAGAAGTTTCCAGTACTGCTGTAAAAAGTACCCTAAAACTGGATCGCGCATAGCAAAGCTATTTGGTTGTGTACACAATACGGTCAGCAAGGAAAGTTCACGTGCAGATTTCAAAAACATATGTCGACAATTATACGAACTAAGCTTTTTTATGCTATCAGAATACAAATTATTATTCATTTAATAGATCAAACACATTAAAGACCAAATCACCATGTCAATTAAAAAAGGGGAAATTTTGTAATTCGGTTTGTCTTCAGCCTTTATGTTGCTGACTGTATCTGCATTTACGATGAAACAGACGGAATGATTATATTTCTAGGAATGCAGTGCATCTGCGTATCGTAATTAGGGCACTGGCTTACATTTCATAATTGGATTTAGGATTGTGTTACGTCGTAGACATGGTTCTTAGTTTTAGTTAAAGAAATGTAAGCCAACATGCGAGTTTTTCATAAGAACCGAGACTTATTTATAAAAGGTTTTCTTTCATAATTTTTACATTGCCATAATATTCTAACTTTTCACTCAGCCATCTAGTCTTCATCAACGCAAAAGCTAGTATAAAAAAATATAGGCAAGAGATAGACACATTTATACCTATAGGTATATTTCTGAACACACATTTTGTAGACAAATTACACCCAAACGCTGAACAAATGATCCTGCTCATCACGTTTCTGGGTGAAAGTTGAACCCCACCTCCAGTGTAGCAGTCAGGGCCACTAACCACTGGACTGTGTTTTTTATATAACTATTGTACTCTTACGAGTATATGACAAACAATAAACCGTGCCCCACTAATAATTTTCATTTTTATTCATCTAATTTAACTTTCTAAATTCAGAATAAGTCTGAATCAAATTCAATATTAAAATCCTTTCCGTAGGAAGAGACCTTTGCCTGGTTGTAGGATATTGACAATCTTAAATCCTCATTCCGAAACCGAAAAAGGTCAATAAAAAGTATTAATTTATATCAAAAGACTTTACACAGAAATCTAATCTAACGAAATATTTATGTTTACGCAGAGCTTTCAGCGATTCCGCAGAATTTCGAACAGATGGGTCTACATAAGCTTAAAACCCTATTATAAGTTTTTACAATGTTTGCCAACACTCTTAGAGTTGCGAAAAGGGTTGAAAGTTAGCCTATACAGCGCTCGTCATATTTTATGAATAGTTGAACAAAAAATATAATGGTCCGCTGACAATGTGTTTTTCAATATGAAAAGGTTTAATAAAATGCGTGATAAACTGCTTCGGAATATAATTACGTTTGAGAATTTCTTGAAATTGAAGCATCATCATCATATTGTATAAATAGTGTAGGGGTAGGTTTATATAATGAATGAAAAATAATGACATTTATCGAGAGAGCAAAAAGCAACCTCCTGTAGATTTAACATCCACAAAAACATCGTAAGCAAACAAAAAGAGCTCACCCACAAAAATATTCCCTTCATTAACTTAAGCAACGCGTTTTTAATATCAATGAAACAAAAAAAACATGCTGTTCAAAGCAAACGTCCCATAACCCATTAAATAACAAATAAATTCACATCGTACCGACACGAATTCGGCGCTTAATAAGGTCAATTTTATCGGCGTCCCAATTACTGAATTATTTCGCGCTGTGGAAATAAAAAGCCACCCTTTTCAGACGGTACGGCTGAATAATTTGTTGTGACAAATTGTGGGCCTATTCAAAACAAGCGGCTGTCAGTGTCTGATTTACGTGGCTTCTGAGGCAATTCAGGGGACATTTTCTGTACGCATAAGCAGACAGAGAGGTTTTTGTGGTCGTTTGTGAATAGAAGTGGGAAGGAACTTCGTGTCAGCCGTTTGTTGGTATCCGTCAGGGTTTTCATTAGAATGAAAAAGTGATCAAACAACGCTCTCTATTATTGGAATAATAAAGAACTTCTAATGTACTATCCAGTGGCTATGTAGCTATAAGTTAGGATTTTCATATCAGATTAATAATTTTCTAGCGCACGCTACTTTTCCCCGTTTTTGTACATTTATTTACTGCTATGTTTTCATTAAACAGAACAAATGGGCTCTCAAACACTGAAAGATTTGCCAAATCGGATCAGTAGTTCTTATAACTAGCGCGTTAAAGAACACAAACAAACAGAAAAACAAACTATTTCTATGATATTAGAGATAATACATGACGGCAATGTGTTACTTCTGAAATTTAAATACGGAAGCGTATGCTAGAAATCAGGCGCCCATTTGAACGCATTAGCAAAACTGTGAATCCTAAAATGATTCCGTTGAAAATCCTTTCAACACTGTTCAATCTCATGGTATTCTACACCGAAATATCGCTTAACCGAAGAGTAAAGCAATGATCGTCGTAAAACAGTTTGGTAATAATAAATGGTTCTACGTATTAATTGGCGCTGCAACTAAAAGTTACCGCTACTAAACTTTAGATGTCCAAAGTCCTGTGTTCTAGTGTTAAATCACTTGTGGCGAGGCGCCTTGCTGGAGTATAGTGCAATTTAGTGTAATTACTTAGAACTAAACGTCTCCGGTAGCTTGGCCGGTTGGAAGTCAAAAAGATGTGGCTATTGAATTTTCCTTTTACAAGACTTCATGCCGTAAAAAGTCCTGTTATAATTTACTCATAAGCCTTTTTAGGACTATGAAAGCTGTAGGAAGAAGCTTAGAACAAAAGCATTGCGTAAGATAGACAAAATGTCGGATTGATACTGACTGTATTTGTATAATCAAGCAGTGTTATAAAACACAACATTCAATACACCTTAATGCACGTTCTAGACTAAATTAGCGTAAAGCGACTATTACCTTTGCATCCAAAGTCCAGTCAAATTGATTCTGAAAATGGAAAATGGACAGTTATGGCAAGTTAAGAAACCAAATATGACTCTATGAATAGGAACTTTTCACTTTTGCAGTCACATTAATACGGCTAAAACTTAGAAATATATAGGTACACTCCAATTCATTTTTTTTTATAAAAAACAACTCCCGCTGTTATTTTTTTAATTTTATTTTTATGTGAATTTAATATAGGAATGTTTTTTTAAGAAGACGGATACAAAATCCAGTTTGAAGATCAATGCTTACGGCAGCAACTTTGTCGGGATAACCGTAATTTGGAAGCGGCATACGGCGCGGTTAACTTGCGAGATGCATGCCGTTGCCAGTTCGCTAATAAATTATATTGGATGCCCTCCAAACTGGTCATACCACGGATATTTCATATTTACATGATGCTTTTCAAACTCTTTGGTAGAAAATATTTGATTTACATAATATCACCATGTTTTCTTGATCATGAAAAGAGGAAGGTCTAGAACTTGTAATCTGAATTAGGACCATTTCTTCCATTCAAAATGATGCAACATTTTCTAAATGATTTAAAATTCTGAAACAAAACAGATGATAAGATTTTTATTTCGAGTGGATCTACTTGGAGTAAAAATCACCTAGTCCACTGCTACTTGTCCTTCCTTCTCGGTTACCCTACACATGATCTTGGGGGAGGGAGACAATGAATTTTCCTTGCAGTACAAAAATACTGCTTACTTTAGTCACAGTGCCCGTCAGGGTCCACGTTAGTTCATATAAGATTACTAGCTGTTGCCCGCGACTTCGTCCCCGTGGGTAGAAGATATAAGTTTCCTAAAGCCTTCCTCGATGAATGGTCTATTCAACACAAAAAGAATTTTTCAATTTGCACCAGTAGTTCCTGAGATTAGCGCGTTCAAACAAACAAACAAACTCTTCAGCTTAATATATTAGTATAGGGTATAGATCATATTTATGTAGCTTGCAAGTAATAAAAATAGTAATAAGTAGTAATAAAATACCTGTAATAATCGAAATTCAATATATTATATGACTTGCAAGCTATATAACAAATTAAATAATTGTCAAACACAAAATTGCCTCCACATACTGATATAAATAACACTTCACATTCGTCCCCCATTTTCACATGAACAACAACGTACATCAATCCAACAATCATCTCTAAGTTACTTACTGAAACAAGACGCATTTGCCAAATGCCTTTGTATGCCTAATGCATTCGCCTAAGGTTTACAATGGCACTACCATCTACATCCTAATTAATATTATTGCAGTTGTTCAAGCGGGACAGCGCTATGTAACGTATTGCTCTGTCTCTCTTCCTCACCTACAATCGTATTATTTTAAGATGTGATGGTGGGACCTCTGTGCTTGTGTCGCGTTCTCTGAATCCTAATAGAGATGTATGTGTTTATGTGCTATGTAATTGGTCGGTGTTGTAATACATATGTAGTGCATGTAGTATGTGTGCGTGTGTGATCTGAAATGTTTTCGAGTGAATGGTTGGCAAGGACAAACGTATGTTAAATTACATGTTTGCAGTTTGAGGTTGAATTTTGCTAACAGGATGAGTGTGTATACAATCTGTCAACGTGGACCTGATTTTAAAGATGAAAAACGATCTTTCATACCTACTTAAAAACCATAATTCATATCTACACTTTTTTGTTTTACATTTCTTTTTTAATAAATTCTTATGACTTAAGCTATGTTTACGGTAGACCTATTCCGTTATTAAATCGTGTTAAATTCTGAATCATGTGCGTCGTTGGACGTAAAACCGTTTTGTTTACGAGGTTGCTCTCCTGTTCAAATTTCATCGAGCTTAGGAGCTTCCGAGTTTCCTTACCTTTGAACAGGTATCTTGTTATATTATATATTTTATTAAGTAATTTTCAAGATTTATTATTCTTTAGGTACATCTGGTCCACTTTTCATATCTTGTCGTATAATGTTCATTATTGCAAGACTTATAAATGTTGTATACGAGAAGTGAAAATCTTTCAGTTTGTTATAAAACAAAGCAACGCACAAAATCATAAAAGTAGAATCATTTTTAATTCAAGCCGTTGTATTTTTTTTTTACTTATAAAAAAGATGCATCTTCGATTAATTTCATTTTTCTTTCTAATCGACGTTCAAAATACATGTACCCCGTTTAAAATCCAGTAACTTAAAGGGTACACTCTCTAAAGGTATCTGAACAAAAACTTTTTGAACGCTTATTTAACTATGTGCCAAAAGTAAAACACTTTTAAACTTCAACAGAACTTCAAAGTTGGGCCAAAAGTCCACTTGTGAGAAGACAACGAGATAATTTAAAAATACTTGACCTCCCCTTAACATTGTACAACAGAGAAACTGAACTTAATTAATTTTATATTGCAATGTAGGTCATTGTTTTTTACTTGAGTTTTTTTTATGTGAGAAAATTGATCTTAGATGTCCGTACACAGAAAAAAAACGAAGAGTAAAATAGCTTCATCTATGTGTGTATGTTTGTTATCTGACTTTATCTCAGGAACCGTGATGCAGTGAGCTGACATTGAAAATTTTACATAATTTTACCTCTATAACAAACAAAATGGAAGGTACGGAATCGTTAATGTTATTAGTCCGACTTGCACTTGACAGGTTTAATTTATTCAATTTAATCTCAAAATCGCTTCGGTTTAAACGGAATCGATTCTTAACCGATATTGACTCCAGTTACATTCTAAAACTAGTCGTTGTTTAGAATATACGGTCCGCAAATCACAAGGAAATGCAATCCTCGGTTAAAAGTATCGACTTAAACCTGCCTTTACTTAAACGAAAAGTCAAAGAAATAATATTATTAGTAAGATTCTGATAAAGTAGTGAAAAACTTTGAGTTTCGCATATCTACAAACAAGAGCAAAACAAACCAGACAATAAAATATCTTGTACTACATAGAAATATACGCCATTTTGAATTTTGGACCTGGCTAAAAAAAAAGGGTAAAAGGTACGGAATATATAGATAGAGCAAAATATCGACACATCATTCTTGTAATCAAATCTCTTTCCAAATCAAAATTCCTACTTTTTAAATTCATCTCTATAAAATCTATCCCAAAAAAAAGTTTAAAACCCCATAACAAAGTCCAAAGGGTCATTAAGGTATCGTTCCAAAAAATCGCCTAAAATGAATCAACTCGCAACCAGTACGTTCGAAAAAAGATAGCAATGTTCGAGATGATACCATAATATTGCGTTATTGCAATAAATAAATTTAATTATCTGAAATAAATGATTTATTATAATTCTTCTAATATATAAAATTCCCGTGTCACGATGTTCGTTACCGAACTCCTCCGAAACGGCTAAACCGATTTTTACCAAATTTTATAAGCGTATTCAGTAGATCTGAGAATCGACTAACATCTATTTTTCATACCCCTAAGTGTAAAGGGTTGCTCACAGTAAAAAAAAAAAATATTTTTTGGACGAAATTGTTTGTTTTTATTTTAATTACAATAACAACTAGAAAAAAAAAAATTCGGCAAAACAACGTTTGCTGAGTCAGCTAGTTATTATTATAAATAATGAGATACACCCGCTATCTCGGAATACAATGACTTGTTTGGACTATAGCTTGGGTTACGCAATAAATTTCACTTGTGGAAACTACTGAGAAATATGTGCGGAGAAATAGTTAGCTTGAGACGTTCTGACTGTTTTAAAGTTATTCTTAGTGTTCTTTGAAAAAATAAAATAAAATAAATGGGGAAATTTAACCCAATATAATATATATATATTCAGCTCGATTTTAGACTGCACAGATATGGTGTCCACGCCAAACACACAGAGCGCGACATTTCTGTGACCCACGAATGCTTTGTTTGAGACTGGCTGTCTATGAGTTTGTAAGTCTAACCGACGCAAGGATTAAATTTCTTTGGGAGGCGTTTATAAAATAATCGCTTCATGATTAGCGACTTCAGATAGCAATATTTAAAATGCGTGCGGCCCTATGAAATTTTGGTACTTCCCTCATTAAATTGGTATCTTCTTTTTTCAATCGTCATTAGCTCTTGCACCTTCTTTATGTGTAATTTAGGATATGAAAAAAATCACTTATTTAAAATGCACGCTTATTTTAATAAGCGTGCGTAAGTTTTACTCAATGTTTATCACAATCAAACATTTTATGTATCAGGAAAGAAATCGTAAAACATGTCTAACGACTCGCTAACGAGAATACAAGGGGAAAAAGCTGGATAAAACCGGATACAGATAAGTATGAAAGATAAAAGAAATAAACGTGATTTAAAGCTGGTGACCGAAATTTTCCGGACCAAAGTTTTCTCAATAGATAATTAGTGATTCTCAAAATATTTTAGGCAAATTATTTTCGCATCACAACTTTTTTTTAGGTTTTACTTTGTGTTTTTTTTACAATCTATTATTCGCTTTACGGTTCCGCAACTAGGGGTTAAGATGGAATTCTATTACTAGAATACTATAAACTAAGGGTCCTTTGTCTGTACACCTGTCCTGTTCCTTAATATACATGTTAACAGATGATAGTATACTTGAGACGTGTTTGAACCCTGTCGGGTAAAGCAAACATATCAAACTTATTGGTTCAGTTGGTCGTTCTTTATGTCCGTGTTGCTGAAACTCTATTCAAATAAAAAACACTAGGGGGAAAATCTACATCCAGCTCAAAGTTGATGGAAAAGCTATATTATGTATATACAATATCGTAATATAAAACCACACAAACACTGTTAATAAGCACGTAATAAACGACAACTAGCATGATATTTGACAAAGCTTATTTCATTCGTTAAAAAGATAAAATAATTCAATTTACCACAACTTTTGTTTTTTTTTTTTTATTCTGGTTGAAGTTATGGTAACATTTGCATTTGATGCAAAACGCCTGGAGCCGAAAGCAAAATGTAGGTTGCATAAAATATTCAAGCGAACCGGGATTCTACACCATAAAACAATCACAACAACTGCACAGGATACATCGTACATTCGTTTACAAGTAAGAGTCGGTCTAGCGGTGGAATTACAGAATAAAATAGTCAACCTTCAAATATATGCTATGCTTTGTTTAACCTAAGTTTTGATTTTTGCAAAGCGACAACTGAAATACGTCAGATGTGAACATTTTACCCGTATCACCATAACGGTTCACGAGATAGAGTCTAGTGACAAACGGACTAGCCGATTGCGGAGACGCCTTTGAATAACAATAAAAATATGAAATTCAAAATTCTTTGCTGTTGCCTTAATCAGGAAGAGTCCTGTGGGTATATAGGCATTGTTGCATTACAATGTATTGAACTGACAAGTCAAAGACACGTCTTTTGTCGAAAAGGAATCTAAGTGCTTATATATTTAAAGTTTATATTCCAATGATATGTAATATTGCTGGGGCATCTGAAATCCGGTAATAACCAGTGGTAATGATTGATTGTCCGTCTAATTATTACACGTACTTAAATAATATATTTTATGTTCCGTTTATTCTGTCTGGATGTATTGATTAAACAAAACAATATTCTGATAGTGTCTGTACGAAATATCGTTCATATATTTCTTGTAAATAATAATATTCAATCATTTACTGAGGCAGCGAACACAAACCCTTAATCCTATTATTTCCCATTCATAGTAAGACCCCGAAACAAGGGAATATCGAAACAAACGCTATCATATTTTCTAAAACATAATTTTCTATTATGTAATGGGGTAAGACGATCAAACATGTTTGTTTAAAACATTTAGCCTTTTTTGGAATCTTTTATAGTCTTTCAAACCAACAGCAGTTATGGCCTAGTCGTATAACCGTTGGACTGCCAAGATAAAGGGCACAAGTTCAAATCCTTGCTCACAAACATTTATTTTTAAATTCGTGTCCGTAATTTTTTTAAATAATTGTGAATAAAATAAAGTGATGAAATTTACCAGAATAGAATTTTACAAAGGTATGTTAAGCCACGACAAAAGGGCGGCTTAACTCTGACCAGATTGTAGAAAGAAGGAAAGAAGAAAAAAAAGAAGAAATTCAGCTACGTAATCAAGTGTGAAATAAGGCACACATCAACAATATAACATAAAAAGAAGCGAGCTTCGTACATGTAAAAATAACAAATCTTTCAAACCATCTCCATGTACTGTGAAACCAAAAACTACATGGAGTTAAACACTCTACTTTGTGTGTCCAATAATGGATGAATGACGTATTTTGGGCCTAGAATCTATTGTTAGCTTTCGTCAAAGTGTCACGTCTGTCAGAAAGTCCCGTAATATTGAAAAAGTTTGACTCGAAGCCGATCCAACAACGATAATATATCAGGACTCTTCAAAGTTTTTTGACAACGCAGCAATAGTACAATTCCTATTCATTTTATTGGTTCCGTCCAGCGTATAAGTTAGAGTTTTATCAAAATACTAGCCGTTGCCCGCGACTTCGTCCGCGTGGTTAGAAGAGATAAATTATGATTTATACCTGCTTTGTTTTTTTTACATTTTTCTTCGCTCCCATTTGTCGCAGTGTGATGGTTTAGCCTAAAGCCTTCGTCGATGTATGGTCTATTCAACACAAAAATAATTTTTCATTTGGACCAGTAGTTCCTGAGATTAGCGCGTTCAAACAAACAAACAAACTATTCCGCTTAATATATTAGTATAGATTCTGCTTTCATAAAGAGTAATAAATCTAAGGAGTATTAATGTAGAGTCGTTCGGGGTTTATGCGAGTGGGGAACTAGTTTATGGGAATATACCTGACGCGGCGCGTATAAATTGTGGTTTTGTACATGTATAATAGGTATCTGGGTACTTATAAAACCAGGTGCTGCTTTATGCATTGCTTTGTTCGCAGCGAAAAGAGGATGTTCCTTCAATTCTTATTAGAAGTGAAAATGCAGGTCATTGAAAAGAGAGCAAGAGTTTGATTTTAAAATTGTTATATGTGTATGTATAGTTTTCAGTTTAGTTTCAAAGTATTTATTTTTTAGTTTTTAACCGACGCACAATTGATGAAGATTTTTAGTCGACATTTGCGTTTGTTTGCTTTTATGTAAGATACGATGTCTACTCATAACTTTTTTTTACAAATGAGGCAAGAAAAAACAAAGTCACAAAGATAATAGACGGACTGACTTCAAGGCCTTAGCTCTAGAGTTACATTTTCATCCTTCCCCAACTCCTAAAAACTTAAAGAACTTAAACAAAACCGGATTCCAAATTCACCAACTCTTACCCTTAACATATACCTCTCATACCCATCCAACATCGGTTTAAATTATATTCAAGTGCCGCATAACGTACAATAACACCAGTAAGAATGTCAAGCCGTACGTTAGTCCCGTTACACAGGATTACGTTGGCAAACAGATGCCGTGCCGAGCTCATACAAGCGTTATGAACCGTTTGTACCTTCCGTCTAACGAGAAGGTACGGGAGAGGTCTGCTAGTGGCTCTATATTAACATAAGTTCCTATTCAGATATAGTTATGGCGTATTGGAATAGTTAATATACATCTGTTGGACCTTTTTCGAGTAATTTTTTGTGCTCGATAAATAGATTCGTTCATGAATGGTCTGATGTGCGAAAACAATTTCTACTTCTAGTCTTTTTTTAAACGATTCCCGCATTAAGGAATTTAATCCTTGTGCTGTGGATCACACAAACGCTTTTCCTACGCGGGGATCGAGCTTAGCTATCCGTGCAGTCAAAATACATTCAAGTCATTGTTAGTAATCATAAAGATCCGGTAGAGTCGCTCGCTTGACCTCAACATATATTTATAAAAATAGATTCGATTGTGAGAGCACAAACAAAACATACTGCTTTTGCAAACATACTTGATGCAGTGCATCAAGTATGTTTGCAGAAGCACACGTCGATGGCTTCCAAGCCATCGTCAGGCAGAAGTCTGCTTCTTAGCTCTGCAGAGTGCGGAATAGCTCCAACTCCATCCTGAAGATCATAGCGGAGAGATATGATTCTCCCTTGTTAGCTGTTGTTGCTCAAAGATGCTTTTTGAATAACCACTTGGTTTCCAAATAGATAGCTTTGTAAGTGTACTAATAAAGGTATAAGTTTTTTCTATTGTTTACTAACCCATATGGATGCTGCTTATCCGAAATAAAGATTATTTTATTATTATTTTTATTTTTACAAACAGTAATACAACATCAGTGAAAACATCAACCTTGCAAATATCACGGAGCATGAGATAACGCCTAGATATATAGGAAGAACCAAAAAATTAAGGCTAACTGCAATTGAACCGAAGTTCTATCGAGTTTAAAACCCTTTAAATACAAAATGTATAACGTTCTTAAAGCAATCACATTATTATTGCACCTAACCTATATTTCCCTATTTTCTATCGCCGTCGACCACGAATAACAATTTTAATTAAAATTAAACCCCAATGTAGTCGGGCTACTCCGTTTAATTACGTCGGCGTACACATTGACGCGGACTCACCATATTGCATGCTAAAATTGACACACATTGTGCAACAAATTAATATATTAACCGTCTCATGATTTAGAAGTTTAGAGAAAATATTTTGGATGGTTGAATAACCTTTTAATTTGATGAAAAGGTTGAAAATAAATACTTTTCTGTGTAATATGTCAGGAAAAGTCCCAAAATTCGCCCTTAAGTTACTATAAACATATTGAGTAGGTATAGCAAAGTTCACAGGAAATAGTTTGATGAGTAACACGAAAAGTAAAAATTCAAATAGGAAAAATATAGATAAAACCGATCAAGTGCGAGTCAGGTTCGCTGAACTTAGTGTTTTATACAAAAAAGGCTAAAGAAAACTCGATCTACAAATGGTCATCCATCACATTTATGTATGTACTAAAGTTTCTGAACCTAACTTTTAGAATAACCGCCTAGTGAGACACGGATAAACAGCAGAGCCTAAATAATAGGGTACCGTGTTCACTCTTTGAATACGAAACCTTCAATATAATATTTTTATCTCTAAAACTAAGTACAAGCAAATCAAAACAAAACGCGTAAACAAAGTTACCGAAGCTGTCTGTTAAGATATCACACACATCTCTTTATAATTATTTACTGAAGTTATAACAACGTAACGGTGCGTAACCAGCGAAATAAATGTCCCGAGACTACATGACTACATGTCGGAAATTAAACTTTGAAACAGCGTGACACTTTAATTAAATTGTTTTCACATATTATGCACGTAAGATACACGCGGGCGAAGTCTGTGATGTGCTTTTGTCTTAAGAAACGTACTGTTTTTGTTTGCATGTGGGTTTTAATTTAGAAAATCATTTTAATGAAGTGTTCTTTTTCCGATTCGGTTTTGTTTTGTTTCGTTCTAGCTAGTTATGTTGTAGCATGCAATGCGGTGATCTATTTCACTTTCAGCGCCATTCAAATATGAGGATTCATAGAGTAGAGATAAAGAGTTTTGTTGTACAGCACAGTAGTTATAACCTTTTATGACTCGACAAGAATAGTAAAAGCAGACTGTACTGACAAAGGAATGTTAAAAAAATGCGCTAAAGCACTATAAAATACCAATGCCCTATGCTTTTTAAGCTTAGACTATAACAAGTTTTATAAAATTCATTTCGGTCGATTCTTGTTCAAGCGCAATCAATAAATGGAACATTTTTTTTAAATAACTGCCATGAGAGCGATTCTTTATTAAATGATGATACGGTTTACTCACGCGTATTTATCGGGAATTTCCGACTAGTTTCATCCCAACACAGTCCTAATTCATGAGATGACACACAGACACAGAACAAGCATTCGTTTCTCCTATTCGGGATCGAACCTGTTACACTTCGCGCACAATGAGTTTAGATGTGTTGAATACTCAAGTACACCACTCAGCTATCCGTGCAGTCGCAATATCATTTTGGTATGTAAATAGTTTCCAAACTCGGAACTCCAGGTATATCGCTGTTGTACATTAAATCTCTACTTATTGCAATTTATACAAAATCCCTTAGTGGTCCCTGCGGTCGTAACTCTCTTGGTTTAATTAAACATTGAAAACTAAGCGGTTCGGCTATCGAAATAGTTTTACGTAGATAAAAGCATCTGGAAATGTGTGTAAGTATTCAAATTTAATATAAATATTCTATTAAGTTCTTCCGTTACTGAAAGCCAGACAATGATTTATTTGCTATTTTTTTTAACTACAAAACGACTGTACCAATTTCGAAAAACGTCTACTTTTAATTGCCTGTTCAAAAATATTTCCGACTGACGATCATAATTTTTAAATGCCAAAAACATCAACAATGAAGTATTGCTAGAATTATTACATTACTGGGAGCACACTGACTCCCTTTTTCAATTCTCGGAAGTCGTAGTTTTTTAGGGATCTGTACCCAACGGTTAAAAATGCAACTCTTTAACTAAGCGTTCGCGATCTATATAACTGTCCGCCTGTACGTCCGTTAGAGGGTTCATAAACAGTTACAGCCTGTCACAGAAATGTTGCCGCTACTATAAAAATAATACAAAATATATTAATCGAGGTTACCATTCTTCGATCATAATACCTAATTGGATGGGTGACCAATTAATGTTACAAATGTCTTTTATTTTGCCTATTTGAACGGAACCCTTAGTGTCGACATTCCGACTCGCAGTTAATTAATATTTATTTATTAAGTTGTGTCTAAAACCCCTTTACAATGATCAGGAGGGTAGTCAATGTTTATTTTTGATTTTTTTAGCAGTGACACATCCAGTGCTACTAGCTACCAATGACTATTTGTACTCGTCAATCAAAACCGCACGCCAAACAAAGCCTTTCTCTCAATTAAACATGTAAATGGCAATATCAATTAAACAATATTGACTCTACTATAAATAATACGTTTTAATTCCATTGTTTGAATTGTTACAAAAATATTGGATTTCTATCGCAACTTGCAAAACAATAGCTGAAATAATACTCTTAAAATCAGAATAAAATGTAATTTTAAATAAACGTAACATATGATATTGGATGTGGTTTTTGTTTGGTGTTTAGATCTAATCAAAGGCAAGTAATATAACAAGGGTATTGGGTAAAAAACCCTCGATCAGTGACCTCGGTAACCTCGATAATAAAGCGATGGGTGTGTTGCAACAGGAGTTGCGGGTTTGAGTCCTACCTGATGTAGAAATTATTATTTTTTACTACACAAAACTTGACGTGACGCGGGTTCAATCCCCGAATAAGACAAATGTGATCCACGAATGCTTGTTCTGAATCTGGGTATCCTTGCCTGTGACTTGAATGTCAGCAAAAGCCCCCGCGACATAAATCTTTAATTCCTTAGGTCGAAACTAGCTTTACTTTTAATAATTCGAAGGTGAATGTTTATACCACCAAACATCATCCTCAACATCTTCACCAGCCCTTATTGCCGGACATAAACCTCCCCAACACGCCATCGAGATCTATCTTCTCCTTCTCGTATCTAGCTCCTGCCAGCTATCTTGGTTCATCACTATCGCCTCAGGACTACCTAACATACCTACACATAATTGAGATAGTTTCAACTGTTTCAAATAACCACGACATCCGCGTCACCGGAGGAAACCTCTAACAAACCCTTCTACCATTAATCTCAGTCATTCGTAAATATTTGTAACTCCACTGAAATAACGACCTTCCATTCGTAAACACTAATATACTTACAGAGTAAACAAAATAGTTTGCTGGCTGTATTAAACTTGGTTTATTACCGTTTCAGAGGTATTTGGTAGCGTTTGTAACGAATATGCTATAACAATATGTTTTGTTAACAATTTGTATTTGATTGATTTGCCAACAGCCTCTGCTGACATGAAATAAAATAGGGTTAGTCAGTGTTCAACTGGGCAAATGCCTTCTCTTCTTTTGAAATGCTTCAAGATTCTCCAAAGCCATAAAATGATATGATAGACCCAGGCCTAGATGGCGTGATGAGCTCGACTCCTACATGAGGTATTGGGAGGCACTTGCCCTGGAGAGGGAAAAGCTTTAGAAATATAACTATAATTTATTTATACAAGTTAACTATAATTTATTTGTTTAGTATACTCAGAGCTAGAGGACTTAATTCCCAACACTATCTACAGCTTCGTAAGAGAGGTGTAGCTCTACACCGTAGGCTCTACGCCTTCTCACCACAATAATACCAATATTACGAAAGGGTCGTCAGAATCCAAGTATTCTAATTCCTTGTTCCTGTAAAATCATAAATCCCTTATTTCGACTACATAAGACTTATATTTCCATCTTCGTTTCACCAGCCCACCTCAAAAGACAATTTCTCTAAAATAATTCCATAAAATTCAAAGTCAAGTTCACGACCCACGAATTCTGAATGAAAAGATGTCAGACATTATCATGAATACATTAACAAGTTCTAAAAAGATCAAGTGATGAGTGCCTACTGATTTGCATTTCATCAACATAAAATGCCCGAGTGAGATTTTATAATTTATCGAAGGTATACGATCCTTTTGAAAGCCGTTTTAATAATAAATAGAGGGATGAAGGGTAGAGCGAAATTAATATTTTATATTTTGTTTTAAGTGTTACAGTGTGGGAATTAATGTTGGGTAGGACAATAAGATTTGCTTGTTAGGTTTTGGAAAGTCCTGTTTTTAAGTAGGCTAATAAATAACCGGCTTTTCGTAAAATCTACTTGTTTTTCATTAACAACTGTTTGATTAGGAGGAAAACACCAAATGATTAGGTAGTCATTTAACATACTTATAAAATAAACGAATCACAAGAAATAAAACCCTAGCTTACATTTCCCCCAAATCCCTCGACAGTTTCCTATACTGTGCCACTTCGAACCAGTCCTAGCAAAATGCATTTTACTCAGCCACCTCGACCTTTCGCCAAAACAAAAGCTATGAAAAAACTATTGCAAAACTGTCGCCTAAATGCACACAACTCTATTATCCACAGCGCACTGTACCGTAATCAACATTGAAATGTTTAATCAATTGGACACAGCTTTAAATATAAAGTTATTTATGAAACTAGAACGCGAGTGATTGATATCCCTACACAGCTTACATTATTCAAATGTAACCGTGTGTAATGAAATTAAGCAGACTGTTAACTGAATTAGCACAATCAACCATATTTATGTTGTGGTTTTCAATGTGTTTTCATATTTTGTGCGAATATTCTCGCGTTTAATCTGTAGTGTAGGTGAATGAAAACTACATGGTACGTAATATTTAGTTTGAATTAGGGATGCATTTTGGTTTTAGATGTACTATAGAGTTATGAAGATATATTATGTACTGTAATAAATTAAATTTAAATAATGGACGCTGTATCAATCTGAAATCCGTCAAGCTATCGGGAAACATAACGGAAATGAATCTTCTTCCTATTATTGAATTGCTGTCCAATGTACTTGTCATAACTTGTTATGTCTTTTGTATAACAAGATGGTAATACTACTATATCTAGTCGAGACTACCAAAAAGGCTACAAATTGCGTATAAAAATTACAAAGTAACAAAATAAATGACAGTATCTTATTTCGGTCAGGCGTTGGAACGGAGGAACATTTTCTGTGCAAAAAATTGTTAAGTATTCACCGAAAGACACTGATAAATTACTTCGTGTTTTACAGACACATCTGACGATTTATTACGGAGCCCACACACAAATATTCGCCATGTATTCGTAAATATACGCTCACATTGACGTGTGAGGAGAAAAGATCGATCGTGTGAGGTCATGGGGAAATATGTTATTATTTACTTGTTTAAACAATTAAGCCAAAATTATGTATCGAAAATTGTTGGTTTGAAGTACAAGGTGTTTTGTTTTTCTTCCATATTTTGTTAGGTAGCTTTAGCGAATGTGGGATACCAGCCTATATATGTCGTATATCTGGACACAGACCACTTTCCATTTAGTAAAGTTCTGAGCATTGACCGCTACGCTAAATGTGGGTTGGCGATTTCATATTTCAGGGGTGTCTTAGAATACAAAACACTTGTAAATAATAATAAGTATCGATAAAATGCAAGGGTTGCACTTAATTTTCTGAGAATTGTATCCTATTCCTCATTCTACCTTGATACAAAATTGAAAGTAAAAACCAAAGAACAGATATTTCTAAAATCAGATGACAGTTGGCAGAAAAATGTGAACATAGATGAAAACAAAATCGTAAAAAATAAAACTTGCTCCATTTTTTGAAGTCACTAAAAAACTAGTCTAACTAAACAATATTCCAGCCAAACACATTCTAAAGTCGGCAAATGTCAGGTGCCTTTCACACTGCGAAACATTCGTGCCAACAACTAGAAAAACAGCAAAAAGCTCCCCGACATTTTTCTCACTCATTTCCACATTTTTGCGGGTGGTTTCGTAAACAAATATGGCGACGGCCAGGTTCATCCGTCAAGGTCACATTCACACTTAGGTCGTACTAAACCCTTTATGTACGCCTCGGTAAATAGTTAACGGCCTCTTTACGTTACTAAAGAAAAATAACGCAACACAAAAAGGCCTTTTTCACATCCGGATGTGCCTGAATAATTTATTAAGAAGAATCCTCTAAACAAAAGAGGTTGAGTGTTTTATGGGCTGTTTCTTTGCATAATAGCCTTATTATAGCTGTGTTATAATAAAATGTTAGTGTTGAGTGCTTTGTCAAAATGGTGGGATTGTGGAACTGATTTTTTGTAACTTACAGTACATTTAGACTGTTTTAGGATTCTTTTGAATTGCTTTCAGGTTGTTTTAACAATTCTAAGCATGAGTAACGAGCAATCAGTTAATTTCTTAAAATATAAAAAGAGACATATTTTTTTGGAAAAATCTATATCTCTACTAATATATAAAGCTGAAGAGTTTGTTTGTTTGAACGTGCTAATCTCAGGAACTACAGGTTCGAATTAAAAAAAAAATTGTGTTGAATAGACCATTCATCGAGGAAGGTTTAAGGCTATATACCATCACGCTGCGACTAATAGGAGCGAAGATACAATGGAAAATGCGGAAAAAACAGGGCAGGTATAAATCATAATTATATCTTCTAACCACGTGGATGAAGTCGAGGGGAACAGCTAGTCTTTTTATAAATGTGACCTCTTTCCACTTATTTGAATTAATAAAAGTCAATCTGCTCGATCTTGAGAACTCAATCAATTCGACTTATGACTAGAAGTCTGAAAAGCAATTAAGATCATCCGAAATAAGCTCTTTATCCTATATAGGATTATTTTAATACATACCTATAACTTAAGACCAGCTTTTTCCACCACTCACCAAAAACATATATTAATATACAAATCCGTTGAGCACTCTTATAGCGCAACAGACAAGCAGACCTACTCAGATATAAAATAAATTACATTATACCGGTAGTGTTATATTCTGACAAACCAATTTCGCGATATAATGAGCAAAACTATTACGTTACATTACGCAATCAGCCTGAAGCAACAATTAGACTGCGTAGAGTAATGAATCAATGGAGAGAACCAAATGATGATCAGGGTTAGTGACCGTATGTTGCCGACCGTATTGTGGTAATATAACATATATGTAGATACATATGTGTGAGGCCTGCTTTTGCCTGCATCTTCATGTATATGGTTGCTGTAGGTGGTGTGTTTGAAGTAGGCAACAAATCACAAAACTTAAACGAAAGTGGATATACCTTAGCCTACGTCAGATAAAACGTAGCCGTTCCCGTAGACTTGCTACGCCAGCTACGAACAGCCAACACTGTTATTGTCGTAGCTCTTCATGTGCGCTACATCCGCAGCTGCTGCTACGATTTTAATTTGTTACGCGCGATAATTACATTTTAACAAATAAATGAGTCACTTCCATATTAAAATCAGTTATTCCGAAACAAATTAAACCTTAAACAATAATTATACAGCGTGGAAACGGTTCAACAAGGTCTCAAAAATTCAAAAGTAATTTTCTTGCAAAACATGGCTCGGAGGACCATCTTTGGTCGCAGCTAATCATAATAATGAGATAAGCATTTAATAGGGGCGGTCTATCTGGGAAGCAACAATACCAGTGTTACTTGGCCTTTGTAATGAGTTGAATCTCTTGGTTCGTTAAGAAATATTGGGGTCAATGCTCTTGGGACGTTAAACAAGTTATTTAAGAAGATTACGCTGTTATATTGACCCTATAAAACACTAATGACGTCTTGCTTCCCTGATACTGGATGTAATGAAGCAATGACTGACGCGGTAATTACTTTTGATGAGGTCCCGAATATAAAAATGAGCTGATAAAAATGACAGAATATTAGCCTAAAAATTGACGCGGTAAGGTTGGCAAGTAATTTTAAGAAAATTAGGCTACTTGCATACCGTAACTTATATACATTGAATAACTCAATTATTCATATCTTTGGTACATACCCAATGATGTTATCATTGTACATACCTATGTCTCAAACAGTTACTAAATGTTTACTTTAGACATTTTAAATGAAAACAACCAGACACGAACCAAAAATCAGATCGGACATTTTTGATTTTGAACGTATTTAAAGCATTATTTAACCAACCCTAAGTCATACCTATGTATATATGGAACATATTCCTGTATATAGTTCCTCAGTTTCATCAATTATTTTTGGCCTACCACGGCAAAATGGCTAGATTTTGATTCGAAATCTGACGTTACCGAAATCAATTTACTCTACCTTCTCTACCTTCCAACCTTTAAAACGGATCTCCGTTTTCCCTACGAAATGGTAGTTTCGTAACCCATGCGTGACGTATTGAATCTTGCTCAAATTTTCACCTAGAATGTCTCTAACAAACGGTTGCTAATGTGGAAGAAAGACAGCGATATCGTGTGTAGTGCGCTGTCTCCCTTTCTCAGCTGCTACAGGTTGAAAGATGGAGGTAGGCTCTGTGTAACCTCTTGTCGGAGATATTTGAATAATGGTCAGCATCAAACAAGATAGCGGTATGTAACGTAAAGCCTTTGACTGATGAATGTTCTAACTCAATAGCTAGGCTTCGAACTGTCTTGTAAATTACTTTAACTTTGAGTGTAATTATTAAGTTACGAAAGTACGCATTTTGGAATTCGCCGTCGGGTTTTCATTTGGATATTTATCAGTATTGTTAGTTTAATTTGCAATTTCTTGGCCGGAGAGAGTTTGGACAAAAATTAGATATAAGTTCAGCTAAAGTGATAGATTACAAATCAATCTAATATCAAAAAACATTAATTTAACTGAAAAGAGATAAGGTTGGCCTTGCTTTGCATGTCAATACAATGAAACATTAATTTTAATTCAAATTCGTTTATTTTCAGGTTTTAATTAATAAAACAGAACACAAAATAAATAAGAAAAGCCACTGAACATAAAAATAAAAAATGACATTACATTTATCAGTTGACCTTGTGTGTTAGCTTATCCTATGCCGAAGAAAATCTCGGTTTAATGGCTTGTTTGATATCAAAGAAAAGAAATTTCACATCTAAAGTTGAAAACCAAATATGTGTTCCCTCATTTGTTTTTCTTTGTCAACCAACTTCGTCGAAAGCAAACTTTACGCTCCGGCTAATATTTATGACTACCTAATTTCTCAATCACTCATCACAAGACCTTTAAGTGACTTTATTTCAATTAATTACATTAAAACGAGACCTTTATAAGTAGAGTGGTAAATCTTAGGAAATAATGACAGAAACGTTAAGCAATATTTAGTAGACTGGTTCCCAAACAAGGAAATGTTTACTTTAGAAAATGGTATTAGGTGCGTTACTGATACAGAATGTATGAGTTCGTTATTCGATATTTCAAGGACTTTCAAGTCTCAAGCTTTGCTAGCTATCAATTTAGGAAAGCATTAAAATAGTACACGCACTTAATCCTCGAGCACAACTGTGTAGTCTTCATATCCTAGAAAATGAATGTCGAGCAAGAAGACACAAATTCCTGAGCTGCGCGGAGTATTCCTCCTCATTCGACTACTGTGAATGCGAGTACTCTCCTGGATTCAATCCTAACTTGGATGTATTTGCTGATTGCAGGGAATATTGTTGGAATAAATTCTGTCAAACGACGGAGTGAAAGCTATTAAAAAAAATATGTTTTTTTTGTTTTATTCCATATTTTCTACTTAACTCAGGTGTATGCGCTACAACATTGTATTCATCAGGTCTATCCTATCAACCTAGTGACAGCTACAGACAGCGGGCTCTAAGTAATAAGGTTCCAATTTTACTCTTTGAGTACGAAACCCAAAAAATCTTCTTGTGAATGCAAATAGTCTTATCTAAGAAGTATAATTTAGAGTAAAACTATTGTATTCAGTTCCATGTTTGTGTTCCCTACGTGCAATGCCGTTAGCTTAACATACGAGCCCTGGACACTGTCCAGTTGGATGGTGGCGAACAGATCCCGCACTTTACGAGGACAACATGTGGCCATTGACACGTTTAACTATATGTATACTAACTGTTGGACATTTGGAGCATAAATCCTTTGTTTGTTATCTAAGGCGTAGATTGAGATTGTTATTTGAATATCGCTTATTTTATTTTTTTGGAATATTGTAATGCAAGAGTTTTACACAGAATAAGAAGATTCTATGGTATTCAGATCTAATAATACTTTTCTAATAGCTGACTTCTAAAGTTCACCACGCCAAGTCTGCTGTACGCAACGAGTCGCAGGCTCAACAACATTTTTGAACTATCACTATTTGTGTGATCTATCAATGCTTTAGTGAATTCGTTTAGTTTTAGTTGAGGTTCACCTTTATTAATTTAGTTGGAGCCGCGTGAAAAATATGTTGTATGTACAATTTATTCTGATGAAAAAATTACAACATTCGATGTTTGAGAAAAAATATAAATCGATACAGCAACACCAGTCAACCAGGCGATAAAGGAACTTTTTTCGTTTTGTAGTACGAACCCAAAAAAACAAAGGCCCGTGATTTTGGCTATGTGCCGTGCTTCAACAGGATCCTAAAACATCGCCCGGAAAATATTCAAACTTTATAAAACTATAAAAGTATAAAATGGAACATGAAATACTACTTCCAGTTACTCTATTTGCTCCTTCAGTGAGTTGTCATTGTAAATCTTTTGTTATTTTCTGCACATGGTGTATCTACGCGGCGTGTTTTGTGCGAGGACCATGCTATAAGCTGACGTATATTTAAAGAACTTCATGGCTTGTAGTGATGAGACGAGTAATTTTTTTTTGTATTATTCGTATACTCTCCATAACTGTCAACTGATTGACTGTAGTAGTTTAAGTTTGGGCATTATGCAGTCATTTATAGTAAAGTTCGTCCCATAAAATTGAAATGTTTATAAAATATAAAAAAATCTAAAAGCAATACTTTGTCAATGAGGTATATTAAGCAGTTTGTTAGTCTTGCTGCCTAATTTCAATTATTTTTATTAAAAGAAATGTAGGTTTATAAAACACATTCTAAAATTATAATTGACAGCCGTCAAGCGCAGCGGGACAAAGCTCAGTTTTGATTTAATTAAAAATGTGTATTTTTGCAGTGTGGTCATTAAAATGTGTATCCCAGACAAACGAGAGGTTATTATAATTTCTGTTAGCCTGGTAATTATAACGCGCTGTCCGAATAAACTTTAATAAAAGTACAAACGTTTACGGAAGTTTATGAGCTGTTCTTGTAACACTGTGTTTACGATAGGTATTCCTCTCAAAATCCTCCTTTTTCTTCTTTCTCTTTTTCCTCTCGTCCCAAAAATCAGCTATCAGCTCTCTAGCAGGTGTTTATCAATTACATACTTTAGTTTTGAATACTTACATTTTTGTTTGTAATACTGTATTACACACAAAAACGCAACATCAAAGTCGCAATAACACTGATAATAGGGATAACGACAATTTTTTTTTTTGCATTGTCCATCTTGTAGTTTTTCGTATAATAATGGATACGTATTTTTTAATTTGTCCCGCAAACATATATTGACCAAATTACAGTGAATGAAACTTACGCGTGACGTCACGATTGAGTATAAATTTTACTCTATCGTCACGTCACAAGCCCTCTCTCCTAAACTTTAAAGCGGTGAATCTTTGTCAATTCTAGTTTTTCTGAAAAAGGGACTAATGAGTTTTTTTTTTATACCCAGTCATCATCCCTGTTATAACGTATTAAAACTCATTAATTCCAACAGTAATGACTATGAACCACACTGACCTTTATATAATACAATGCTGGTTATTCTTTACAAGATTATAGGTGGCCTTTGTAGCAATTCGAAACACCTAGGCGTGCTATGAACGTCAAGTGAAGTAATTAATTTGCAAATGGTCAGCGTTTGTTGTCAAATATTAGTACAATCTGCAATGTGAAAATAAAAGAGTTAAACGTATTATTTAATTTTCATTCAGGTTTGCTAAGCGGCAATTCGAATACGTCAACGTATGACTATTTCAATTATCTAGCTATCACTGTTCACGTGTTACAGATTCTTAATGGTTCGGAAAGACAGTAGAGCCTCAGTAATACAACCGTCTTCACCCTTTAGATACAAAACCAAAAAAACACAACTATCAGATAAATTTAATTGTCCAATTCCATTGTGAGATTCCGCAAAAAAAGTTCAAATAGATTCCCGAGCGCCTGAACGTTTTGCATTGTTAAATAAATTCCTTGCGCCGATTCCTAGAGTTCCCGCCATTTCTTCTACTAATTATTGTTCCATAGACGCGGCACTGCGGAAAATGGCCGTAATAAGATCTTTTGTAATCCCATTTATTAATTTTCGCCTCTCATTATTCTCTCCTTTAAAGAGTCGGTGAAAAACAGCTTTGATTCTGTATTTGTATTGTTGAGGTGTTTGTGTGTGATTCTTCAGCTACGAAGATATGTCTTTTTAAATAAGCTAGATCTCTCCAATATCTGATAAAAAATATACCCACAAAGTGACTACAAACCCGTGGTTTTTACGCTTCCGTACTCAAAGGGTACAAACGGAACCTATTACTACATTAAATATCAACAGTTTCAGCAACGATTGATAAGCTTGTGATGTTTGACCAGTTTAGTTTGAAAATTCGATTTTCTCAGTCCTATTTGCAAGAAACCCCGTCGTAAAATGTCGCGAGTCCCACTCGTCGTCGATCGGTTTTTTTAGTACATTAAATCGTTCATAATTCTTATACCTTTTTATTTTTTAATGCATTATACTAATTGCTTCTTTGAAAATATAAAAGGTTTTGTGTAAGCTTATCATTTGGTTTACCAGCATGAACCAATAACCTACCAAAATAATGTGTGTTTAGTTTAGCTGAATTTAATATGTTCATCAAGCAAACTCCCATTAAAAGTTATGAACTCGATACTAAACTCAATGCGGTATCAATACATCCACCTAATTACAAGTCAGGCTCTATCGCCTAATATCTTACTAATCTTAGTAAAGTTATTCAAGCTTACTAGGTAACCTACCACCACACGCAATAATAATTATATTGCAGTAGTAAGAGCGAGATAGAACTATATATTGTAGAGCGGCGTCTCCCTTACACAACTGCGTTAATATTACTTTAAGTAAAGGTAGTAGGCAGTTCTTAGGGATCGCGACAATGCAGTGTTTAAATGAACTTCCTACCTATCTATATGTGAGAAGCTGTAATGAGATTTACTTAGATCTTAGGTACTTAGTGCGGTGAAAAGTTTGATTTGTCTTCATGTTTTTGGAGAATGATGTATAAAAAATCTCTAATTATATGTATATCTGAAGTTAAATATGCTACATGTATTTTTTATGCCCGACGAGTGAATGAATTAGTAACGTAATTAATTATTCTTACTGTAAATACAATTTTTTTCTTTAATCCCGAAAAGGAAAAGTTATCATGATAATTTGAATGCAAATTTTGTGACGTCACCTTTTGCTATTTATGCCGCTCTGTTTCATCACCAGCCCCCACTCTACAACATTAAATTATGATGAGGTGTTTAATATTTCTTAGCATACTATATAAATTGAAACATCCATACTCTATCAACACTCCTATCGGACATTGTAAATTATATACTTAGCTTCAAAACCTTATGCCTTTACCTTATGTAGCATTATGAAGCTTCAAAATCCGACAACTAGGTATCATAAACATCAAGAGACCAAGTTAAATGCTTGCGTTAACCTAGTCATTAGGACACGGAATGCGACAATGTTGCTGTGACACTGCCGTGAATGTGTCTACAAAGTCTTAGCCTGCGTTCGAAGCAAATGTTTACTCAGCCGCCGATTGAAAGCAAGCTCACAGTGACAACGGGAGACTTAAATGGTATGTATTGTCAGCGACTACGCGTAGCCAGATTGCTACGCGTAGCGTTTTATCTACGCGTAGTTTAATGGCTACGTGTGATTATATTGTTAGTTAGATGTAAACGAAAAAATGAATATGTATGGAAATATATATAATAAACTGAGTACTTTACTGAGAGTCAGTGGTTGATCATACAATTGGTTTCAATGTGACCTTCTTACCATATTTTTTGACATTTATCACGTTCTAAAAATACAATTGTCCTTTATTATTTAAAAGCATGGAGTATCTTGCCGGTTCTTCTCCGCAGTCGAGAATAACCGGCATTTCTGAATGTGATTTTGAGCCTTTTTTTTCTTTTTTAAATTTAATCTCAATAGCTTTCAGTTTTCATTGTTGTTGTTTTAATACATTATGTTTTAAAGTACAAAAAGCAGCAACAAAAATATCAAAACGAACAACCCAATTACTTTCACCCATCACCCAAACACCAAAATGAAAAGGGAATGAAAACATACATATATTATTGTGAGTGGCAATTAATTTACGCGCGTAAAATGTAATGTGACCTAATTGTCAGGATTGTTCCGTGTTTTGAAAATGAGGACTGAAACGCGTAGATTTGAAGGTAGTATAACGCATATATCTTTTGTAAATACTCGTGATTAAAAGGTTTCTGTAAATTATGGGTGCCACGTAACGCGGGTCGGACATGTAAAAAGTGGGACGACCCACCTTGTAAAGTACAATGTTATTTACTTAAAACTAAATGGAAATATTCGAGTGTTTGTGGATGAGATAAATTAGATTATATTTAGACTTATTTAATGTTTTTTTTTTGTTTCACGATTTCGATAAAAAAGAGACGTAAATTTAACCGACTGTAGAAAGGAGAGTTCGAAATTGGATAATATACCGATTGCACAGAGAATTCGTTTTTGGTTCTACGTGAAAAGTTGTTTTTTATTACATTAAAAAAAGCTTCGAGTTTGACCTCGAAGTACGGTTCTCTATATGAGTATTTATTTGAGTGACGAACTTTTATATTTTTCAAAAGTTATTGGTTTACATGGATCGAAAATTACAATTCTTTCAGGCCATTTGCCTGTTTATCATTTGACCGTATTTTAAAATGGTAAACCAAATATTCATTAAAGATTAATGATCTTTAAAGTCTTCTTTGTTAAAAATAACTTATTCTTAAATAGCCAAACCACTCATTAAGCCAAATAAATCTAAAAATTTATAGCTATTCATAAATACGTTAAAAATATTTCAAATACTATCCTTTGGTTAAATGGCATCCTAAAACAATAGTAATAGATAGCCAGTATCAAATGTACTCAAACTAAAACAATCAAATATCCAATATGAACTGTTGTTTTTTAAACGAATTATCACAGTGAAAGGTTTAGTAATTCAATCATCTGGTATAGCGGGAATGAAAATTGTTTTTGTCCTGAATTTAAAATAAATTCTATGCAAGTCAGAAAACTATTTCATTTGTTTGTGACCAGGTTATTCGGAAAAGTAAGTGCTTTTCTTAAAATACTCTTTAATTCAAGTGAATTAAAGATTATTTTAGTAAAAACCTAATATATAAAATTGGTCAAGTGCGTGACGGAGTCGTGACCGGGGGTTTTTGTACAAATAGTCTAAAAGAAATCGATTATAGGTACCCATAAATTGATAAGTCACCTAACAAATCTATGACCGTAACAATGACCTCGATCATTATTTATTCTTTAAAAAATTCTGCTCTATAAAAAATTTAACTGTTTAGCAGTCACGATTCATAATATACAATCTGCTGGCAGATAGATAAACAGACGGACAGAGACTGAGAGACTGAGTTATTACTTTCGGGTACATAACACTAAAAATAAAAATAAAAAACGTAAACTTACAAGCCCCATTTTTGAAGTATCTACCTAGATATGACTTAAACCAAAGAAACTGAAAAACTCCAAAATTACTCAAACATTCATCGTTCAAAAACAAAACCAAGCCAAGCCAAAAACACGTATTCAAATATTTCCCAAATAAAATGTCGAGCGGATACCGTTTATTCGATTTTCTTGTTATTTCTGTTCATGGCACGATTGAAACACAACTAACGAGCAAGCGAGGTTTGCACCAATCTGCATGTGTAGTTATCATTGTGTATTTGGCTACTATTATTGCGTTGCCATGACAACACCGCGGTTCTTTCGCAACACTGACGGTCGCTAGTACGGTTCCCAATCTGTCACTTAAAAAAGATGTTTTTTTTTTTTGTGTGTTTGAAACGATGTGACTGAAATGTCTGGTTTAATTGGATGCCTTTCTTGGGAATTGGTGGGAATGAGAGGTTTTTGGGTATTGGAAAACGGACGCGTTGATTCATCAGCTAAAATAAAAAGGTGCGTTAGTTGTTATATAAAGGATATTAAGTAGCTCATCATAAAAATGCTATACCTACATTTTATACTTACACTGATTTGTAAGATACATGCTTATTCGGCAAACTTCGTTCTGCCAAGCCCTCCGTTTTTACCCCCTAAGTACGGAACCCTAATAAAGTGGCTTTCACTTTTATCTCCATGTGTCCTCATTCAACCTATTACAATCTATGCTTGAGAAATCAAACACAAAAATAACGTAGCATATTCTATTCTAGCAATTCACATGAACACCTCGACGTTCCTTTCATAACAGCACCCTTTACGACCTCTTTTCATATTCGAAATTGTTTAATCTGATAGAAATCAATTGGAGAGGCGACCGTTTAAAAATAATCTGTAGTGAGGTGCATACGTAATCTGTGAATAGGGTTGACTGTGACAAACGACTGTCATAAGGTAATAACATCCATTGATGTATTTTGATCGCGCGTTAGAAAAACAGTTGACTGTAAGCAGAGGTGTATTGAAAACTTGTTGTTTTGCACAACTTTCTATAACATAACTCCGAAAGTTTTAAATGATCATGGAGAATTTAAATGATAGTGTTCAAAATGGGAATTCTAGGTACTTTCTTCATAACTAAAAGTTCAAGAGATTGATCTATCGTAAAATAATACTTGAAAAAAAATCACAAAATAAAAAATCAAAAGAAATATTTGAATCAACTAAAGAATGTTAATATTTTTTAAATTCATAATTTACATTAAAAAAGATTCACCAAATTCTTACCACTACTTAAACATAACTGACCAAATTCGAGTATTCATACGAAAGCGTACACCAACTCCTGACAACTCCCAAAACTAGGGCAGTCGCACAAACTCATTTATCGAAAAACCGCTATTCTTCAATTCAACGTAACCCATCCCTCATTCTATTACACCCCTATAAATACACGGGCTTCGTCAGTCCACAATACTTGTAATACATTTTCCTTGCCAAACCTGCATGTAATCGGGGGAGGCGAACGGACTCGTCAATTCGGTTTGGGTTCTCCGCTCGATATGCAGATGTCCTCTCGTTAGCCCGCTCTTACGAACCCACCTTTACAAAGTTGCCACCTAATACGTTTACTGGAGCCGGTGTATGCAACTGGGCTAATAAATACTGTAAGGTTAGTTTGGTAGCGTAAAGAAAGAGGTTAGAGAGGAATAGGTTAATAATTTTGAACTTTTTGGATACAACTTTTTGACTGGCCTGTTGGTTTAGTGGTTTGTGACAATGCCTGCTATACCGGGTGTCGGCTTCGATTCCCACCCAAGACAAATGTTTGTGTGATGAGCAAATTCATTTTTTCTGTGTCTGGGTGTAATAAGAAATATATCAAGTATGTTTATCACTTGTCTAGTACTCATAATACACGCTCCGTCTGTTTGACACTAGATGGCGTTGAGTGAAAGTAAAAAAATAAGCGAGTAATACTTACAATATACAAAACGATAATAACAGTTTTTAAGTCAGCTGTACAAATATTTTACTTGGACTTTATTTAATTAACTCACCCGATACATATTGGTAAGCAATTCAGTTAAAATCAAACATGAAATTAAAATAAACAATGTGGTTGCCAATTAAAATGTGTGTAAATATGGAATACAATCAAATTGATCATTTTGTTCGACTCATATTATTGCCCTGGGTTGAGTAAAGTGGTTAAGAGTTAAAAGATTGATGTTTCTTTTTTTGCCCAGTTAATAATGAGGTTTTATATGTAATACATATAGAGGACCTTTTGAGAGCAGTACTTACCAAAAGGATCTTAGGTCTACCAACAACATCTTTAAGTAAAATTATGATGATTGTGAAAAAGAGACAGCGTTATATAGAGCTTAAGGCTGCGTCTCTTTTCCTCACTCACAATAATATTACTTTTAGACGTGGCAGTAGGTTTCCTGAACAACCTTAGATATTCATTGTAATGCCATTTTAAGTTTATTTAACTCATCGGCCTAGCCTTTTCCCAACTATGTTGCGGTCGGGTTCCAATCTAACCGGATTCAGCTGAGTACCGGTGTTTTACAAGCAGCCTATATGATATGATATATATACGAGTATATCCTTAACCCAGTTACTTGGGCAACACGATATCCCGTAGTCAGACTGGTTATCACACTTTCGAGCTTCTGACTACCTGTAACGACTGTCAAAGATGTAGGAATAACAGCCGGGACCCACAATTTGCCGTGCCTTCCGAAACACGGAGGAATTCGTTATGACAAAAATGGTCAGCCATCTAGGGACCAACCGCGTCAAGCGTAGCTTATCCTGTTATCGACTCGCGTAATTATTTTCATAATTTAAACCAAAACAATAATAAACCTTCATTATTTACTTCTTAACTGTACGCAAGTCTCTAGTACCCACATCAAAGTATAAATCGGATAGTTTTGACATGCCATCAGAGGCGAACGAAATAAGCTCCTTTGTGGCACGACTATTTAATCCTGCACACGTAAGTGTGCGAGGCTGGAAAATAAAATAAAGAAAAAACTGTTGAAATATTTATGGAGAAATATTGGTCCCCTTGCAGTTCTATGTACCTACGGACTTGTATACACGAAGGTGCAGGTTCGATCGCCAAACACAGGCAAATACTAATGTGCCTTTTAAGAATTAATTTGTACTTTCTCAATTATAGACGGCAAAGGAAATCTCTTCTTCTATCTTCATTTTTTTTTTGTGAATTAATCGTAAGTAATCCTGTGAGGAAAAATGGATTCCAAGTATTGGAGTCTTCTCTTGCGGAAAGGGGCTAGCAGTGGCTCATAATGGACTGGTATAACATTGTGTGTTATTATTGTATTACTTTTTATTTAAAAAATCTGTTGGCTGTAAAAGCGGTTTACTGACGATAGTTGGCATAGCAACATCATTAGAAAACCCTGATTTCATTGGAAAAAAATGCGTGCATCCGGCTCCATCGAATTATAAGTCAACAAAAAACATTTCTATTTACGATGGTTTTACAACGCGGAGGCAGCTAGTGCCTACATAAACTACCGTAGACTCTAAATCTGCATTTAGAAACTAATAAAATATCTTTGTCCTAAATAACTTGTTTCCGGATCGCTTATCTAAAACCATTGTCTTCGCTGTAGAATAGATTAAACATTCCTTACTGGCTTTGCTTCAAAGGAAATCTAGTATGTGGATAGTTCTTAGTAATAGTTTTAGTGCTAGTGCTATCAACTTCTTGCAATACTTCCTAATGTTTAAACGAATATTTTATACACTACAAACTTAAGTAAAGACTTCCTTCCGCGAAAAAGAATAAAAAAACAGTCAAGTGCAATTTAGTTTAGAAACCACCGAAGATTCCATAAAATCAAAAAAAAACTTAATTAAAAATTTATGACCATAAAAATCATTGATCTCGAATTTTTTTATTATACGTGAGAATATCAACCGTCTAATTATCACGATTAATTAGATATAGCCTGGTTAAAACTAATTAAATAAAACATTTCCATAACACCTTAACTCTCTTACTCTCTCTCTCGCTTGGTACAGAAACTGGGATTTATCAGCAATCTGTTATAGAAGAGATTAACTTTGAGCCAAGCTCATATTTACAGTGAAATATAGCAGTAAAAAAATGCACACGAGATTAGATTAACAGATGCAAGGAAAATTACTCACGTGTATCTATAAAGGTTCCTTCAAACCCAAACAGTGTCGTCACCAGTCGCGGCTCTACGGCACGTGGTTGCAAAAGTATTATTCGGATAAATAGGTTGGATATGCAGTTACACTACCGTTCAGACCTACAATGCCAACAGTCTACCGCAACCACGCGACAAAACAGGATATATATAAAAAAGAAAAACTCCTACAGCAAAAAAACATTTAAACGGCTCTACCGATTTTTGTACACATGTCTAATTAAAATCCCTTAATCCGTTTTGGAGCTAATTAGCAGTGGGGGTTAATAAAATTCGGGGTTAATTAGCAGTTTAGGATCCGATCAGGTTTGAACAAATCTTAGAAGTAAGAGAGTAAAGAGATGTTTTAACAGATTTTTTAATTTCATTAAGGAGTAAATATGATTTAGATTTTAATTTAATTTAAATCTAATAATTTAAGCGAATAGCACCCAACACAGTGAATCTACAAAGTAACTTTTCAAAAGGTTAAGTATATTGACCTTTAATACAAAATAAACATTTCATTTTCAATTCACGTGTGTTTTACGACAATTACACCAGACTTGTGTAAAATCCTCTATCTTTATGACATTTTATCACATTTTGCAAATAAGTCCTAAATGATATAAGCACCAAAACGTGACCAAAAATATTCGCATTCATAATGTCGTGGTGAGTGGTTTATATGACTCGGTTTTCTTAATAGAAAAGAAAATATTTAAAGAAATAACATTAACTTAAAATAGATTCAAAGTATGGTGGTACGGTAATTTTGACAGTGTTAGCCCAAGATGCTTTTTAAACAGTAACGTAAAATTTTATATTTTATTATATGTCAATATGTAGAAACCCCTACTTTCAAAAATGAAGAATAAAAAGACTTAGTGAAATACGTATCCAGCATTAACTTAACATTTTTATTTAAACAGTATTAGCGGTGCACCATGCTTGTATCCAACAACTGGCAATGCTGTATCGACCTTCGCATCAGCACTGCAGTACTTCGCGGCAGCACAATGTCTCCTTACTCCTGAATTGCTTCCAGAGGCTTCTGTAAAAAGTAAGTAAATATTATTCTTCTATTGCAAGTGATACCCCAATCAGTGAAAGTCTGCTAACCAGTTATCAGTTTTGAAACTCCATGACGTAGTTCTTCGTTTAGTGGTTGAGAAAGAATGTTATTGTGGAAAATGCGTGGCTCCAAATCTCTTTTAGCCATGGTCTTCAGCTGATGCTTTCCCTAAAAGATTTTCTACTAAAGCCACAATAAATTCATCATATTTCGTTTTCTTTTCAGACTTTGAAAGTTTCGACTTCATTATAGTCGGGGCAGGGTCGGCAGGAAGTGTGGTTGCTAACAGACTAAGTGAAAATAAGAAATGGAATGTATTACTGATAGAAGCAGGAGGCGATGCGCCTATTGAAGCCAATGTACGTATTCTTACTTTAGTCTACATTTCAAAAGAAACTTTTACAAATTTCATCCGATTTATCAATTCATCGTTTTTATTCATTTCGTTTTTAGGTCCCAGGTTTGGAATCCAATTTGTTTAACACTACTTATGATTGGAAATATTTAACTGTAAACAATGGAAGAACAAGTCAGAGCCTCATAAATGGCTCCGTGGGTTGGATAAGAGGAAAAATGCTTGGTGGCTGCAGTAGCATCAACGCCATGTTTTACGTGCAAGGAAATAGCGCAGACTATCAAAGGTGGTATGACGCAGGAAATAAGGAATGGAGCGTTAATGAAGTACGTCGATGTTTTAGAAAATCAGAGAGTCTTCAAAATGATGAAATGCTGAGTGATCCTAAAATCAGAGCACACTACGGGCACAATGGACCACTCGTTATCAATAAATTCAACAGCACTTTTAGAAGGTATACAGATAAAGTTATGGAAGCTTGGGAAGAAATTGGTTTTAGAAACGTTCCGGATCTTAATATAGAAAATGTCATGACTTCTGGCCTTATCCCCGGTACAGCAGCTAACGGTGTCAGGCAAAGTACAGACAGAGCTTTTTTACTACCAATTGCTGGAAGAACGAACATCAAAATATTGAAAAGATCTCTGGTTACAAAAGTATTAGTAACTAAGGAATTAAAAGCATATGGTATTGAAATGGAAAAAGATGGCAAGAAATATACGTTTTACGCAACTCGAGAAGTCGTAGTAAGCGCTGGTGCAATTGCTTCACCACAGTTACTGATGCTATCTGGTATAGGGCCTGTTGAGCATTTACGAGAAAAGAAAATTCCTTGCGTCGTTAATTCGCCTAAAGTGGGACAAGATCTTCAGGATCACTGCGTCGTGCCCGTATTCATTCACGGTGATGTACCTGACGAGGTTTCAGTACCTGATACACACTACGACAACTTGAACTATCTAGTTAATCGCCAAGGTCCTCTAGCCCAAAGCGATTTGACGACCGACGCAATGGCATTTTACTCAACAGATAAAAATGCTTCGTATTCAAACTGTCAAACAAGTCTCACGATTTTTCCAAAAAATAAGTCGTTATTATCAGATACTATTACAAAAACTTTCCGATACAAGGAAAATGTTGTAGATTCTATAGTAGAAGCAAACAAAAATCATGCTACGTACTTATTAATTTACAATCTTTTGCATCCAGAATCCAAAGGAAATATTTCGCTAAGTTCGAACAATCCTAAAGATTCTCCTCTTATTCATCCAAACTACTTATCTGATCCTAGAGATTTAGAAACTGTTGTTAAGGGACTGAAAATGGCAACCAAAATAGTCAACACCAAGTACTTCAAATCTATCGGAGGTTTCTTGGGAAGACTGAACATTCCCGCTTGCAATAAATTCTTCTTAGATAGTGAAGAATATTGGAGATGCGTAAGTATTAATTTAGTGTCTACACTGTGGCACCCTGTCAGGACATGTCAGATGGGGACAGACATCGGCAACTCGGTGGTGGACAGCCGGTTAAGAGTACATGGAGTCAAAGGATTACGTGTGGTTGACGCAAGTGTGATGCCTAATACCGTCAGTGGTAACACTAACGCCGCATCCATCATGATCGGAGAAAGAGGTTCGGAACTTATCATTGAAGATAACACTAAATGTGGACTTAAATGTATAAGTGAAAAAATCATTAGCGAAATTTTGGAACATAGGGAATCCAATATTAATAGAATTTAAGACCTATTAAAAACACATAATGTAATCATTTCAACAGATCAGCTTGATTCAGTACTACTTTCAAATGAAACTACTTTTACGGATTTTATCGCGGTTTAATTTTAGATTTTAGTTCAGTCCTACCTAATTATATTATTTCCTTTAAATAAAATGTGATTAACAACAATATAGCATTTTTCCATGTCCTTTCAAATCATCTGACATTTTTATATCACGATATGACACAACAAACACGATTATCTAATTTCAAACATTGATTGAATGTCGCAGCTCTTAACCTCGTTACAATTTCGCTGATGATGGCATCATCAAATGCAGTTGTCAAAGAGCGATCTCGAATAGTGAAAACCGCAACAATTTACTGAGCAACTAGGATAACTGAATAATTCCTGACCTAATTACTAATTTCCTATTTGCTCCATTGTTTTGTTTTTGGTGGTGGACAAAATTATATCAAAGTGATTACATTTAATTGATGTTTGGTCTATAGATGTTTCCATATTTTGATTCAGTATTATTTTATAATACGTAATTTAACTGCAACATGACGTTTCCAATGTACTAAAACTAAATTTGTTGACCTGAGTGTGATTAAAATCAGTTAGTTGATCAAGAGTCCGCCGCGGTCAAACAACGTAGCGCGGAATTTATGTATATTAAGATTGACTGTTTTTACCGAGGAAATCCTCATGGACTTTATCCACCCTGGGGAAGGCGGAGAGGTATCGGATGGACTCTGACTGGATAAAACCGCCCTTTCCTTGATTCTGGAAAGAAAATGCGCTGCAAAATACCTTAATCGAAGATAGCTGAAATGACTAACGACAAACTAGCTTTATTCTAAATATCATCTTTAACGAGACAGGCAAGAAACCTCGTCCTACAAAAACAGTGAACCTAAAAACAACATAATCACACAAGAAACATTCGTCTGAAACACGCAAATCTTCTCTGAAACCTGAAATTTCCTCATCCTTATTGCGGACTCCATACAATAACAAGGCAGCGGTCCGTTCGCGTTTGTTGGCGTCATTTCGTCAGATATGCACACTTGATTGTTAGTTTAGGACATATTACACCCACTCGGCGTCGCATAAAGTGTTAACAAACCAAATGTTTACTTGTAGAGACATACCACGTGATATTGTGTCCGTCCTATGTACACGTGGGTAAGAATCACAATACCCTTGCTTATCATTACCATCCACGACTGGATATTGCTTAACAATCATTTTATTTGCAACCTCGATATAGCATTGTTTATGAGAGCTATTACGTTGGTGATTACGTGATATATTAAGGGTTAATTGCAAATTGTTGGTGCTTGGAGCAGTTTAACGTTTAGTGATGATTTCGCAAGAAGTAAGTTACAGCGTATCATATGCCATAAATTTGATACTTTAAATGTTGGTTAACAATTAACAACAACATATTAAAAGATACAACAATGTTAATTTCGCTATTCAACTTTCTGCGAATCAAAGCTTTATCAAAAGTAGCGCATACACAAGAACTATGGCATTGTAATATTATTCTCCTATGTATCGTCTGCATTCCTCTCTAATATATTTAAACAGCATAAAAGCTCACGATAAATATCATACAATATTCGAACAGAGCAAAATCTGTTACAAGATATTACAATAGGATTAATATATAGACGATTTTACATGAAACATGTATTACTGTAACCCCTTCACCGCTAATACGGGAACAAAACCGCACAAACTCTCCCGCCCGGCGCCCGAACTATTAATATAATCTATACAGGATTAACTAAATATCTTCATTTGAATTGAAAATTTATACAGGAATATGAAGGAACGATAAATAGGTTAAACAAAGCAAATATTGTATGTGTTATATAACTATGCTTGCATTTGGTACTTCTATTGTTTTATTTCTTGCAATATTTGTGTTTTGTCTTTAGGTTTACTTGTATAAAACCGGAAAAGTTATTTTGTTGTTTTAAAAGAGTTGATCTCCAAAATTGCTAGACTGGTTTAGTGTTACTTGTACTAATAAATATCTAGAATTATGAGTTATATGAGATAAGTCCAATATGCAATAAAAAAATTAAGTTACATTCACGAAGTTAAAATGATCCTTTTGTGAACGTAATTATTTCAGTTGACAAAAAAAGGTTATAAACGCACAAAAATAATCTTCCTTTCATCACACCTCTCAATTTCAAACTCGACTGAATTAACTTCTTAAAGAGTTCTAAGCTCCCATAGCAAAAGGCTTCGTTTTCATGGTTTTCTTATCCGGTAAACGCGGTACACGAAAATAAATCCATGTCTTTTAGATGTTAGGCTGGTTATACATTTTTCCAAAACACGCTCTGGATTAAGCCTGCTTTAAATTTACACCGTGCCATCGTTTCAAGAAACTGAGACCATAGCCGTACGGGGCCTGAGGAACACCAAAATATTTTTTTTTAATACGTCCTGAACAGGCGTTATTTAAATGTTAGATCACAGAACTAGTGACTCTAAGTTCACGGTTCCAGAATTTCATTTTTAAAGAGAAGAATTGACATGAAAATAGAAGAAATTGCGCTAGTCCGAGAGCTAATACTACTCCCTTAGTATTTATTAGGTATTTTAGTTTGATTGCAGATCCCGGCTAGAGCCAAAGCAATAAATAATTAACACTGACAATTCGCCCATGTATTAAGTTGACAAGTCAAAATGAATGGCAATCTCGTACATTTGAGTTTTCTAATCTATCTGTTTTCTGGTCAGTTGTGTAACGAGCCTTGGGCAACATGGTTCTTCTAAGTCTCGGAAGCTGTATAAAGAATAGCAATCTGAAATTTAATGGAACTTCACAAGGTATTTCTATGGGTCCTTTACAATACTTCTCGAATTGTCTCTTGAAGTCTTTAGAAGGATTTAAGCAAACCGTGGGCTATTTTTTTTAATGTAAGTACTTAGGTACTGTGTTAGTTTTGTCTAGATGTAAATTTTGTTTTCTGTTTGACGAATTATCAGTGCTTTTAAAGGGAAACAAAGCAAATAAAGGTCACCAAATGAATTAAAACATACACTGTTACTTAAATCTTACTAAATTTACAGAAAAGAAACCTACCAAATCCTGCGAATATTAAAACAGAAACTCAGGATCAAATCATCTAAAACCACTTAGGTAAAAACTCGAACAATCGGCAGCAATAAAAAATGCCCGCTCATTACCCTTTTGATTGACGTAAGCGTCCGACGCCCGCTGTCAGGCAAAGAGTGCGCTCCGAGCCTTCGTTCGACATCAAGTACCCTCTATTTGTTTGAACGAATCGAGTGGCTCTCGTGACGGACGTCAACTGCGGCCATTACCTTAAATAATCATATTTATATTTTGAATCATCGAACGTTTCAAATTAAATGTCGATGATATTGTAAAAATGTTTGTATACATTTTTAAGTGTCAATTGTTTTCATCGCGACTTGTTTTTTTGTTGAGTGAGACTATTTTTACAGTACTTAGGTTAAATTCTATATTAAGCGTTGATCTTGGACTGCTCTTGAAGTTTTATACAAGCAGCTAAACCAATTTTCATATCAACTTAGAAACGCTTAGAGAAAACAGAACCGCGAAGCAATGATAAGAGCCGTATATTCCGAGCTAATACACTAACGAATATCTCTAGAACATAAAGAACGCCTCTACAACCACTTATACCGACTATCTCTTAGTACATCGTAAGGCTTATAACTTTAAACCATAGACTATTTAAATTTTGGACAGAACAATGCCATAAAAATAAAACTAGTCTTAGGTGAGTCGGGATCGCGATATTGGGAGTACTGTGCAATTAGGTTAGAAAATAAAACGACACCAATCTGAGTTATAACTGTAACAGTTTGACTGAAATTGCAATAGAAGAGAGCTACAATAGAGACGGTAAAGCGAAATACATTATTGTGAAAATTTTAAGTGTCTAACTATCGTAGTTTATGAGATTCTTATTGTTTATTGACATAAATACTCACAGCAAAGCCTGTAACATAACAGGGCTTCGTTTTCAACTTTTTGGTACGAAACCCTTCAAAGAAAACGTTTATCGTCAATGTGAGTCGGACACCTTAGAAAGAATATCATCATTCAAATTTAGAGCATCTGCTTTTTTCAACATAAATGTTTGCTTTGCAAATAAACGATGTTTGTTATTGTTATGGGGTCCGCCTCTAGCCTTTCCCTCTACTCTGTGCTTTAAACTTAGAACATATATCATACGGCAGTGTAGTATATGGCAGCAATATCAGCCAGTTTCCTTACAAGTATTAGATTAGAATGACATTATTACTTTTCTTCGTAGATAAATAAAATGAGGTTTTAATAATAAGTTTAGTTCTTGAAGAAAAGCTTGCAAATGGCAGATATAAACACACGTACTTTTGGTAAAACACTTATTTTAAAAGAATTTTAATGTTATTCGTTTTATTTTTTTCGTTAGCCTGATTTATCATGGAAATATGTTTTAAAGTCTAATCATTTTTGAATTGCATTTAAATTAAATTTGCAAGTATCGAGGTATAAACACACGTCAACACTTTTGGTAAAACACTTATTTTAAAAGAATTTTAATGTTACTTGCTTTATTTTTTTCATTAACCTGATTTATCATGCAAATATGTTTTAAAGTCGTGATTTGTATTTAAATAAAATTTGCAAGTATCGGATTAACCAAATTATTTTCATGAATTATCTGAAATTACCATTACAAGTTTATTTTATAAAGAGGGCCTTAATTTTTTTTCAAAAATGCCCAAAAAGCCAAGTAAAAACTAAATGAATAGAAACTATTAATTTGATTTACAACTATTGCAAGAAAACCTACAGTCTGCCAAAAAAAAGTATTTCCCTGGACCGTAATTCCTGATACATTTTCATATTAGTTCAAGACAACAGTTCGCATAAACTAATTACAAGAATCTATTTATAAAACTTGTTTATTACGTTGCTCTTGATAATGAGCTAAGGGAATGCAGTGTGTGGTATATTACAAATAGATTTTGATTATAGTTTCGTATGTATTTCTAATTGATAAATATCGAATAGTTTTCATTAAGATATTATTAAGCCAGATGTATAAACATGGTAATTGGGTTTGAGACTATGTGTAATTTATTACTAGTAAGATACGCTTTAGTCATATTTGTATTATGTGTTGAGCTTGCTTAGTTTGATACTAGATGGCGTTGTACGAAAGTTTAAAAAAATAAATACGTCTAATTGGTACTCCGTCATATTTTAAAACAACCGCCTATACATGGATGTAGCAGATATTCTGCAGTTATTAATAAAAAAAATAACGATTTATGTGAGTTTCTTAATTCTAGTTTAAATCAGCATTATAAATAGTCTAAGTTAACAATGATACTTAGACAAAGCTATAACTCTCAAATATTAAACCTAATATCTACCATTCACAATATTACCGTATTAATTATAATTCAATCAACGTCTTGACTCTATAATATAATAGTTAACGAGAAGTATTCCAGAAACCTGACAAATGGCACATTGACATTTGCCTGAGATTGAATATTAAGCTTAGTTAATGCAATTTTAACGTTAAGAAACAGTTCTAGTCATAGTGAGGAAAATAAACAACTGAAGTAGATTATTTAAGGTTTTGTTGTGATTGATGGAAATACTTGACAACGTAGGTAGTACCTAACAGAAGATTTTAAGATACAACTATTATCATAATAAATTTCGTAAGATGGATTCATAATGTTTTATTGAATAACGGTTTACTTAAGCATACTTATTGAGATAGCCCGACTAGTTTTGGAAACAACGTCCTTAATCATTATTTATTATAATATTTTCGACGCAACCATAGTCCTCAACGATTATTATAATCCTACTACTATTATAAACGCGAAAGTTTGTAAGTATGGATGTATGGATGTTTATTACTCTTTCACGTAAAAACTACTGAATGGATTTGAATGAAACTTTACCACAATGTAGCTTATACATCAGAATAACACATAGGCTACAATTTTTGAGGTTTCTAATGTGAGGTCGTAAAAAAACACATTTTTTGCGCTTACATTGCAAACGCTGACTGAATCCTACAAGATAGATAGAAGGCAGATAGATAGATAGAAGGCAGGTATAAATTATAACTTATATCTTCTAACCACGCGGACGAAGTCGCGGGCAACAGCTAGTAATGCTATAAAATAAGTAACTAAAACCTCTTTTCCTGTCTGTATGAATTTAACCCTACACTATGCACACTTTTATTTGTTTAAATAATTATTCGAGGTTCTAAATTTAATTAATTAATTATTCTACTTCTTAATTACGAAAATATTTCAAACGTGATATTTTATTACCTGTATTATAAGCTATGTCATTGAAAAGAGTATAGTAGGCAACAATGGCTTTCACATTAAACCCTAACCACTGTAAATATTCCCCACATTATCATCATTTCGTTTATTTATCGTTTAATTTTATTTGAAAAGGCAATACTATTTGCATTTACATTACAACCACGTCCGGGACGATTCTATTTAACTGATGGCTAATGGCCTTGTAGCCGTTATTTATGACCATGCAATATGTACCTGATTGGTTATGATTGTATTTATATGACAACATTTCGGACCTCTTTAGGTTTCTACTGATAACAAAATATTTTGAAGCCCTCTGTATCATACATACTTTATTATATTTAGGTAAAGCATAATTAAACAAAATTCACTTTTAAAATATGGCTATATTTTGTACCATAAAAACAAAAATGCTAACAAATTAGTCCATTTAATCAACATTTTAAATTAAGAATAAACCTTTCAACGGTAAATACGTCACTATTCCTTTCACTAATTAAACGAAAATTAAAACTTCAGCCAGCATTCAGAAACAGCCAACATTCATGAATGCAATTCAATTTAAAATTCGAACGTCTAACTTTTTTATATCGTTTTAAAAGCAACACTAAATTATGCTTTAAAATGTTTCATATAAACAAGCAGTTCGCTATAACGTAGGAAACTGGCACACATAAAATTAAGGGCCGTTTACACACGGGGCGCAAAATTTACGCGCCGTTTGACGTCCGTTGCCTTCTCATAATAAAATATTAAATTTGCCTCAGGTGATTTAGCGATGAAGCACCTATGTAACCGGGTTGCAAGACTTAGAAATTTACACTTAGTAATGGGGAAAAAATATACACTTATTAACCATCTTTAGATTTGTTAACCGACTACTTACTTGAAAAGGAATGTTCTAAAAAAACAGCAGTCTTTGTAATGTATGTTTTAAATTTCATAAAATCTAAACAGCTCATTATCTTTAAAACGCTACTAGGAATTCCAGTTAAATCTTTTATTAAGATCATAAAAAAACTTTTCACTCAGCTCAGTACCAATAAAAATAGGTTAAATTATATCCCGAATTTTGATCTTTAACTAACTCCTCTTATGTCTGTTTTATTGACATATACACAACAAAAAGTTTCACAATAATCTTCCCTTCCCCAATCTATTCGAAATTCAAAACCAACTGGAGATTTAACTTCAGTGTTGGCAACACCGCTTTGTTGTGACTTAGCGAGCAAGCTCAAAAGTAAATGCGCCTCGATTGCAACCATTTTGTTTACATTATAGTACGTAGGCGGGAACACCTGAAATCTCATAAATATTTCGGCTGAAATACATTCTTCTTTTACTCAAAGCCTTCGTTACTTGATATAGTAAAAGAAGGATTTAGATTGGGTAATATGCGGTTATGAATAACGCGGATAGATTATAAAAGCAGGATTTTTTTATACATATAAAACGACTTCCTTAGCAACACAAAGATAACATGCCTACATGTAATCTTTGTGTTGCAGGGGGCTTTACAAGCATTCAAGTCACATGCACATGTACAGAGACAGATATTTAATTTCTTAAGCTGATTGGTTATTTTTTTTTAATTTAAACCTTTGCGTTGCGTTTTGGTTACGTACACGAAGTAAAAGAGTTAAAATCAAATGAGATTGTTGAAATTAAATGAAATTGTGATTTGGATCACAATAGCTTCCTAAATAATATTTCAAGCAAGAAGGTTTATTTTCCGCTTTGCTTTTCTTCATGGATGAAAGAAAAGTTTGAAACGAAATGTTATATTAAAAAAAAAACTAATTTGAATAGCTTAGCTCCCCGCGATTAATATCAAAAAATCATTTTCCTAAATAACTTATGCTACCATATTGCGTAATCTGAGGCTACATAGGTACTATGTTAGTCTATAATTTCACTTCTCAATACAAATCACTGAATTCATAACTTTTTATTCGATACATTTAATTATGAAACGCAGGTGACCTGAATTGACAGATGCGATGGATTATACTCCATTAAACTAATAACTTTATTGTTAATATATCTGCCGTTATGATTGTTATGTAAACAGTTTGCACGTTCAACTGGCCATTGGCAATAGCCATTACTTACGCAATTACGTGTATCTACTGCCATACTAATAGTAATATTATTTTGGGGTATAACTAAGGGTTGTCGTCCGTATGGGTTGATTTTTCCTAGTTTATAGGGTCATCATTGGCCTAGCCTTTTCCCAACTATGTTGGGGTCGGCTACCAGTCCAACCGGTTTCAGCTAAGTACCAGTGTTTTACAAGGAGCGACTGCCTATCTGACCTCCTTAACCCAGTTACCTGGGCAACACGATACCCCTTGGTTAGACTGGCTGTCAGACTTTTTTCAAGCTTCTGACTACCTGTAACGACTGTCAAAGATGTAGGAATAACAGCCGGGACCCACAATTTAACGTGCCTTCCGAAACATTCCTAGTTTATAGGGTATCCGGGGATTTTTCCGGGAGAGGGTAACATATGTGGACCGGGTTTAAAAAAAAATTGGTTATATCGCTAACAAAATTGCATGTTTAAAAAAAACTGTTTACTTGGAGTTTTTGAGATGGCAACCCTCTACATCCTACATTTACTGTGCTTAGATCACAGGGATGGTTTTATTTAAAATAAATACTAATAAATAGTCATGCAGTTTTAGGGGAAAGTATAACACAATCTAAAATTACAAGGAGCTATAAGTTTAGTCGTAGTAGTAGCTATATATTGTTTGTACCTTATATACCTAAAAATATATATTGATTAAGTAACAGTTTTACTTAATGTTAAAAGATATGGCTGTGCCTGACAGGGTTTATAATGGTTCTGTATCATTATATATTTAAGACCTTCATGTACATTATGGACGCCATAAATTATTGAGTATTGAGCAGAATCACTCTAAATAGAAGGGCAAAAATGATACCCTCTTAGGTAAATTATAATGTAGTACAAATCAAATAATACAATGCGCCGGAACGGAGCACAGGTTGAAAAAATACTATGCAACCTCAAAACTCCTTCCTCTATAAACAAATATTTATGTAAACACTAAAAACATCCGACAATGGAGTAAACAAAACACTAAAGAAAGTAGTTGCATCTGATTAAATAAAAGCTAATGAGAGACATAAAATAAAAACTAAAGTTTCCGGACACGGCCGGCATTGGGAGCCTACCACCAGCTTTTAAATTAGGAATAGCCGTTGAGGAAGCGAGGCGGCAAACTACAAGGCGTAGAACTTCGTCCCTCTTCCACTTTGCTTTAACGCTAAAGCAACATAGAGAATTAAACATAAAGATAACAATAACATTTATTTCTTTAACATTCAAATGAGGTAGGTCGTGGCTCCCCCAAAACATCCCTTAGGTGGCACTTAAGTTTTATCTCTGTACAAGAACATTTTGTTAGATGCTGTAAACATATTAAATTGGAACAAAATTTAATATATTTTGAAATGGAAAATAACGACAACCAACCAAAAACATACTCTCGTTAGTTTTATACATTAAAAACTTTATGTACAATATCTAATGACGACACGAGTTGCCAAATATCATAATATTCTCAGCGCTTACTTATTCTAAAATTTCTTCACCCTTTAGAGAATCAAAAACATCCTAATAATGTTGCAATTGGAGTAGCAAATTACCCACTGGATGAATCAAAACTGAACAGTACCATTGACACCAAAAGAAAATGAGAATATTTTGACGAAAAAGACTTATATCTAAAGCTTTTAATATTTCTTTCACCAAGAAAACTAGAAGATCGTAACGAAATGTCTAAGGGTATCAGGCCAAGGAATTCTCAGTGCAAATTGCCGCCCCAATCTTGTCCCGGTCTTATTGAAATGTCCGGTAAGACAAATCACCGGGACAGCTTGGTACAATTGATATGAGGTAATTAGTGCGTGTGAATGACAACACACTAATTGGATGTCAAAAGGTGACTAATGGTAAGAGTTCGGTGTATTGTAGGTCAGGGGGACCTTCTGTGAAGTATTCTGGTCAGGGAGAAATAAGGATTTTTGGGAATATCAAAACTATGGGATGATGTTTAGTGCACATGTCTAAAGCCATTTTTTCGCAGATGAACTGAGATGTGATAGAGTTTATTATCCATCGGAGAGTTGATATATTTTTATCGTCATTAAATTAAACGAAGCTAGTCCGATCACCCCCGATTAATGCTCGTAAGTAATTCGTTACATCATTTAATAATGAATCAGTCTCACGATAGTTATTATATATTTTTTTATCTTTGATCAAACAATATTTTTTGTCATAAAGACATAGCCAATAAGCCAGTTAACATTCAAATTTAGCCATCTTAAAGCCTTAATATAAGTATGAAGTAAATAGTTATTATCCGAACGCATGATCACAAGAGACGTGCATGATAAAACATAATCACCTTCGGTTCCAAAGAATTCTAATAACACTATTTCACTTTCAAAGACAGATAGGTACTCCCATTGATAAAAATTCGGCCTCTGAGAAATTCTTTTCAAGATCCACATTCCCACAAGATCGGGCGCAATTACTGGCTTATCTTCTATGCGAATTTTCTGAGCGACTTTAAATAGCCATCATTTTCCCTCGCGACTTCCAAAGAGGTTTCCTTAATTCTCAAAAACGTAACTTTTGTAAAACACATTAAATTTGGTTACGTCTGCTCTGTAACGTAACATGCGTTGATGTTCCCATGGAGTGTTGCAATGAAAATTTACAGCGGTATGCATACTGTGCGTGGAAATTGGTAACACGTGGCCTCGTTTTGATGTCTTTAAAGATACTATGGAAATGTGAAAGAAGAAGGCGTGGAAGAGGTGGCTTTGATGAAACATGGAAATAAGTATGTATCGTGGTTGATTTCTTTTTCATAGTAGTTTTAAATGAATATTTTAGATGGTGTTGTTTAGCTAATGTTTCGATTCACTCTCAGTAGCGTAACAAATCCAAGATGAATTGACTCAGTGCTTCGTTTCAATAATAACGAATTGACGTGGAAAAAATTATATAAAGAATCATAATCATAATATACAGTAAACAGAAGGAAAGAAAATCCCATTGAAAGTTTAGGAGGATTAGGAAACAGACGATCGCAGATAACTCGGACGAAGTGAGGAAATGTAATTATTTTTACAACTACCATTACAGAGAATCAGCTCTCATTCAGGATTAACGGATACTTTCTCCGCCCCCGCGTACCTCTGAAATATTTAAATTCTCATTAGTGGTGCCCTCTAAACGTTAACAAGATACAACTTATATAAAATTCCGTTTACTTTATTATTTTGTACCATGTAACGAATTTAATGGATGTTAAGAGATATTTCTTTTCTAAGGTGTAACGTTATTGTCCCACACAGTTCTTTCCGATGCAAAATCTTAAGGTTTATTCAAGAGCCTATATTGATTGTTCTTCCTGCTACCAGTTTAAATTTATTCTTATAGGTATATGAAATATTTTAATAAAATAATAGGTACCTTCAAAAAGTTATACCGTTTTACAAACTACTCACAGACACGTTGCCGTAGCTTTAGAAAAAACCTCACTGTTATTCTGCTGTCTTTTGCCAGGAAATTATGTTTAAAACAGAACCATGATTAATTCATTTTCTAAGAGCTGCTAAAATATCTAGGAAGTGAAGAAATATTTATAAAAGCTTAAGGGATAGTAGGCTAAAGGCTTAACAAGAAATATGAAGAGTTACCTACGGTACAAAGTAACGGTTAGGTAAAACTAGGAACTAAGATGTCAGAAAAATACGGAATCTATTTAAAATCATAATGGTTCAAATTCTTTTTTAAAAAGCATTTTTTACGATGTAATAGGAGTAAGTTTTTAAAAAGATCAACTATTCCTTTATCGATTAATGAATTTATGAAATTATGATCGTCTTTTGTTTAACTCAATATCGCGACAGTCTTTAGTTATTGAATAACTTATTTTATTTATATGTAAAAAAAAAACATTCTTCAAAAAGCAAAATTACGTATAAACCTATTATGGGTCATTTCTCACAAAGGCTTGCTATTCATAAATATCAATTGATATATGTTAAGGGAAGGTTTCTTAAGAAAACTTAAGGGGAAGGTTACTTATTATGATACTTGTAGAAGGCGGAAAAGTAAGGGTCCATGTGACTTGTGACATTCATGGGAATAACACACATTATGGGTATATTAGCTAAATTAATTACTTGCCTTCGATTATTGATGTTGACGAAACTTTTTTCTTTTGGAAGTATAATAGATAGAGATATTATTCGGGGATCATACAGGATCATGCACATTTTGTTTGTTCATACAATGTTGACTTGACTGCCAATCAGTTTTAGTGGCCGTTAAGTATTCGTAAGACATTTTTTTGGTTTAATTTTCCCAACATATGCAACGTGAGGTAAACGTATTTTCAGATTTCAGCTAAATTATATTTTTGTTGTTTTGTTTCTACTCCTCTTAACCTCTGAAGATCTCACTTTCTGTCTATCTGTCTATTTGCCTGTCTGTCCGTTTGTCACTAGTCTGTATCTCATTAACCGTGATAGCTACATGTTGAAATTTTCAGAAATCATATTGTGATCTGGTTTCCGTTATAACAAGAAATAATACAATTTGAATTTAAGCACCCCTTCGCACAAACATGTTTTTTTGCAAATTCTTTTTATAACTTATTTGTACAGAACCCTTAGAGTCGCACTGGACAGCTTTTTTTATTAATCGAATACCTACCCATGACGAACTTGATAAAGAAAACGAAACAACCGCGTCTCTAATCCGTGACGTCACGAGCCTTTGAATCTACATTAGCTGTCTGCATATGTACGTGTAATTTAACTGATTAATTGTATAACAGTATGACTGATGAGGATCTTGTCATCATTCCGCATCCGTTGACGTACTAAGATAATTATATAGCTTATGTGCTGGACTGCATTCTAATTGACAGCTAAGTTAATGTCAGATTAGCTGCGATGATTGTACAATGTGATGTGCATGATAAGCTAAACCTGTTCTCGTGAATGTACAGTTAGTCGCAAAAGTTGTTGAGTTGTTTATCAATTGTGTGCTTGCTGAATGATTTGCAATTCTTGTTTTGTCAATTGATTAAATATATTATAGATTTTTGTTAATGCATTTTTGTGAGTTCCATTATTTTTTTACTTATGCCAATTTTTAAATAAAGCTCGTTTTTTTCCTTCTCTGACACAATACTGAGTTATTTCATTGTGTTCAGTTCTTAACGACTTTGAGAAGCCCAACCAGTTGACTATTGCTTTGAAATTGTTATACTGTAGTATACATTTTACTGTCAAAGCTGGCAGAATAATGCTCATTCCTTTAGGAAGTACATGAATATGACAAAAACAGTCAAACAGTACACTAAAAAAATCATTACTACCAGATAAATAGAAAAAAAAACAAACAAAAATCTAGAAAAAACTTAACGCGAATCGCAATAATATCATGAACATTTACATAAACATAAATCTCATAAGGTTTAGCGCAAATGTTTATTCATCAAATACGTTTGTTTAATCAAGCCATCGATTAGTGTGGCGATAAGGAAAAATCAAGGGCCGCCTATATTTGGGCTCTGTCGACCCCCTACCACTAAACATTGAAGTAACATCATCGTAGCTGTCAAAGCGAGACAGCGCGCTACAGAGCGTAGAGCGTCATCTTTCTTCCTCTCATGAAATAATATTACTTTAAGCGTTGGTGGTAGGCTTTCTGTTTATTTATTCCAAGCGGGCACCCTCGGAAATAAGTCTGGATGGAGTTCCATTCGTTTTGATGAGAACGACAGTGCAGATGAGCTACGATTCCGAGAATATTTATTTACCTGACTCATGATTAATTTTTCAGCTTGGCTTGACATACTAATTTATAACTACGACGGTAAGAGTTTTTTAAATTGAAGTAGATATTAAATTATTTGATGTTTATTTTTGTAGCTTTCGTTTGATATAGCCAAAACGTGTCAGTTCGAAATTGCTTAACAAATTTCGATAAAACTTTTCATATTTGAGATTAAGATAAAATACATATATATAAATCCAAATTCTATGCATACCGTCTAAAAATCCTTTTGTAAAATAAATAAATAGCCTTTCCAATGTATTAATAAAAGTAAATTGAGTACACTCTTCTTGGAAAAATAATATTTATGAAATGTAACTTCCTACTATTATTATGTATAATCGATACTAAGAGGAAAAAAGAGAAATGAAAACACTACCTAAGATTAAAGAACCACAACTATTTAAAATCACTCAATAGGCAAAAAACCCAAAAAAACACGTCGCATCTGTATCCGCAAACACATTTAATCTTTGAACCCCGAAGCGTCGAGAAAGATTAGTGTTTGCGAAGCCTCTTGGGCCCAAGATTAAGGCGAACGACATCTGTAAGATACATTAACTACACCAACCAATCTAATTTTTAATGTTGAAGAGCTTTATGTCAAACGTAATGTTTTCAGAGGTATTACCGTGTCAATATTGTGTGTGGTGTGTTTCGTTTATCTGTGTGAGTGCCGATACCCACACAGTTGTTGTTCGGTGTGTTAGATCGTGTAAAGGTATTTTTTTTTAATCTGTAAAGTGTGCGAATTAGATGTAGCTACGTCATTTGAAAGTTGAGTGTTTGATTTTGAACTTATTTGGTATTAAATGTTGAAGTTCATTTAATAGGGTCTACAACGTAGCCAGGACGTAGGACATTAATTTGACACACAGGGTAAGGAGCTACTTACCCTGTGTTAATCATATGAGTCATGAAATATTTCAATAATTCGGAAATCGGTAGTTTTTTTTTTCAAATAAACTTAATAATAAAGGTGTTACAGTGACAAATGAATATTAATAATGGAAATGTATTTATACTAGCGGGTTCAACCAAACAAAATAAGAAACAGATTTATGAAATTAACTTAGATAGATATGATAATTAAGCTAAATTAACATTTCTTCTAGTTAAACAAAAACATTTTTTTAATTTTCTATACATCATCCCTTCGCCGAACTTAAATAGCCAAGACATACAGAAGAATTGTCACTGCATCACGAACCGACGACATTAAAAAAAATAACAAATTTAAAACTATCATTCGAATATTCTCTTGCTTCCACTTCACATAATACCGCTCCTCACATTGGCTTCATCTCGCAGTTCTTTGTTTCCGAAGTGCAGCGTCTATCGCTCATATTTCAAGGAAGGCTTTACTCTGACATGACGGATTGGAACGTGTCATACATATTGCATGCGATCTATTTGCAACTTTTATTCTTACGACTTATAATATTAGGTTCATTGTTGGAGTAATGGTGTTGGTGTTTTTCTGCTTTGTTAAGGCGAAAAACGACTGTGGTTTAGAAATAAATGAAGAATTATTTTTAGAAATGGAAGTACTAGAATTGGATTATTTGGATACCTAATGTTTTGACCCTTGTTTTAGCTTGCGTATGGTGCCAAATGCCTGAACAAAGGCTCCTCAAGTTTTTCCACAATTCTATATCCTGTGGCACGAAACCTGAAACAAAATAATCATTAAACAAAGACTTAAGCAAGCATACAGAAAAAACCTAAATTTAAAAAAGATATTAGCTACTAGGTACTAATTAATCTATAAACTAAACATTTAGTTTCAATCTAAAACTAATCTCTGCAATTATTTTACAACAAAGAAATAAGAATTAAAACAAATGTTACGAGTGAATCTCCGCCATTAAAATAGTTTTTAACCTCAAATACTGTTAAACCATTGCTTCATTAGCTTCATAAAGGGATTACATGCAACAGAAGGCTAATGCTAATCTCTAAATGAATTGATTGGTTGGCAACAACCGCTTCGTAACAACGTACCACGGATTTGCATAAAAATCGTTCTGTCTATGGACAAAATTAAATGTGGTCGCCGATTGCTGGCATACATGTCTTGTTTTTCATCGCAGATAAGAGTATTAAAGTGGGATGTATCAAAAGATTATTTATTTTTTAAACGAAGCAAAGTGTGATGTTTCATAAGCCGAATGAGTCTCTCTGCTTATCTGTCGGTAAGTCTGCCTGTACCTATGACACCAAGCTGCTATAACAAAAATATAAAAATCGAGGTTAAACAATCGTTGGTTCGGTCAGAATTTTGATATATGATCATGTTTTTTTATTTCATTTTTTCTGCAAATTATTTTTTTTTGCCAATGTGTACTGAGCCCTCAGGGACGCGTCCTTTTCGAACTTGACCGGATTTAATCTTTCTTCTAATATATAAAAATTCCCGTGTCACGATGCTAGTTACCGTACTCCTCCGAAACGGTTCGACCGATTTTTATGAAATTTTGTATACATATTGGGTAGGTCTGAGAACAGAACAACATCTATTTTTCATACTCCTAAGTGATAAGGATTGCTCACACTAAAAAAAAATGTATTTTTGGACGAAATTGTTTGTTTTTAGTTTTTTTATAATGTGGCATTAAAATACATACAACACGTTTGCTGAGTCAGCTAGTAATTATATAATTTTTCCATTAAAAATTCAAAGGGAAATTCAACCGACCCCTCATTTATGTAAACTACACATACCTACTCTCAAAAGTATCGCACATAACGATATTCTCTTTGAGCCATGCAACTGCAGTAATGCTATTTCCCCAATCACTGCATCCAAAGGCCAGTGGCCTGTACTATGAACTTTTTAATCTAAACTATACGCATTGAGTAAGCGAGACGGCGCTCTACATGCACGTAGCGCCATCTCGCTTTAAACTTTTGCAACAGTTCTGCTTATGTGGTCATAGTAGACGCCTTGGTTATAACATGGCCCCAGTGTACAGTCCTCCGTTTTTGACATACAGTACCATATAAACCAGTTTATGAGTAAATGATTTATACGAACGTTTTAGTGCTAAGTTTGTGTACATGTACTTGTAAATGGTTTACAACGTTGTGGCATCTCCATTTAAGTAACATTTAGCTTTGACTCGGATTTTTTGTCGTTAAATGGATTCATGTAACTGTTCAAAAACTTTTCGGTTAGTTGAGTTTGTGAGTAACCTCCGTGATTATTGACAACCTTTTTATTTAAACAGCTGAAGATCTTTATTGCTTGTCATCATTCGCAAATCCTACACTAAATTAACCCATATTGTTTCCCCGTTTTGAACAATAATAGGTCTACATTTTTAAAGAATTTCAGGCTTACTTATTTGTTTGTATAACTCCATATACCCTGCAAGGTGACTGTTAATTCGTGATAATTGCAAGTAATATAAAAAATATAGTAACATGATTTTAAGAACTTTAGTTGTCATAATATTGTTAAGTGAAAGATTGTTATAAATAGATGAAAGTTAGCTCCAAGCCGAATTTTATTTGCACCACAGTCTTTTGTAAAATAAAGCTGAGTATTGTATGTAATTTTCAATAAATAAATTAAACCAAGCAAAATAAAATAACATCTAAATAGGTACCTATTATGGAAAACAGGTTAGAGACCTTAACAGCAAACTACAAAAATAAGTCTAAAGCGAAAGTTTAGTTTGTTCTTACAGCTCCTGGTTTTATTTCTAACATAAATTATGAAAAGGAAACGCAACATACGTAGGAAACTTTGCCCCACCAGTCTCTGTATTTTTAAAGTTGTAACGCCCAAATCCCTAGAGTCTGTGCAGTTTTGAACTTCATGCAAGTACAATAAAAACAAAAACTAGTTCTGCCGTCTACGTGGGACAAGTTTCAGAATGCTTGAATGAGCAATAGGGCAGTCTTAAAATTTAGGCAACAACACTACGACGTGCAGTCTTCTTGGTGACTTCAATTGTTTACATGAATGGTTTTAATCATTTTATAGGTTCGATACGTAAATTGTTTCTAAACGTCATGCCACTCACCTATATTATATCAGCTGACCAGTACAGGAGTTTTTTTTTTTTGCTGCTTGTGACTCTTTGCTGGAATGAAGAATTAGTTTTTTATTTGTATCATAGAAGAGAAGAAAATACAACGTGAAACTATTTAAATTATACTAATACTTGTTCTTTTTAGAAGAAATGAAATTCTATATATTTGAATTTTTTTCTATTGCTAATCCTCCTTTTTATTAACAAAGCCTCTCTGGGTAACGTCCCTTATGATAAAGATTAATCGTTATCAAAATTTAATTAAGATTCGGAGCGAGAAATTTGAGACAATTCAGCGGGCGCCATTGAAATAATTTCCCAACGCAATAAGTACGACAACTTCTATAAAGTGGACTTCGAATAAACCCCTTCTAACGAAGCAATTTGCATTTTTCTTCGCCCGAGGGATTCCTTAATATTTATCCGATCACTTTATACGGAAATAGAAGCTTAAGATAAAATAATTCTGTGTCTCTTACATTTATATAAATAAATAATAAATAAATGCGGACAACATCACATACATTGTTCTGAATCCAAAGTAAGTTGCTAAAGCACTTGTGTTATGGAATTCAGGTACAACGAAGGTACCACAAACACCCAGACCCGAGACAATGTACAAATGTGAATTTATACATTGACCCGACCGGGGATCGAACCCGGGACCTCAGAGCTAGCGACACCTTGAAACCGGTGCGTACGCCACTCGACCACGGAGGTCGTCAAAGTATAGAAAACAAAGACTAGGTCCATTCGATCGCAATTTGCAGATTGGTTTAAATGAACCTTGGAGGGAAATCTAAAGTCAGTTAGAGTTTAATGCCGGGATTGTGATATCGATATCAAAAACAGTTTGGGTATGGAATGAATATGGAAACTGCAAATCGGTTACATGCCATGACTGAACCTAACGTTGATTTGTATAATCTACCTACTCTTTTAAATATTGTTTTCTCTTAAACGTCTTCAAATATGAAGTTTCAAATAGTGCAGGATAAATTTAAAACTCCGACAAGATATAACCTACACTTTCTAGTTATCAGCGACCAAAAAGTGTACCGTAAGTGAAAACTTGTAATAGAAGACAAGGATTTCGCAATTATATCATTTAACTAAAATAGTAACAGATAATACTTGATTTATTTAATGAAATTCGTAAAATATGTGCTATATTACTGCCTACTATCCCAACATATGAAGGTAATCGAAATTCGATTGGGTTCGGATTTAATTACGCAAGATATTGCGTTTACTTAGTCTCATTCCAAGTTAAATTTACATACGAACACCAATATGTGTTGATACACTAGCTAATTACTATCGTACACATACTTGGTGTGATATGCAAACTATTTTCATGCTTCGGTATTTTTTTAAATCGATATGAAAAACAATAACCGGTCAAGTCCGAGTCGAAATCACGATACTGAGGTGAAATTTATTTGTTATGATAAAATCATGACCTTATTAGAGCCTAACTTCAACCTCGATCTTTATCTTGTTTAAAATTTTAACTGTCTAGCTATCAATGTTTTTGAGGTGCGGCCTGATGTGGAGGGACAGACAGCGATACCTCAGTAATAGGGTTCCGTGTTTAACGTGTACATATAAAAGCACAGAATATTTTTTTTAGAATACAGTATTAAATCTAAACTTTGATAGTGAATATTTTTCGGACTGTGAAGTGTAGTTATCCCTCATAATGAGCTGAAAACTAAAGATTTATTCAATTTTAAAAAGGACTTTTTCATACAAATGTCAAAAACGTGGGAAAAATAATGCAACTTAACGTTAAAACATCTATGTACTCTGATATATATTTATAGTTGAGGGCCTAATAGCACTAGGCAAAAATGTTTGTCCATATACATAATGCTTAATTAATTTTTATTTACAAAATCTGCTCCTAACCTCAAATATAACCTCAACTTTTGCACAACTTAATGCTACGCTGTCGGTAATAAGACTTTCAATGATAGCCCACGTTTCGCCCCCAGCGTCGTCCTATTTGTCAAAGCTCCTTATCTACTGACTATCAAGCATTTATGTTCGGAACAACAAAGGGTATTATAATATTTTATTGCCGAAAACGTATGGTCACGGGGGAAATGTCGAAAAAGAGGTTTCAGTGTTAGTGCGTTTATCTTGAAAAGTTGAAATACTAGGTCTTAATGGCTCGTCACTATCTTTTTGACTAGTCTTTATTTGGTTTGTCCTGTCCCGTTGTCCTTGTTTGTCGGTCTGTAGACTTTTCAAGTTGAATTTGAGCCACTTCCCGGATTCCGATTGAGCTGAAATTTTAACAGCGTATAGGTTAGGTTAGATATAATGTAGCGTGACAATGCAATATGATGACATAGCTGATCTGATCCTGAAACTGGGGTGTGGTGGAGTTAATCATTTGAATTAGAATGAATCTTTTCGAGTAAGTCCTTTAATTACCAAACAAAGCAGTAATCTGAAAGCTGTTTTTTTAAGTTATTTTTATACTAATTTTACGTGGTGGTACCTCTAGGTACTAATGTAGAGTTTACTTATTTAAAACTAGCTGTTGCTCGCGGCTTTTCCCCCCTGAAAATCAGTTATAGCTGCAAAACATTACTCTCGTTTAATACAGTCGGATAACACTAGCCTTATTATTGTGTAAATTTAAATCTCATGCAATTATTTTTATCACAATTATTATAAAAAGTTTAACCTAAAGTATAACTTTTTTCAGGCACTTTAATGATTTTAGATACTCAAGACATTTGCGCTGGCTCCAAAATAACTTTCGTGGGCTAAACCAAACTGACCCACAAACAATTGAAAAAGCACTTAAATCTATAAAAGTTGCTACTGTTCTATTCTATTACACAATCTACGTACGGAAGCATTGTTTCGCACAATATAGCATTCCGAAGCAATGAACGTGACGCTAATGCTAAGCAATGCACGTCCGTGGTTAAACTATCGATAAATATTTGTTTGTGGCACGCCACTACTCCGCGGGGCAGACAGATGGCATCGTTGCAGCGTTGGCCCGTTGGTGAAGATAGTGATGTAGTCGTTCCGAACAAGGTATTCATCGATATTGAAAATTCTCGAATGCAACTGAATATATAAAGTATCTGTTGAGTAAAACGTTCTTTCTGTTTTTGAACATTTGAGATCATCTTTTTGATTTTTCTACTGCTTTTATTAATAATTAAGAAGGTACCATGTAGTATTGAGCTTTTTACTTATTGTCTGCACTATTTCGTTACGCAAATTCCTATTTAATACGTAAAACATTTAAATTAGGGAAAATATTATTTTGAAACAATACTTTTAGTGGTTTACTGTTTTAAGCCTACGCCTACGTCAACACCTCCATACATTGTAGAGCGGTGTAAACTCGCCATTAAGGCAGAGTAACCAGATCATTAACGCGGATCGTTCCCGGCATTAATATTAGTAATGCTTGACGTCGAACCTACACGTGTTCAGATTCAATACAACCGTCAATCCTAAAACAGACACGAGACCAACTGTAAACACATTCAAAATAGCAATTAACAGGCTGTCGATCAAATGTGGGGGACTGTCAACCCTTCGATGCCTCATCATCAATATCCCTAACAACCATCTCTTCGGTCATACACATTAATCGAATCTGTCTCCCGCCGAACCTAATCCGTTAAATGGACCCATAAAAATTACTTGCCGCACGTTTTACTAACGGCTGTGTAATCGAATTATGCGAAAGTTAATTAGATCCTCGATTTTGGATGTACGGAAGAACGAAGGTAATTTATTCGGGGATTTTTTGGTCTGATCACGCGATGACGAGTTGGGTTTGTCTGGTTTGTCAAACAGATGATTGTATTTCCGCATCGATCTTTTTTTATTTTATGTCATGAATGTCAAGCATCATTAGAGTAATTCGAACGTGATCTATACTTTTTCAACACGGCAGCGCATCTAATTTGTTCACAAATGTATAAGAAAAAAATTGTCAAGATTGTTGAATGTATTAGAAATAACGGTCAAATGTAAAGACACATACAAATAAGCTGAAGAAACCAATCACAAATTGCCACTCCACAAGGTGATGACTGTAACATCCGTTGTTTAAATTCGATCTTTATTATAACGGCAATAAAAAAACATCATCAGTGTAAATTCACTGTCCATACTGTGATAACCAGACAAGGCTTACGCTTAGTGTTCCGTTGTTACAGTTAAAAAAAAAACTTCTACTTGTAGAATAAAATTTACTCGTAATACTTGTCTAGCTTTTAATAGTAATTTGCCCTCGAAATCATATTAATTGTCACGCCTAAAGCAACAACTTCATAAATTGAAAATCTGGGCAAACCCCAAAGCCAATTAAATGCCTATGTAACAATTTACTACTGAAATACATCAAATTACTTTAAAATAAATAAATCCAAAAAAATAGACTGATAAAATGATTAATTGCATGTTTATTAAGGTAGCATTATTATATTTAAAATCTAACGTAAAATACATATATTCGTGGCAGTGATGTACTTAGTTCATAATAAGCAGTCTTAGCCTGCGGTAGCATAGACGGAAACATCCTTTACACATAAAATTTCATTTACCTAAATTCGTGCTAAAAATAAATAAATTCATTCGTTAACTTCCATTTTGGGTCAACTTTTCTTGGGTTTTTATTACTATATCCCCTTTCAAACTATTTGACTTAATATCTTCGAGTGGCATCAGTTTATTCAACTTTTCATTAGCCTCATCATAATAACGTCCTTGCAATTCAATCTGGATCTCTCTTAAGCTCTTGCCCTTAGTCTCTGGGACCATGAAATACGTGAAGACAGCTCCAATTATACAAGTGATTGTATAAAACCAGAAGACTCCTGTAAGCCCAGCCAGGTCTTTGATTTCTTGGAAGCCTTTGACTGAGAGGAAGTTTGTTATACCACCCAACATGTTGAAATATGTCAAAGCTACTGATTTGACGTTTAAAGGGAATATTTCTGCTGGGATGATAAAGACTAGGGTGTCATAGCCCAGGATTGCTATTGTGTTGGATAATGTGATGCCAATGAAAGGGATATAAGTGAAGTATGGAGATGAGTTAGGGAGAATCAGGAAGTAAGCGCCGACTGTAGCGAGAACTGACGCAGAACTGACGAAGGAGTACAGTAATAACGGACGCCTTCCTATCCTGTCCACTATTATTAAGGATAATAAGCCTGTAAAGAAAAATTAATAATAAATTTTAATATAGAAAAAGTAAACATAACAGAATAGTTTGACATACTTAAGCAAACCAGGGAACTGAGGACAGAGAAAATCAAGGTACACCTTAAAGATAGAAGAGATGTCTTATGATCTTACCAACAACTAATCTCACAGCTCCAAAGATCATCAGTACTGTGGATATACTGATGCTTGTCGTACTTTCCTGGACGATCCGACCCACGTATTGCTGAAGTGCTATCGTTCCAGCCATGACTTGAGTCAGTTTCAAAACTGCAAAAAGAAAACGTTCATACAAACCGTTTAGAAGATATAACACATCGGCTCAACGGTGCCATCTTTGTCTAATCAAAGGTCCTTGAAGCAAGACTTCAGTGCTTTTAGAGCAAGGTATTCGTATCATGGCTTCCAACTTTTGGCATCACCCACTAGATGGCGTTATGCAAACGCCATCTAGTGAGTGATTTCTAAAACATAAAACACTCTCTCAACAGCTATATCAGAAGTAGTTTAAGACAATTTACATAGAGCATGTATTTATCTGTAATAAGTATTTATTGTGGCTATTATAGTGTTTATAAATATAATTGGATTAGTCACTGCTCACGCAGTGTTAAATGACTCAAGTAATGTTTCCTGTTTACTATTGACACCATATTCAGCCTGCGATTATAACCATACAATGTTGATAATACGAGAGGACTTGTACCTACTTATGAAATAATAAATTTATGGAAATAATTAACTGGTGCAGATTTAGTTGTGTAGAAACAAATGGAAGGGGAAAGACTCTTGCCCTGCAGACAATATGGACTTCAAATGCCACAAATAGTAGGTATGAGAAGGCAAAGTTTGAGAAGATGTTCTAAGTTTGATACTCTTTCATACAAAAATACTAATAAAGTAATATATTAATGCCGGGACTAATGCGGGATACTTTTCTTTTCGTACTTTCTTTAACTCATAACCGACATTTACGAGGATATCAATAAGCCAACATTGGAAGATTGGGAAATATTCGCAAATATCAATGAAATTCAAATAGCCTGTTTTCGAGTCTTGCTGCATATACAATTATAGGCAACTAACCTGTTCCAATAACTAACGCCCGTCGGTATTGTTTTCCAGTAAACAGCTCTTTAAGTGAACTTGATCGCAACATTTCCAATCTAACATCAGACCTCATTGCTGATAATCTTTCTTCTAGCACCTGAATTATAATATAAAAGAATGATAATTGTGAATGATGTTAATCAGATAGGATCATGTTAAAATATAGATTATTTTATACAAAAAAAGAGTCTTCTCAACAAATTAAATCTAATGTCAGTTCGACTCGCGACCCCGACGCGTCAGCTCATGATTTAGGACTTTAGATTTCCCGAGCAAAAATCGCGCAATTATTTAATGCGTTACAAAGTCCATGTCAAAATCTAATTTATGATGTTATTTAATATTTTTCCATAAGATTTTATCACGTGTAACAAAAAAAATGATTTAAGAAACGAAAAACTAACCACTTCATCCTTATTCCCGCTCAACTTCATCAGCGACCTTCTCGCGGCATCAACCTTTTCATCTTTGAGGTAATAATAAGGAGATTCGGGTATACAGGAACAGGCCATGAAGTAGCACATCGGTATAGCTATGAGCATGTAGTTCAGAGTGTCGTAGGAGACAAGAGAACCAACTGCTATGACCAGGATACTGCCGAACGTCACCATGAACCGGAATGAGGCAGTCAACATGCCTCTGATGTCCTTATCCGATATTTCTACTAAATAGGCTGCTGATACCTGAAATCACACTTTAGAATTATGAATTCGAAAGCATGTGTGTGTTTGTTTGTTATGCCTCCACGCTCAGATGAGTGGCCGGATTTCAATGAACATTGGTAGGGACCGCTGATGGCTGAAGGGATTAACGCATAAGATACTTTTGTTTGCAGGTATAACCAACCTGGATAAGAAGTAGCCTACGGCCAGCTGCGAGACATTTAAAGGCTGGTATTATAATAAAAATATAGAACCCAAAAGTCATATCAGGATTTCAATATTTCTTACTCACAATAAGAAAATATATACACGTAAGCCTGTTTCTAAACTACTGAGATAAATCAAAAAATATGTTTTTGAAGAGTTTATTATGGTCAGATTATTTACTTACAGTGCTAATCATACCTGATCCTGTGCCCCAAATGAATCTAGTGACACAAATCCACCAAGCACTTGAGGTGTTTAGGAGAATAACCTGAAAATAAAAAAGATTTTAAAAATGTATTTATTTATTTATAGAACTGAAAAGTGCGAGTTGGAATTGTGTGTTTCGTACAAGAAGACTCAAGAAAACATAAGGGTTGATGACGTTATGTGGGTCACCAGGAAAATTGCAAACCAACAAATTTATAACGGCAAGAGAAATAGAGCATTTATAAAAATTTCAAGTGGTTGGCTACCACAGTTCTTGAGATACAGCCTAGTGTCAGACGGTAATAGATAGACTCCCGTTCTTATCCTTTTATACTTACCTAATAACTGTCTTGAACGGGTGAAGAATTGAATTACGGAATCGATAAATTAGTTCTCGAAAACGCGGGATATACCATATAGTGTGTCACAAATATTCAATTCATGCCCCAAAAGCACCCAAAAATACAACTAGCATTCATGGATGAAATGAATACTTACGTCGCTCACATCGATCATTATCGTGGTGACCATTAATCCATAGTAGGTACAGACGGAATAAAAATATTCAATTTTCTATATTTACCGTTCCAGTGACAATAGGCAATGCACTGAGCAATATATTGGTTTTCCTCCCAAATCTATCTGATATGAACCTGGTGAGCAAGCTCCCGGTCATGAAACCGGGAGACGACATAGCAGCTATCCATGATATTTGGTCCTGAAAGAAAACTTTTCTTAATCTATACATATATTGAACAAAATTGGAGGTCCTGTTTGTAATATTGAATTATCTGTTTGTTCCGGCTAATCTCTGAAATGACTAGACCGATATGGATGGGATTTTTATTGACAGATAGCTGATATACTAATGAGTAACTTAGACTACCTTTATAGTAGATAAATAAAGTATTTTGCTATATTTCTTGTGGACGCGGTTGCAGCTAGTAAAAGGCATGACAATATAATAAAATTGGAAAAAATAAAGAATATATAAATGATTAATTTGTCTAAAATATTCTCTAGATAAAACTTTTTTAACATTTTTTGTATAATCTAGATAATTCAACCAGATCTCAAGATAAAATCTTAACATTTCACACAAGGATTATCAGAAGATGATTGCATAAGAGAGTGAAACTATTGCACAAACACTGAAACTATGTCTCAACACTCACGTCTGTAACAACTATATTCGTCTCGTTATTATGAAACTTTGGAATTATTGGTGTTGTCCACATTAGATTGACTCCACTTGAAAGTGCTGCCAGCGATACTGAAAAAGAAATCCAATATATCATTAGTATTTTTTTGGTTTTCAAACACTACGCACAAATACAAATGTTTGTTATATTTAGCATATTTTTTTGATGAAACGAAAATTGTGTATTGAAAACTTTAACCTCAGACAGGACTCGAACCCGAGACTTTTGTCAAAGGATTCAAGTTTTTCCAATACTGTTTTGTATTTTACACACAAAAATATTACATAAATCTTACCAGCGAATGCCACTAAATACTGCACTTGTCTTCCTTTCATAACTGCCATTTTTAACGAAACGTTTATTCTTTTTCACACGAATATCGATACGTTTTTGGACACACAAAACTGCCTAAACCTAATTTACTACTACCTTACTACTAGTTCTACCCGTTTGTCCTTTTCAGGTTCAGTGGATATCTCTGAATAGCAATTTATATCGTGAACTAATGAGCATACTTAACTTCCGAACAAAAAAAAACACATCTTAAAAGCACGTGTATCATCCACAGCTACTTCACCAATACTTATGTTTTATCAGCCGCCAATGTTAGGAAACTTATCTTTTTAAGTTAACCCCGACCTTTGTATTCTATTAGGTTCAATACCGCTGTGATTATTTCGTTAATAGATGATAAGAGATCTTCATCTTTTTTGTTCGCCAGTTTACACACAAACGCAGGTATTGCTAAATGCAAATTTTAAATGTACCACCAGAAAACATGGGATATAATCTATTTACAATTTTTATAAAGGCTCATTGAAACGATGCGGGGAATATCGTACGAGTGGCAATACATAGCGGGATCGCACAACTTTGGTATCAAAAGTTATAAATCGTGGCCGGCAATGTATCTGTACCTGAGCTATATTTTCCGCACTATCCAAATCCACTCTTATACGGCTTCGACAAAAAAATGGTTGCTTTAGTTCACTCCAAGTACAGTTTTTCGAGTAACCGTATGTCAGTTCTATTTAAATTATTCTTAGTTTTATCTTTACTATCGACTTTCTAATAATAAATACTCCCATTTTTTTCTCAACTTTTTATACTTGGGATCTTCTGATTGATAACATTTTCAACGCAATACTAAGCAAGTGATACTAAATCTACGTGCAGTCATTGCATCATCTGTATCTAACTCGTGTTGAATATCTGTATATCTTATCATTTTATTATCTTTCACAAAAAATGGTTGGTCATGCTGATTAAACCGTAAAGACGTATAAATTGACTTAACAAAATCCGAAGAACTAGGTTTAGGAGATTCTATGTCACCTCAAATTTTCAGATGCTCTATACAATTGTGTTCAAGGCCGGCTATCAATAATAATATTTTTTATTTGTAGATGTCAAATAAAACAACAAATCAATCATAATTTCCACATTTAATGCATTTTGAAGAAGACTGAGATCTCACTTTTTTATTTTTCTCATAACATTTTGTATTCATGCAACACCATTTTTATATACCATTTCTTTGAGTTCTGTATTTTCATTAACATCATCCTCTGCAATAATTCCATGTTCCAAGCTTCCATTTACATCTTTATACATGTTTCCTTGGAATACAATTTGTACTTCGCTTAAACTCTTGCATTTAGTTTCAGGTACTAAAAGATACGTGAACACTGCTCCAATTACAGCCATAGCGGTATAGACCCAAAATACTCCATACAAATCCAACCAATCTTCCAAAATCTGGTATCCTCTTACTACTACAAAGGTTAATATCGCTGTATATGTAGTAAGTACCGATGTATGAGTACTCCTTACATTCGTGGGAAAAACTTCTGAAGCTACAACTGAGGCTAGAGAATCAAAACCTAGGCCTGAAATAACGGTGAAACAAATGATGTTGGCAAAGACTACGTAACTGATAGCGAGGGAAGAATCGTCGTCAATACCAATGATACGCTGTTGGAAGAAATACGTTCCGATAACACTTAGCACGGCAGCGGAGCCCAAGTAGGAGTATATCAGGAGTGGACGATGGCTCACTTTCTTGGCTATTACTGGTGATGATAACCCTGGCAAACAAGAAAACTCTGAATGGTATTGCGATTTTTAGTAAGTTTGTTAAAATTACTGCAGGAAAAAACGTCATTTAAATTCTAAATGGGCAAAATAAAACACCAACTTACCAACACTAAAACATACTACTCCAAAAATTATTAGGGTTGTCGATACTTCCATTTCATCATTGCTCTCCTGTACAATGTGCCCGAAATATTGCTGTATAGGTATCGAACCAGCCATTGTTTGAGTCAATAGCATCCCTGTAAATAACAAAAGCATTATTTGAAATCCAACTCTTAATACAACTCGTGTTTTGAAGTACTATCCTAAAAAAAACCACCTATCTTGGTCTATAGTAGTTTCTGCCAGAATAAGACGAAGAAAGGAAGGCTTTTGCCCTACGGTGGGACACTGATGGCCCACATATAGGACATTAAAGTAAAACAGTTTAAAGTTAATCTTACCGGCTGTTACTATGACGGCTTTCCTGTATTGTTTTCCAGTTATCAGCTCATAAGCAGAGCTGGAACGGAGCGCTTCCATTCTAATTTCGGATCTCATAACCGACAACTTTTCATCAATCGCCTGTAACATAATTTACAACAGTTCCACTTTTTAAACAATCCACATAACTCTCTGGAACATCTGAATTTCAACTTGTATTTATTTTGAAGTGAAAAAATTTAAACGAATAAAAAATGTATATCAAAGTAAAGCTATCTTTATAAAAAAAACCCACCCTTTCATCCTTACTTCCAGACAGACTCAGCAGCTCTCTTCTGGCAGCATCTACCCTACCCACTTTAATTAAAAAGTAAGGGGTTTCAGGTATTCTCCTGCAAGCTATGAAGTAACATACTGGAAGAACTATCAAAAAGTAACTGAGCACTTGGTAGCTGACGAAGGATCCCAATGACAGTACCAAGAGAACGCCAAAACTGGAAATGGATCTGGTGAGAGTAGTCCAAGTACCTTTCATTTCTTTGTCTGCTATTTCTGATAGATATAAGCTGGACACCTGAAACGTTATGAAAATATAGCTTTGTTTCCTATTTTTTTTAATATTACAAATATCGGAGCATGATCTTGCAAGGAAACCAGGCTAAGTTAATTTAAATAAAGAAGGAACGAACTGCTTGAATTATAAGTTACTGATCATCATAATATTTGTATATTCAGGTCTTGATAGAGCTGACTCTACATAGCAACTCAATAATGACGGAAACTTACATTAGTTATTAGTCCTGATGCCAAACCCCACAAGAATCTTCCGATGTATAACAGCCAGACGTCTGATGCACATAATATGAAAACCTGCAAGGGATATAAGTCGACGTTAAAAAACGACTCCCGCGGTAATAAATTTTAATAGTTGTGTCGCGTGGGTTTTTACAAACATTCAATTCAGATGCACAAAGACTCTTCAGATTTAGGAAAAGCATCTGGTCAAACAAATGCTTGTGCTAATCGCAAATATCTTCTTCTCCTCTTATTGTCTTAAGATCCGCCATTGTTTAACTGCAAGGAATAGACTCTTTGCAGAATCTCTTTCGAAGAGTTTCTTATCATAAGAGTGTTACACAATGAAGAGTTCAAACCAGTTACAATGTACATCCAGATTTAGTCTGGACATTCATAAATTTAAACAACTTTATATACTTTGATAGTAACTGTCGGGAGAATGATTCATTATTAACTCACGCGTATTTATATACGGTCATAGACAGAAATCTATGCAACAAGTTCGTTTCGAGAAATATTTAATATACATACTGTTCCAACTATATATGGTGCGGCACTACACAGCAATGTGGTACGTCTGCCGAACCTGTCAGAAATACTAGTGGTCAGCACGCTACCAGCGATCGTCCCGAGGTATATGGATGCAGCTACCCATGAAATCTCATCCTGTTGAACAAAGCTTTTATGTTTAACAAAGCTTTTGTTTGCCAAAATTCGTCATCCCCTCCCATAATATGTGTACGTAGTAGTGTCTGGTTACTTACTGGTGTGATTCTAATCATGCTTGTATCGTTGTCATAAAACTTTGGCAACATTGGAGTCATCCAGAAGTAGGCAACACTGTTTGTCATGGTCGCCAAAGACACTGAAATATTTCAAATAGAAAATATTAAAAATCGAATGGACATGGACATTTACAATAATTAAACCATTTTAAAAAATCGATCTTCCGACTCGAACTGCCACCACAATTTAAAGTGAAACTGTTATAGATGTAGAAATGAGACGACCACCAAAAGGTCCTTGCAGGAGGCGAGAAAAGCACCTTGTCACTCGATTAGCTAACAGGCCAAGAAGAAGAGAGGCGCGTCGTTCGCATCCGTTCTAATGAGGAGTGAAGGATTTGCTTTACATTTTTACACCTATCCTCGACAAGGAGTCCAAAGGACTAGAGCCAGCACGAGTCGCGCAGAGCATGCGTGAGAAATCCCAAGATTTTGGCTAAAGCAGAAGAAGGGACCCGGGGTGTTTTTAGACGGTAGCAGTCGGAACAATCCCCGCTCCGTGCAATCGACGTGGGTTAAAGTCATAAGCGTGCCAAGACTAAAGAAAAACATGTAGAAACGAGACGGCGTACTACAGAATGTAGAGCTTGATCTCTCTTCTACAACTGCAGCGACCTTATTACAAAACTTCAGGGCCCCAATTCTGCTATTAAAATGGCAGATGAATGAATGGTAATTGGATTTTATTGGCACTACTATTCCTATCATTCTAAGCATTTTACCAATTCAATCAATGGAAATTCAGTACACATACTGTACAGGGATGGCACACTCACGGTCAATACAAACAATTTCCAATGATATCGTTAGCAAGATGCTTAAGAGAATAGGAATAGTGTCAAATTAAAACAATTAATTCTTCGGCTATTGTAAATAGCAAAATTGGGGCCTAGAAGAGCGTCTTTTCTGCCCTAAAATTCGATGAGGTTTCTTACCCAACTTGATATAAATAACATAAATCTTACTTACCAGCAAACGCTGCTAAATACTGAATTCTCGTATTTTGCATCATTTTTTAATCAAACAATTAACTTATACCAAACATGACATTTCTCAACACTAGAAAAAAATATTTTTATATCAATACAAAAAGACGTTTGTTCAAGAGATATGTTTCATATATTTAAGATGATAATCTTATCTACACATATGTGCTTGTAATAATCGGTACTCAGGTACTCACTCTACAGTTTTGCTGGCTCTCAGGTAAACTAGTTATCTATACATATAATAAAAATGTAGAAAAGTGAAATAACACATTACCTGGAACATCTTTTAAGAAGAATCCCTTCTGCGGATTCTACAAACGAATCTGAAGCCAAAAATAGTCTTTTTACTCATTTATCTCGGTACGTTTGTGCTAAAACAGATGATAACTAAATGAGTTTAATTTTAGGTTAATAAAACAGAATAAAACTTGTTATTTGGATCAAATCCTTTATTTTTCATTAAAAATCATTTACAAAACAATAAAAAAGGAAAATTGTTACAAAGTCATAAATTAGAAATAGCTTTAGTATTAAATTGAAGAATTAACTATTATAATCAAATAGGCTAGGCAGTCGACCAGTGAATACAGTTTAACATCCAGTTTAGTTTTCATTTATTCCGTTTTATCGGATACGGTTTTCATACCGACCGTTATTTTTAATGTATTTACAGAATAATAAGTGGTATATCATTCGGACAACTTTATATGTCATCAACGGAAAAAATAGATCAGTAAAACGGAGACCATTTGTGAACCGTAACACAAATCTTAAAGATTTAACAATCGTGAAATTTAGTGAAAAAATGCCGAAAACTATAAAGAGTTAACACTTTTATTCCCATTACATATACCTAAGTGATGCCTTTTTAGCTTATTAGCTTAATAATTTTATATAAGGCATGTTTTGACACCAAAAGCGCCACTACAGACATACTAAAAAAATGTTTTCACTCTGGTCATAAATATAGCCTGAACTTAAAGTTCTTATAACTTAATTTGTAAAATCAATCCAAAATGGAAGTCAGTAAACATTATAATAACGGGCACTTTATATCTCGCTCTGTGATTGGTTTTATATATTGTGATCAACCAATCAAAGTTGTGATCCGTTGATTCAAAACTAGATCAAAATGATTAGACTTAAGACACCACAATTTTAACATACAACAACGACACGTACGTTTTACAACACGTAAAAGAACCTAATGTTTGTGAAAATACACTAAAGAAAAATTATAAAAACAGAATAATAAAATAATAAAAAAAATAGTCAACGAGTCTTATTTCCATCAGTAAAACCTAGGTACTTTATAATACCTAATATCAAAATTCTTAATGCTTAATTTTAATACTACCTAATTATAGATTTGAAGTTTTGGGCCACTTCCAATACAAATATTGTGACATATACGTTTTTTTAAAGCTTCAGAAGCAAACTGGATCTTATTCATTAAATATATATTTAATATACAAAATTACAATTTAATCTCACATTTAAAGTACTCTTTGTCTGTCTCACAAATAATAATCGATCGAAATTATCAATAAATGCACCTTGAGATTTCGTCTTGTTAAACTAGACATCTTTATATCTAAAACAGTCTTTATCATGAAGTACTAAGAGCTAATTGTAAAGCAACTTAAAAGTAAAAGAACAATAAATTTGCGTACTGTGATTTAAGTTTCAAAATTTTTTCGATGGACGATTTCAGAAAATGAACCGTAACATGATGTAAATAAAGTCTAAACTCTATTATCCGCATCTTTCTTAAGTTCCTTCATTTCAGTAGCGACTCCTTTCTCATCACCTAGTTCAATTACTTCATCTTTATCATTTAATTCAACAGCATCATACAGTTTCCCTTGCAACTCAGCTTGTATATCCCTTAAGTTTTTACCTTTGGTTTCCGTGACTAAAAAGTACGAGAATACGCTGCCTCCGAAAGCAAAGCCAGCGAAAATCCAAAAGACTGTAGTCAGCCCACAATAGTCTTTAACCCTCTGATACCCTAGCCCGACAATAAACCCTAGGGCTGCTCCAAAGAGGCTTAATGACGTCATAGCAACAGCTTTCACATTTAAAGGAAAGATTTCAGCTGGTATTATGAATATAAGAGAATTAAATCCAACAGTAGAAATAACATTAGCTAAGATTATCCCTAATAACGGTATGAAACCAAATGTGGTCAGTGCGTCAGAGTTGATATGAAGGACATCTTTGAGGAAGAAGTAAACGCCGACGGCTGCGAGTGAGATGCCTGTGCCGATGTATGAGAAGATGAGGAGGGGGCGACGACCGACCCTGTCCACCAGAACTGAAGACATCAGACCTGGTGAAAAAAGTTACACATTTAGGGAGATGTGCAAAAATATAGGGTGTAATAGTTGGAACATGGAAAAATTCATTAGCCGAAGTCGGATTTGCGTCACTGAGTACATGTAGGCAGATAAGTACATAAGAAAAATATATAGGTTCAGTGACTAATAAATTTTGATAACTCACTATTAATTTATACTACAGTAGATTTTTAGCTTATTTTGTAATAGAATCGATAGTAATACATTTTCGATAAAAATTACAACTATTACGGTTCATGATTCAGCCTGGTATCAGACAGAAGAACTGACATATTTTTTAATCCTTTTGGGTACGTAAGAGTACTTAAATATTTCAAAAGTTCCGAATAGTTCTAACTTCCAACATCAATTTTGTACTGATGAAAGTTTTCATGTAAATTGACAGGCATAAATACCATCCTGTGTTTTCTATTAATTTGCCCTTACAATTTTGTGTTAAAATGTAATTACTTAAGGTTAGTAAAGCTTGCAAAACTATAATAACTAGTTTCATATCTCTACGAGTACAACACTAAGATAAAGTGAAGTATTTCATAGTAAACAATTTTACTTACCAACGACAAAGGAAACCGCGCCATAAATAATGAGTACTAGAGACAGCTGTAGGTTCAACTTGGTCTCCGCCATAATCCAAGCAAGGTACTGTCTTATCACAACTGCACCAGTCATAATCTGCGTTAACTTCAGACCTGAAATAGAAAAAATATGTGTTTTTGTACTCGACAATTTTGTCAAATGGTTTTCATTTGTATTTCGATATGAATACACACAGGTGATTTTAAACTAAATTTTCACGGCTTCAACGACTACTTTTTATAAGATGGTTCAATGATTACTACTATTTAGACTGGTTGAGTAGTCGTGACGTCATAAACCATCGAAAAACAAAGTCTTGAAGTCTGAACTCACCAGCAGCAATGACTATAGCCCTTCTATACTGGACTCCAACGAACAGCTCTTTGACTGAGCTGGAATGTTTCATTTCATTTTTGACGTGTGCCTCTAAAGCTACGAGTTCTTCTTCTAAAACCTGAAATAAACCAAATCATCATCATCATCCACAGCCTTTATCCTCCCACTGTAAAGTCAGTTAAGCGTGGTGATCTCAACTACTTGACTAAAAAAATGAAATTATAAAAGGAATCTCTTCATTCAAGACTGTTATCAGCACGGTAACGTAATAAAGATCTTTGGACCCAAGCATATTCTAACTGTTCCCCTCCAAAATACGTCAGCAAAAATATGAAACTACACAATACAAACTCATATTAGTTTTTCAGTTACCTTTTCATCCTTATATCCTCTTAGCGTTCGAAGAGAGTTTCTTGCACCTTCCAGATTGCCTGCCTTTAGACAGTAATACGGGGTTTCCGGTATCCAAAAGCAAACGATAAAGAACAGGAAAGGCAGCACCAACATAATGTTGTTCAGGGTATTATAAGACAGGAATGGTCCAACAGACATCGTGAGCAGAGTCCCGAACTTAAACATGAAACTCGTGATGACTGACAGCGTGCCTCTCACGTCTTTGTCTGCTATTTCTGATAAATAATAGTTGCTGACCTGGAATATCAGGGTAAGTGTAACTAGGAGCAGTTTGAGTTCAGAGAGAGAGAGAGTTAACATCTCAAAGTTATATTATTTTGTTAGTGAAAGTGACAGCACACTATACAGAGTAGAGCAGCATCCTCTTTAAAAACTGCATCAATATTACTTTAAGATGTTATGGTAGGCCCTGTTGTATAGAATTTAAGACGATTAGAAAACAGTATTTTTACTTTTCGCGGAAAATAAGAGTAAACAACCGAACAAAGTATTTCTGGGAAAGTAAATTTGGGTCAATCGATTTGATAATGATTTGGCAAAATGTAGCTGATAAACTTTTACCGAATAATCTTATACACGTGCCTTGCAATTTAGATCATTTGTTATCAAGCTTCAATGCTTCACTGCAATATTCAGAGTCTGAATATTGCAGTCGTCTGAATTTCAGACGATTGACATATTTCTGTGTATAGAACTGTTTGGTTACTTACCGTGCTGACCATTCCTGATCCACAACTCCAAGTTAGAGATGTAATGAAAAGAAGCCATGCTTTTGTAGCAAACACCACAATCAACTGAAACAACCAGTATTATAAGTCACAATATAAATGGAGTATTAAATGATGTAACGGTTTACTCACGCGTATTTATCGGGGTAGCCCGACTAGTTTCGGACCCAACCGGAGTCCTTAATCATGAGCAGACGCGGCGGGATCGCGAGTCGAACTGTCTGCTCATGATTAAGGACTCCGGTTGGGTCCGAAACTAGTCGGGCTACCCCGATAAATACGCGTGAGTAAACCGTTACATCATTTAATAATGAATCATTCTCACGACAGTTACTATCAAAATAAATGGAGTAGTAAGACAGTATTCCAATGATTATAGAATGGTCAAAAACATCTCATATTTTATCTCTTATGTGTCCTGGGATAGCTTTAAGAGCAGAACTCAGACCTTTGAGATGATGGTCCGGTAATTATTATTTTACAAAATATTTGCATTGAGCTACTAATGGTCTTAGCATTGTTTTATCGTGAGTCAAATTGGAATTTCCTTCTTTCTCAAGAATCTGTCTATAGGTACTTGCGACCAATTTTGTCTAACCTTTTATTAATTAACTTTACTCGGATAGCCGATTGGCAAAAATTACCACGCCAAACCTGCGGTCCTCTCAAGCATTTGTGTAATACACAGTCTGGGTGTCTTTATGCATGTCTCAAATTTTAATGGAACTCCCCGCGATACAAAGAATACTTTTTCCTCAGTGCGGAACAAAACCTTTTTTTATTGCTGGGACCTGTCTATAGTGTACATAATCGTTTTGATTTCAAAACTGCATAGGAAGTTATAATAACTATGTGGATATTTTTGCTTCACTGATAACGGAACGGAATGTTAAAGCGGCTTAAAGTGTCCTTTTTAAATACGAAACTCCGGATGTTTTTATCTAATACATTATTATTTATCACTTCTATGATATTTAAAACATGAAGCACGTTTTATTTCTACTTCCAGTTAGACAATGGGTAAACTAAACATGCTTTTTTAATCCTAAAATAATACAAATAATGATACAAGCAATGATTCGCAGTTAACAGTAGCATTTAATTCAACATTACCCATCCAGACCTTAGGCTTGTATTTTTTTTAACATTCATTTTAGGATTTCGACTAGATTTACTTTATAACGTAGTGACTGTATATGGCAACAGCAAACGACAATTTCAACTGGTTGAAAACTACAGAAAGGAGCTTGAAGACATGATTCATCGATCATGATTGTATCAATAATATAAGTGTTGGATGTGTGAACACCTTGGATGAGCACACACTAATTCGTAAAAGGGGACAGTTTTTGCAACTATAATACTCATATAACAACGGAGAATAACCCATTCTACGCACTTACTTACACTTACAACGCAATAACTACCTTTATACGTAGGTAAAGTGAATTTTAGCTTCGCTTTTCTACTTTGACTGCAAGGATAGCCGAAAACTCATTTATTCGATCCACAAATGCTTTTCGAGTCTTAGTTTTTGAGTATGTGTTCTGAATATTCGTATAACTCTCTACGACATAAGGATTAAATTAGCTTGGCAAGGCTTGTCTAAAAACGGAGTGTAAAATTAAGTTTTGATTCAAGAGCGCTCTATAACCATTACGTAACATTATTGTGAAAATGACACTTCATACTTATTACTTTACGGTGGGTTAGGATCCGAGTGCTCAACAATAAACCTAAGTAAATAAAAACCACTTTATTTTAAATAAGTGTAAATGGGTAATTGTTATTTTTAGTGGTCTATATGCCAGAACCTGTGTGTTAATTCAGAGGCTCTAAATGATCAGTTAAAGTTTTTGAAAGCGGTTCAATACAAACAAGTATGAAATAATTCGTAATCATATGTATGTACACTTACCGAACCTATAGCAATTGGCAAAGCACTTCCCAGTATAGTCGTTCGCCTGCCAAATCTGTCTGCAATGTATCCAGTGACTAGAGATCCCACGGCAAACCCTACCGGGTTTAATGCGAACATCGTTGCAATCTGGTACTGTACAACAATACATTTTTAGATTAAAGAACAAATTCGCTGAAACATGGGATAAAGGACGTAGGTACAGGTCAGAAAACAATGCACTTATCAATACATCGTTGCGATTTGGTAGGTACTTTGAATTGCTTTATTTAATTAGACTTTTTCATGCTAGGATGCATTTGTTATTTTTTAAAACCTGGCCGCCACCATTTAATGACGCAAATTGTCAGTACATAGTAACAGAGTTATTGCATTCACTATCTAATAGGTACTAAGCTGTTGCGGAATCTTCGATTTACAAAGCTTGCAATTTATTATTAAATACCACCAGAGTGTACTGTTTACTGCACAATCCTTCTTTGCCAGTCAACAGTCAACGTAATTATGACGTCACGAGTTTACATAAAATAATGAGAACATGAAACAGCCGTCTTTGTGTATAACATTACAGATAAACATTGGAACCTGGACGTTGAAACAATGGAAGCTATTTGTAAAACCCTACAGGAGCTTCACCTACAATAAACAATCGTGTTGAAAGTTGAAATACTTGAGTAAAGAAAAGTACTTTGAGTAAAGAATGTTGGTACTTGCATAGGCTTAAGGAACGATCTTAGGTGATGGACAGAATCTCTCTTTTTTCATCGTTACAGTCTGATTGACATTTTCAAGTAAATGTAAATATAAGAATAAAAGCTAGTAAATAAGGTGCAATTATTAGCTCTATTTTGAAAACAAAACCGCAAATATTGGGTTTTTACAAACAAAATAAATGCGTCTTTTTATTTAAATTGATAAGCTTTATTAATGACGTCATTACTAAAGCGTTTTATAAAGTAATAATATAATTAGAAATACGCTGTAGAATATAACGTAATGAAGACAAATATGACGGAAAAATAATTTAAATCAAAATAAATACGTAAATACGTATGTAATGGATCTGGGCCCCAATTCTGCTATTTTATAATGGCCGATGAATGAATGGCAATTGGATTAAATTTGAAATTATTACTATCCTCTTAAACATTTTGCCAATACAATTATTGGAAGTTAATTGTATACGAAGAAGTAAACGCCCGTAGAAAAATTCTTAAGAGAATACGAAAATTGTCATTTTAAGCAAAATTTCATTCATTCATCGGCCGTTGTAAATAGCAGAATCGTGGCCCTGGTGGGTATTCCTATTTGTATAGTATACTCGTTTAGTTAGGTAAATGAAACGTACACGTCGTTCATACTTTCTAATAGCGTAGTACTATTCTATATTCTGTGTTATATATTTCTATATCCATTCTATAACCTACTAATATTTCTCAAAAATATCCCTTTTATAAGCGAAATATATTTGCGACTAAATGGTGACGTGCTGATGATACACTTGAGCATTTACTTGTAACTGAACGAGACACTCGCTTAAATGCTCAAAGTGTTTACCTTTTTCGCGCTGATCATACATTGGCCTATCCTTTTCACAACTATGTTGGGATCGGCTACCAGTCTAACCGGTTTCAGCTAAGTACCAATGTTTTACAAGGAGCGACTGCCTATCTGACCTCCTCAACCCAGTTACCTGGGCAACACGATACCCCTTGGTTAGACTGGTTGTCAGACTTTTCAAGCTTCTGACTACCTGTAACGACTGTCAAAGATGAAGGAATAACAGCCGTGACCCACAATTTAACGTGCCTTCCGAAACACGGAGGAACTCGTTATGACAAAGATGGTCACCCATCTACGGACGAACCGCGTCAAGCGTAGCTTTACCTGTGAGCGTTTCACTTATGCGGTTATAGCTTAGCCACGAGCTCCTCTTTTTCGCGCTGATCATTGCATCGCAATTGCCCGAGCAAATCCCTACTAATATTATAAATATTATAAATGCGAAAGTAAAAAAATACGTTCCATAAATAAGTTTAGTTAAATTTTCTTTTTGGTAGAGTCAGATTTCAGTAAGTAACTGCGATACCGTCAAACAAGCCAACTTTGCCAATCAAGGTATCTTTGCCCCAAAAGCAATTTATAAACAAATCCTCTTACATAAGAATCAATTTTAGTTTTATGGTAACATTTATAATCAACTTTCCACCCAAATAATAAATATTGCCATAAAACTAAAATTGTTTCTTATATTAGAGGATTTGCTTATAAATTGCTTTTGGGGCAAAGATACCTTGATTGGCAAAGTTGGCTTGTTTGACCGGTACATTAAATTGCCTGATTTGTATAAACACCTTATAGTAAACCTAGCCTGGACTGGAAGGGATTTACCGAACAGTTTAGAGAAAAGATTCCACCAAAAAAAAATATTCGGTACGAAGATTATCACTCACCTGATCAATATCAACCTGAGTCTCATTGTTCTTAAACTTGGGTAGAACAGGAGTGGCCCAGGCTGACGAAACTCCCAAAGTCACCAATGCCAAAGACACTGTAAAAGAATTCATTTTTGAAAAAGAATTCAATTACTATTAAAAATTTAATCATTTTTTTTTTACAATCCCACTTATATAAAAAGTAATTCTAATTAGACATAAAAGTATAATACAAATTTAACCGAAATCGGAAAATGATATTGAAAATAAATGGCAAACTTACCAGATAGGGTCACCAAATAAAGCTTCGTTCTGTTTCCGTTCTCCATGGTCTGAGAGAACAAACATTAAGTAGATTCAAGTATTATGCTATACATTTAAGTTACATACATCAATTCATTATTGTATTTATGTGCTTGGTGGTGGGTAAGCCTGATTATTTACTCTGTGGAATTAGCGCTTATCTGTGGACTTTGCACTACTTTGCAGTGTTGCCGAGAAAATTAATTTTATCGTCTAAAAAAGTTGTAGGTATATTTCGTAAACAATTGTGTTGTTGTATGTAGTTTACCTTCTTATTTGTATAAAATCTTATTGTAAGATGTTAAATATAAACTAAATTTATTTTTTGGTATCACTGACGCAGCTGCTTTACTTATGTTTTTACGCTGGGCTCATTCGCCTTTGACCTAAACTCTACTGACGTAGTTTTTTTTTCTTTGATTTAAAAGATTTAAGATTTCATAATCGAAGATTTTTAATGTCTTGCTTATTAGTTATTTAGTACTTTAACCTACAGAAGACGAATAATCTTATTTGCAACATTGATGCAGAAGTGATCAGTATTTGTTCTTCAAAGGTTAGGTTATGTTTCGTTGTTGATAACAAGAAGCGGATGAATCAATGTTTGTTTACGTTATGCATAATGTTTAGAAACATTATATTAATGTAAATTAAATATTTTATATTTAAACTGAATGAATAAAAATGAAGCTTTTCTCATTTTAATGACTTATAAATTAATATTGACATTATTAAATTACATGAAAGGAAGTATGTTTATAGCATTGTTTACATAAAAAATATTCTAGTAATTGTTAATATATTTTTATTAGGTACCTCGAGTTACTGTTGACGATCAAGGTTTCAGTGAATATAATATAGGAAAACACTTATTTGACACATTATAAGTTGATCATTAGAAAGGCACAGAAAACACAAAACAATCGTAAACTATGTTATACTTTAAACTTAAAACAATTGAACGAACGTCCTCTCCCGCTAAGTTCACGCATGCAACTAAGGGACAAGAGTGATTAACTGATTGAAGTGAAGTTTAGCAGAACGGTCAGCCAGACATTACAAACATGTATTTCAGTCTAGATTCTAGTTCAGTCAAAAATATGAACGATGCGCGGCTTAACCATTCACTACAACCGGATGGAAGCATTTCAAAAACTGGTTTCCCCTAATTATTTATTTATTTTGAAGACTTTTTTACCCTCAAGCCCACAAATATAAAACAATGTATTTTTTTTTCATTTGTTACAAAAAGGAGTTCTTGTAGAAAACACAGGTGATTACTTAATGACTGCAATTATTGACTTATATTTTAATGAACATATTTCATGGTTCATTGAATGGTACTTTGATAAAAACATATGTATTTAGATCAACATAATCTACTTGATTACATTACATATTGTAAAATATTTAAAGAGAAGACTAATGGCGCTATGAAATCGCAAACTACGAAGTGACTACGAGTATGTATGGATAATTATAACTTAAGCCGGCATGGCAACATATAACTGATAAATAGTTTTACATTGTATACTTATTGACATGACAAAAACATTGTAACAAGCAAGTTTTTTGCGATAATTTCCTTCTAGGAACATTTAAAGTTACACTACACTAAAAACGTTCAGACCATAGAAATTTATAACAAGCAGACAAATCAAACGATCAATTGAAGCACTGACCAATGACCAACATTCAATTTAAATTTGTTCCCGACATACCTACAAGAATACAATGTACTGATGTACATACATCAAGATTTATTTGTTTAACAAAGAACAGCCTTTGTGTTTATCTCAATTCGAAGAAATACAACATCTAAGTATATTTCAGATTAATTTGCACTCTGTTTCCTCTTTAGGTATTGAAAGATTAGCAAGTTTGTTAAAATTATATTACAAAGTTGATATGATGTAACTTTTTAAATAGTTTTGGTATAATTGTTCCTCGACTTCCCTTATAATTATAGTTAGATGAATAATATAATTAGGTAAATTAAAACTAAAATTTTGAAAGCGCCGGGATGAGTGTTTTCTAAATCGGCATGTGATAACAATTTAATTAAATTGCGCGCGGATAACAACGGATAGCCAACGTAACGTACCTTCAAAAATTGATAGTTCCGTCCGTAACTTATAAACGACACTAATGTGGTACTCGCTATTGTATCACTTTTATATCATCAGCTGGCTGCCAATCGTCGAAATTTTAAATGAGAATTCAACCATCGAAGGAAGTCCCTCGTTAGGCACAATTATAAAATGGGGGTTCACCTTTCGTGGGATATGCAAATTTCGTTAAAAACTTGGCAATGTTTCATACATGCTATTTAGCTGCAGACTATCAGCCCTTTTTAGGCGGAACCTATCCAAAGACCAAGAGGAAAATGAAATTGAAGCATGTTGTACAGAAACGAGACATTTCTTTGATTTTTTTTCTTTTACCCTAAGACTTAGAATAAAAGAAATACAACATAGGTAACTTAAAATTAAGTCACATGAATTTGCCTGCTTTGAGATCGAACTTGTATCCTCGTGTAAACTAATCCGCTTATTTAACAGAAATTTTATGCCTCAATAAAGGTTGATTCAAACGAAATAATTTTAATTGACTTAATCATTTTAATATTTTTTTTCTTAAATTTGTGTCTACTTGTTTAGCAATCTGGCGTACTTATTAAAATATAAAACCTGTAAAAACTTCTCAAAACCTTTTATAAAACAGGATGTAAGTATTCGATTGGCGTTCATACTGTTATGTCGCCGGTTGTCCATTTGCACCTAAAACAATGGGCAATAACAATATAACCTACATACTACATACACATATACATACCTCTTTCCGTCCCTTTAGTACCAAAAAAGTACATAGTACTCAGCTAAAGAATTACAAGAATTGTAATTCTATATCTATGACATAGGCAGTACCATTTTTGTTTACCATGGAGTTTACTGATAAACTAAGTACAATGAACCGCATTTAACCATTTCTTAGAACGGATTTTTTAGCTTAGAAGATGCGTGCTATGTATTTATAGTACGAATCATGAAGTATATGTTCTAAAAACGAATCAAACATGCACAAAAAAATGGTGGTACATATTTCTTAAGAAATTATTCGATAAAAGTACGTATATATATACAACTTATTTCTAAAACTTATTTCAATCGTCGTAGGGCGTCCACTCTAGATATGATCATAAAAATAAGAGCGGACCATTAAACACATTTTATGCAGGATAATAGAAAACCATGGGTGTTCACCATGGAACTAGCATAGGGTAGCCGTAGCGTAAAAATAGTAGGTCTAGGCCTGACCTATATTATTATTAAGGCGTAGCCTTATGGTCGCTCGTTGTTCTTTTGCAGCGACAAATCTGATCACGTGACCCTATTTTTAAATTTCCCACGTCTCGAAAAAGCGACAAAATATGGTCGCAGGATATGAAGAATCGTTTAATCACGATAGTTCACGTTTTTTGTTTTTGATTATAGCAACACTCTACGGAACGAAGAAGCAAAAAGACCCTTAATCAATGCACGTCATTTGGTCATAGTGACATAAAATTTAAAAACACATTTCGAAAGTGTCGACGTCGTGTGGCATTGGTGTATCTTCATGTTGAATTATCGCTAAAATTTGTAATTCGATTGAGTAGTTACGATGTCAGAACATGTGTTACCGGCCGAAGAGCCGATCAGATTTATAGCTCCAGTTATTCAAGATAATCCAACAGGATGGGGTCCAGCCGAAATGCCGGAGCAATTTCGGGACATGCCTTACCAACCTTTTAGTAAAGGCGATCGCTTAGGAAAAATAAGTGACTGGACCGTCGTTCAAGATAAGAAATACCAAAGTAAGTTTCTTATAATGGCTCTGATTGGTAATTACTTTTATAATCGTTTAAAACTTATGTTTCTTTGAGGTTATGATGACGTTTTTTTGTACCTTCATAGTGTCCAATATTGCAATTCGCGTCTATCAGTCTATGGCTCTATGCCTTATAGTGAACATGACTTAAAAGTTTAAATTTCATACATTGTCACTATTACTCACCGAAATCGTCAAATCGTAATTATAAATGTTTCGTAGTAAATATTTGATTTAAAACTTTCAGACAAGTATGCGTCTCAGTTCGGCGCTGGCTCGTCGTACGCTTACTTCCACGATGAGGATGAGAGTACGTTCCACCTGGTGGACACTACCAGGGTACAGAAGCCGCCGTACCAGCGAGGACGCGCCCGTGGACAGCGCGGCCGCGGGGCTAGGGGCGCGCGCACCCCCGGCGGCATGACCACACTCAACAAGTCTGGATACATGAGAAATGTAAATATATTTATGTTAATTAAAGTGAAATGTAGTGTATGTTTGACTAGACAGTACAAACTTAATATGTTGTTATATATAGTTGTATATAGAAAAATGTATGTTATATATAGAAAAAATTCATAATACTAACTACCTTCAAAATTCAATAGATACTTTTTACCAACACAATATTTTTTTGGTAATTCGGCATAAACACAAAGACTAGATCTAGCATTCAGTGAATAAAATTAATATTCTTTGCCTGTTTGTTTAAAGTTATGTAACATATTATGTATTTATTTTAGCAACGTGATCGCAAGCTTGGTAAGCGTTGGGGCCAGAGAGGAGCTCCTATGAAGATCCGTGATGCTTCCGTCACTGTGAGGCCTACATGGGTCACCATTGAAGACATGGACTTCCCACGACTTGCCAAGTTGTCTTTGCCTGGCATTAAAGAAGGTATGTAATAATAAGTACTCACCAACTAGCTAGAACAATTTGGGCAGAATAAACTTAAGTTGTCAGGCATTTAGCTTATTAAAACTGGCAAAAATGAGATTAAACTATTACTAAAGTTTTAAAAATATGTTTACTATATCTAACAATATTCATAAATATCACTGAATTATATAAAATAACTATGCTCAGAATAATGGTTGTAATTAATTACCTAATACTCTATGGTTTAACCTTTGCAGAACTAGATATTAGGCTGAGTAATTTATTAAGAAAATTCAATAGGCAAAATTTAAAACTACTTACTAGTAAAAGATATAGAAAACTTCACTTTTAATAGTCAGTAGAAATACTAAGGGGCATTTATTTCTAGTTTTTGTTCTACTACGTCATGCAGCTAAATGAACAGAACAGAATATATTGTGCACCAAAACTGAATGATTTGGTTGAATACAACAAATAAAAAATATCTACCACCAACTAAATATCTACTTTTGTCATTCTAGTGATAACAAAATAGAACAACATAATATTTACCAAATTCCTCCCTCATCAGGTGAAGACATTGTGTGCTGTGGTACACTTGAATACTACGACAAAGGCTACGACCGTGTCAATGTGAAACATGAGAAAGCTCTGCAGCGCATTGACCGTATCTTCCATACGGTAATATATCATATTTATTAAAATACCATACAAAATCTCTTTATTATAAAGTCGCCAAACTTTTATGTTTGATGGTGAGATGCACTTTTTTACAACTATCAATCATGGCATTTGGACTAGTTTGTCATGTAAAAAGCCATCAATTGAATATGAACAGAATTTGACCACTGCAAATACTAATTACAATACTGGGAGCCATCCAATGCCCATTGCAAGTTTAAGCTCCTAATTAAGCTATAGTCCACGCACATGTTGGACCTAAAAGCCTGTATGCCAGCAGCAATGACAAATGCTGGCCAAAGAATCAATAATTTCTTGCTCTATCAAGACTAATGTCTGTCAATAGTAGGCCTGGTTATTCATTATAATAACTATGTGCCGGGTTCTCAGGTGACTACTACCGACGACCCGGTGATCCGTCGGCTCAGTAAGACTGTGGGCACAGTGTACGCTACTGACGCCATCCTGGCCACCATCATGTGCTGCACACGCTCCAACTACTCCTGGGATATTGTTATTGAGAAGATTGGTAAGTATTCATGTCTCTATCATACACACATCATGCATACTTAGATCTCTTTCCTATCGGACAACTGCCTATCTGACATCCTCAACCCATCTGGGCAACACAATTGAACGTTTGTGCATGTAATGACATTCTCGTTACTTCTGTACAGGCGACAAGCTGTTCTTCGACAAGCGCGACAACACGGAGTTCGACTTGCTGACGGTGAACGAGACGTCGGTCGAGCCCCCGACCGATGACGGCAACTCCATCAACTCGCCCCGCAACTTGGCTCTCGAAGCTACATTTATTAACCATAACTTCAGCCAGCAGGTCAGTTAAAGATTAATCTTCTGCTTATTGAGTCCTTATATTCATTGTGTTGAGTTGGGCCAAAAATGGTGTAATAGTAACTATAATATAATCTTGTATCCATTAAATCTCTACTACATTTGTGTAGGTACCTATTTAAACAAAATCAAACAGTCTCATTGTGAATTAAACACATTTTTAATCCTTTAACATTTGTAAATGTTGTCAGAATAATTAAAGAAGTACAAATAAGTTTGACAAAGTCACTTTGGTACTCTTGCTCTTTTGGGAGGCTTAATACATATCCTAACATAGAACCGCAAACTCACCTCATCACTACACCACACGTTTCTGACTCTTCTAACTCATACATTCCACTACCAGGTTCTGAAGAACGGGCCCAACGAGCCCAAGTACAAGTTCCCGGAACAGAACCCGTTCGTGTCGGAGGAGGAGGAGGGCGAAGTCGCGTCCGTCGGGTACCGCTACCGTAAGTGGAACCTCAACAACGGCGTGGTGAGTAAACATAAACATATATTATTCGACTCATGAAGTACGATTAGGATGACGGTTCCAGGAGTTCCTTAGTAACTTAATATCAGAGTCAACTGACTGAAGTTTAAAAGAGAAATACCCAGATCTTATAATGTAATTGTATACCACAACATAACTTCATGTTTCTTTTTCTGTTCTTATCTATTTTAATTCAATTGATTCTGCGTACTTTTTTTACATACTTAATATTACAATTATCATCTAATTTCCATCATATTAATACAATAATTAATGACAAAATTATGATACATAATAGACTCTTATTGAGATATTCAATGGCATTATCTCTACAATGGTAAAAATGTCTCAACCAGGCTATGCTTCCCTTCTGTATGCCTATGTCATGCTATATATAGAAGCAATGGTAAGATGCTATAAAATATGTTCATCGTCCCAGACTTTAGTCGCCCGATGCGAGCACGACGCAGTAATGCAGGGTCCTCAGAACGAGACCCAGTTCCTGAGCATCAAGGCTCTGAACGAGTGGGACTCGAAGCTCGCCAACGGCGTGGAGTGGCGCCAGAAGCTCGACACGCAGCGCGGAGCTGTGCTCGCCAACGAGCTCAGGAACAACTCCTGCAAGCTCGCCAAGTGGACCGTCCAGGTAGGACTGTGTATAATTTGTAGTTACATCTGTGTGTTTTAGACAAGTACAATGTATGTAATACTTATATCATTCCTTGTAAATTCATTAATTGGCCCACAATATTTTTTATTTGGGTTTCAGTTTATTCTTCACATACTTTCGCATGTGGCAGATGTAGTATTAAAGACTTCCCACGTAACCTAGGTATAGGTCTCCGAATTGAGAAAGGGACTTTTACTAAGCGATGTTTTCGAATATCAACCTTGCCGAAAAAAAAGCATTGCTCTTTGTGAACACCACTCAAGCTGAGGAGCGCCATTTGTTATTTTAACTGTTTTTGTGGCTTTGTATATCACAAAGGGTTCCTCCACTCCTTCCGTCACTCTAAACAGGACTATTGAAAAAAATCTAGATGTAGATTCCGTAGCACTGCAAGACCATCTTCCATCTCTCAACATGCGGGCTAATTAACTTTACTCTTGTACTATTCCTAGGCTCTGTTAGCCGGCTCTGACCAGATCAAGTTCGGTTACGTGTCCCGGTCGCAAGTGCGCGACAACTCGCGCCACGTCATCCTGGGCACGCAGCAGTTCAAGCCGCACGAGTTCGCCGCGCAGATCAACCTGTCCATGGACAACGCCTGGGGTATCCTGCGGTGCATCATCGATATCTGCATGAAGCAGAAGGATGGTCAGTATACAAACTCCTATCTAAGGTGTATATAATTCCACTAAATGCGTGATCTTTAGAAAGTCTTTCGGTTGCTGCCCAGCAAGTGAAGAGTATTTTTATAGTAACTATCAAGGAGATTAAGGACTCCGGTTGAGCCAAAATGTGTCGTACTCCAAAATTTGGAAATAATATCATTGCAGTTGTGGAAACTTGACGTTGTAACACGCGACGTAGTAAGGCCTCTTGCTTATACAAAACTGCAGTACTACTTGTGGGGTGTTGTGGTTAATTGATTGGTCGCAGAAAATTATAAAATACTGTTCGCAATGACCAAGGGCTTTTGTATGCTGCCACATTAGTTGTGGTAGGTGAATAATAATGACTAGTTATTTAAAAAAAATGGTTTGACAATAATTTGACTTTTCGAGTTATTATGATTATTATAATTACTTAATTTGTGTAAAAAATTGTCTTGCATTTTTATTGACTATCGTGATGCAATGATAACGCACAAGTAAAGATAAATACAGTATTTTATCTTGGGTTATATCTTAACAATGTTTCTTCAATACACTTTTACCTCCTCATAAGAATTAAACGGTTATTTATATTCACGTAAAGAATACATTTATTGTGATCGTCACTACGATCATCGCTACAATGTTCCTTTGTTTTTCGAATCAATTGGACCTCTAAGTTGTTTAACGTATACTGTAGTAAAAAGCCAATATATAAAAATAATATAAACATCCCATTGCTAGGCACAGGCCTATTTTCATATAGAGGAAGATTGTACATTTATCACTACGCACGCTCATTGCGAGACGATGATTCCAGACATTTCCAGATTACAATATTTGATATTAACAAACACATGTTTTCAGGTAAATACCTAATCATGAAGGACCCCAACAAGCCGCTGATCCGTCTGTACGACATCCCCGACAACACGTTCGAGTCGGACGCGTCGGAGGAGAGCGGAGACGAGCAAGCCGACACGCCATTCGCACCACTATACTCTTACGGAAACCCCAAGAGGATTTAGACATAACGCTAAAAAACTTAACATTATATTCATTACTTAAACTCTTCTATTATTATTCCCTCAGATACAATATTATTGTATAGTTGTATTCTATTTGTCCGTATCTTCCGATTGCGTGGTAATCTGTATAGGGTTGCCATAATAATTTAAGGTTTTCTGGTAATCAGTATGTATTTCATATTTTTATTCTGCCGAATACAATTTTATAGTCACATTCTGTGTTTTAGTTTTACCTTAATTATTTGAATGTATATTCTTTCTACCTTACATGAATACATATAATGGATTTTTATTTGAATCTGATTATAAAAATAGCTGCTTTATGATACGCGACTTATTAAACTAAGTTATTTACACTTTTGGTTTCAAATTAGTTATTTTTGGTATATGAACTTAAAATTATGTTACATAACTTTATATTAATAACAATTCTATTCTTTAAATAAAGAACATCAATTCTATCAAAAATAAATTATCTTTGAAATGCCTGTTGGAGTGTTAAACTTCCTTTACAGCAATAATGGCACAGTTAAATATCAATGGTTAGTTAATTTGCGGTTTTTCTTTCTCTGGATTCAAAACCTCTTCCTCGGGGAGTTTCTCCTGAATATTATCCTGTACTTCTTCTAAGGTCTTGCCTTTCGTTTCTGGTACGAAGAAATATATGAAGAACAGTCCGATGTAGCCGACTAGCGCGAATGACCAAAACACCATGTAGTGGCCACACGCGTCTTTGACTTGCTGGTAGCATTTCGTAACTAAGAAACTTAGAACACAAGCGAGCATAGTCGCTGTGCTAGACGCTACACCTTTCACATTGACCGGGAACAATTCGGCTTGTAATACATATGGTAGGTTCCCAACCCCGACCGCGTATAGCACGTTGAAACTCAGTATTCCTACCAAAGGCATCCAAGAAATCGCTCGAGAGACTTCGGGGCTGACTTGAATGGTGTCATGTAGGAAGAAGTAGAGGCCGACTATTGTCATCGCGACTGACACTCCGAGGCAGGAGATGAAGAGCAGGATCCTTCGGCCAAAAAATCTGGACAGGAATGTGGCTCCGATACCTGAGAGATGTAATTATGTGAAAGTATAGTTAGTTACGGTAATGAAAAATAATATTTGGCTACTGTCTAGTTCATACTTAAAAAACTATTTAAATAAAAATATGTAGGGGTTCTAAAGCTAAAATAATGAACTTGTGTTGCCGTTATGTTAGAACTTTTTTGTGAGATTTACACAAAAAAAAACAGACACGTTTCTAGAAACAAAAATACTTTCGGTTTTATTATCTTAATACAAAAATATATGTGTTGTATTAAACTTACCCGCGCCTAACTGCACGAATCCATAGACAATGCTAGCAATGGGGCCCGACACAAAACTGCTGTGCCTGAATATCGGCTCCAAGTAGGACTGGATGACGAGAATACCAGTCATGTATTGTAACAGTTTTAGACCTGGAAAATATCAGAATAACGTTTCATTTGCTTCAACATTCAACCATTGAAAAGTTCATCAAACACGTGACACGTCAGGTACGCCTATCACGGTCAAAAATTGGAGACATAATGGCTTTATACACATAACCTATGTATGTTTATTCAAATGAAGAAACATTATTTTGTATTCATGTAAAAGTTTAGTCTAATAGTTTTAAAATATAAATATAAGGCAGTACATAGTCTTGATCAGATTAAATTTATAAGATATTGAATCAAATTTATATTTACTTTAGTTAGTACTAAAAGGGTAACAAGGAATATAGTAAGACAGTCTGTGATAAGTATATCTAAGAAGTCCTTGGTACAAAGTGATAACAGCCGCAATATAATTCGTGTCTACCTGACAAATGTAAATATTTCTGCCATTAAACGAATGATAACTTTAGTAAATAATGTATTGTAATGTTTACCATGTGTTTAGGGAGAATCATTAATTTGCTGGCGGTACAACACGTTTAGGTAACACATACGTTATCTACGTATCAATACCTAACTGTTACTTCGTTACCAGCTGATTACAAGCTGATCTCATCTATTCCCAACTAAAGAACTATCGTATACAAGTCAGAGGTCAACGACAACTATGTCGAGTCATCGACTGTCAAGGTACCTAGACCGCGATATTGCAATAGTGTACTAAACAAAAAAAAAATGTTTAGTCAGCTGGACTAATTCCTAAAAAGATTTTGGATACGATTTTTTTTATTTTATCTGGTAAAAAAAAACTGAAGGGGATACAGATAATACAGTGAAATAAAGTCTAATATGACGTCACTTACCAGTACACTTTTTACTAGCAAGTGATGTTAGTAACCCTATACATTTTATCATCTGAAGTGCTACTAACCTTTGTAACTTTCTAATGGGGTTGACGTATCCGTGTGGATAAAAACCCCTTAAATATAAATAAAGATTTAAAAAAAAACTTTCTAATGATGTGAGGAAATGTAAAATTATAATCAATAAACATTTTTCGGAAAATAATCTGACGGACTATTACCTAATAGTTTTTGACAAATATCCTATTAAGGCCATCTAAAAAGTTAGACCTCCTACAGCTAAACATCCTTCAAGAAACAGACGTTCGCTTCCTCCTTTGACAGACCTTCAAATTTGATAATAATCATAATGAGCCAAAACATCTCAGCAACAACCAAGTCTCGTTTATTAGTGTCACTAACAACCTAAATGCATCCTCAATTTTCATTATGACCGAAACTATAGACAGTACTTATGATATCGCGAGTAAACTTTAGCGCCATGAGTTAAAAAAAATAGAAAAAAAAATCATCAAAATAAAACAATATTCTATTCTGCCAAACCCTGTACGTGTAGTTACGAATTATATATCAAAATGTTTCATCGTAAACTTAATAAGATAAAACATGTATGTTATGACATAATCGACAAAGGACTGGCCATTATGACGGTTCATTTAGAACCATAAATTACACCGCGAGAGATTATAGACCTCCTTGATAATGGAACAAAGGTCCTCCACATGGACCCTATCTTAAATTCATAATGATATTGTGACACAATGGCAGTTGTGAGCTTAATTGGTACTTACATATTTACCTGTCACTATGTAAACAGCTTTTCTATATCTCATGTTAGTCAACAATTCTTTGAGTGTTGTCTTGTTTTCCATGCTCTCTCTAACATGAGCCTTCATTATGTTCATTTGTTCTTCAATCACCTGAAATTACCGTCAATGAATTAACACCTTACGCTCACTTTGATTATGGACACGAATTCTTTCGGAGAAAAAGAGTGAACGCAATCTTTTATCTATCTATCTATCTATATATTATCTTCTTCTCTTCTTCTTTTTTATATATAAAAATGAATTGCTGTTCGTTAGTCTCGCTAAAACTCGAGAACGGCTGAACCAATTTGGCTCATATTAGTTTTGAAATATTCGTAGCACTCCAGGGAAGGTTTAAACGGGGTTAAAATATAAAAAAAATGAAAAAAATATTATGTCAACTCTTAGGCGGTGCGTAGTTCGCTGGGACAGCTAGAATTATATAAAAATGAATAGCTGTTCATTAGTCTCGCTAAAACACGAGAACGGCTGAACCGATTTGGCATTTTTAGTCTTGAAATATTCGTAGCAGTCTAGGGAAAGTTTAAACGGTGAGATAATATGTAAAAATTAAGGAATACGAAAAAAATAAGGAATTTTAATTTTTTTTCCTTAAAAATGTATTTCCTTCATTTTTTTAATGAGATCCAATAAAGATACTTCGCTTTCAATCTTAGATGTACGAAGTTACTTACACTTTCATCCGTAGTGCCTTTAAGTCTCATAAACTCCTTTCTCGCGGCTTCTACACGCCCGTCCTTCAAGTGATAATACGGAGATTCTGGTATCCACAGGCACAGCATCACGTAACATATGGGTATCACCAATAATATGTAGTTCAACGTTGAATATGACACAAATGGCCCAACACTGTACACAGTCAAACCGCCAAAATTGTTCATGACTTGGACAGTCATCCCTAGAGCACCACGAATCTCTTTGTCAGATATTTCTGTTACGTAAATCATTGTTACCTGAAATTACAAAAATATTTTAATTATTTTAATATGTTACATGTATATGTATGTAAATACGTCAAGGTGGGATTCGTTGAAAAAATAGTGGCAAGGACATCGAATTTAAATCTATACGTTTGGTATGAACAGGGAGTTATAAATAGGGCTAATAATTTCGATCGAAGGTCTGTCGATATTTCTATTATTTTATCTCATGAAAAGCTATTGAGCGAGAGGAATAACTACTACAGAGGGATTCCCTTTTTTTGCAGTAGTATTCAACGCCCACTTTTCGACATATCTCAAGCGAGGATAGTATGAAGACGTCAACGATGTGTAGCAACTGTTACAATATGCAGTTTATGTTTAAAATTGTGACCGGAATTGATATTTAAATATTCTCGCATTTCTGCATACCAGAATTGAAATCTTGTTTTACGAGAATGTATGCTCGATTTACCGCAAAATGCATTACCAAGTCAGTTTCAACGACACTCAAGGCCAAACTGTTTAATACTGGCTGTTAAAACATTCGCACGTTTATGGGATATAATAAAAGAACAAAAATATAATCCAGTTTTAATCGTGTTTTCAGATTACGGACGGCTAATTATAAAATGACTGCATCAATTTTATAATACATCCTACTTACCTACTTCCTTCAAATGTTTTGTTTAGATATACCGAACAGATAGGCAACATTTATCAATTAGAGAATTTAATATTTGTGTCGCGGGGGTTCCCTAACAAACTCAAGTCGCAAGCACATGACACCCTAATTCAGACCAAGCATCCGTGGATTACGAAACTACATATCCTACGCGGGTTTCCAACCGGCGACATGCGCTTCGTGGTTTTCATAAGGAAAAAACAAGATTGCAGTATCACCAGTCAATGTTTTATAAAGAATCTATCATCAGGTATTTGTTTACTTTGGCTATCAGGCTGGTAAAATGAACCGCTAGGCTATAAGCATCTCAAACTGACACGTGTGTACCTACATACATAATTGACAGCCCTTTTCAACGTCTATAGGGCATTAGCCTCTCTTGAGTGCAAAATATTTGGACCCTTGCCAATATAAACATTACACTTATACCTTTTCGTAGTCTTTTTAGTCCACGATGCGCAATACTCATACTGTTTTGTCACGATGCTTAGTAGAATAGACCATTGGATAAGTTTTATTTATCCGAGCGCTAATGGAATCTCTCTAGTGACAACTCAAACCCGAAAAGAAGGATCGTATCGTTCAAGATCAAGGCTTTCCATTCTGATGCGATATGAAATTGTCTAAATGCCCAAAAGAGCCTGAGTAACGATAGTCAAAATGCTCACCACAGCTATGATTCCGGTAGCCAGTCCCATCAGAAACCTGGCCACATACATAAGTTCAGGTAGCGACGTATTTAGTATTATGGTCTGAAAGAAAAAGAACAAAAATGTTAGGTAGGTGCGGAAATAGGCAGTTACAAAACATGTTTATTTGCTTTCCATGTATATTAGGATACACCTTGCACACTTTCTGATGAAAATGCACATAAATTATCAAAAAAAGTGAAGCCTACCAAACAGAAAAATCATAAGCTTATTAAAAATGTATAGGGCAACCAAAATTAGTTTTTGGAATAGAGAGGAAATTGGGCAAAGAAGCATTTGACCGGAATGTTATTTGTTGTTAAAACTTATCGTGCAGATGATGAGCAAGCACCGCATAAAAATAGTATGTGACCTTTGGATTACACAGTTCATACCACAGTTACCACACGCTTGACCGTGTGTAATTACATACTAAACGTAAACTGATCTTAGGACCAATTTGGGAACCTGACGTATCTTCTTATCTTACTTTGGAGACAAGAGCTAAGTTCGTTGAATTGATTTTCTATTAGATTTTCAGTAACAAACCGTCATCAATAGAAAAGTTCTTAAGTTAAAATCATTTGAAATCGTATGCAAGTACCTACTTAGCATATTTTTCCAGGTAACATTGCCAGTTCTAACGCAGATGTAGTCGCTCAAATTTGAAAAAAAATAAGATAGAAAGCTTAAAATATGAAAAAACGTCTTTTGTTTCAATATATTCGAGAGACTCCATAAGCGTTAGCACTTGGACATACATCTCGAAGAATATCGAAGATAGAACATGTGATATACAACGTACCGCACCTATAAGGCCCGGTACCGCTGAACCAAAGAACGATCGACGTCTTCCAGCCTTTTCGTTCAACACCTGCCCAACGTAACAGCCGAGGAGAGCTCCCGCCGAGTGCAGAGACACCACCCATGACAACTGCGTCTGTATGACATTCAAACAGTTTATCTAAGTCTTACACGAATACATTATCAGTTAGTAATCAAACGTCGTCAATGTCGCGTTTTATTAGCAAAGAGATACAGTTTTGTATGCAGAGAGTGTTATACAAAGTTAATAATTGCAGTAGCGCTAGACGTTTTCCTAGGCAAAATATTTTTCTAAACAGAACTTGGTAGCCTACAAAATAAGTTTCAACCGCAAACTAGTCGTTTATGCATGGCGCGAATTTTAGTAGCTATCCCTACTTCCCTACTAATATTATAAATGCAAAAGTAACTCTGTCTGTATGTCTGTCGGTTACGCTTTCATATCTAAACCACTGAACAGATTTTAATGAAATTGGGTACAGAGATAGAGTTGACCTTGAGAAAGAACATAGGATAGTTGTTATCTAGGACTTTTGAAGAGTTCTCTTGGAAACGCGACGCTTTAAGCCGCGGGCGAAAAGCTAGTGTACTTATATATTTTTCATGGTTAGTATGGATATATTTTTCACACAAATCTAAATAGCTTCCGATGAGTAGCGTCTTTAAACGTAAATATGCAGAAGATAATAGATAAAAGGGTGGATAACAAGCCTACGCAACATCACCTCATATTAAAATACACATAATACCTACAATCACTATCATACAATGTTGTCGAAGTGAGTTCCTACTGTAAAACAAATGCAAACGTTGATTTTTTACCTATCATAGTTAAACATCACATTTATTTGCATAATAATTATTATTTTCTCATTATATTATGTATTAAGTTTTCGTTAAAGCTACTATTTCCGATTGGTTGATTCTGAAACAAAGTCCAAAATTCCCAAACAGTTTCCAAAATTACAATTGAGTAGGAATTTACAAAGAATACTCATTATTTTTTTTGGATATGTAGGCCAAACGATTGTGAATAAATTATCATTTTTATTTACCAACACAACGGGTTTATTGACTTTTTGTTTACCTACCCATTAAATTATGTAGTAAGTTCTCACAAGTACTCACAACATTACCTACTTATTCAACCTTATCAGCAGTCTTTTCTCAACTCTTTGTTTTGTATTAATATAGTAAATTTATTATTGTACACATTATGAATATCGGTAAGAAAAATTTATAACAAAGAATGAAGGTTAAAATACTTTTGGCATGAAAGGAAAAAATGTCGTTACGTTTAATTTGTATTATTGGTTATCAGCGACGTGCTTAATAAATTAATATTACTAGTAAATAATAAATAAATAAATATCTAATAATAGAAAGGTATTTAATTTATTATAAATATTTTCTAAACCTTTTTAACATCTTTAGCTTAACTATAATAAATAATAAGTAATGTTAATTACCTTGATTAGTGACTTTTCCAGCGATTGGAACGCCGCGAGTTAGCAACACTGATATAAATAATGTATTAGGTATTAATTATAAACAATACTTACATCAGTGATAACAATATTCGCTTCGCCATTTTTGAACTTTGGAATCGCCGGTGACGACCAGGCCAGTGTTGCACCAGTAAACGTAAACGCGAAGGCCGCTGAAGGTAAATTTAATTAAAAAAAAAACATGAAATATTCAAATTTTCCCGCGCAAATTTATTGTTTACTCACCACAAACACCCGCCAAATATTGCACTTTCCTGCTCGTTTCCTTCGACATAGCACTTAGTTTGTAGTACCGTTCTACAAATTAATATTTAGCTAATGCCACTTTTACAGATAATGCACGGAGACGGCGGTCCTTATCAAATAAATACTATACGCTACAGTTGTTATCAACCCAATGATCAACTGTCTGGGCTGCGCGTGCGCCGACCGCTTGACGTCTCTGTCAGTAAATATACTTAATGAATTGACAAGAGCGAGCGTGTTGCGGACCAAAGACTACAATTTTTATATGCAAGCCCGCCTACGTATTTTTCCACGATTTTTATTTACAGGACAACTAGGAAAGCCACTTGCCTTAGCAATAACACTGTAAAAAACGTCTAGAGTTAATGACCATGAACCAAAACTAATCAGGTTACAACAATATAGATCAAGGTCAATGTAATATACCAAGAAGTATGAAATTAAAATGATTGTTTCTAACACTATATTGAGTCGAATTAGTGCTTCTATACTTTTAAGTCGAAAATAAGTCCCTTCAAGATTAGTACTTTCAATTTATTTCAGTAATTTTGTTATATGTAAAATCAGCAATAGAAAATTTAGGTACAGTCTGCACAAACATATAATTATTTTAATGTATTTATCTGCCTATATTTTCTTAGTATTAACATTAGGAACATAATTTAGTACGACTAGGTAATGAAAATCAGAATACATTTTCTTATTTATTAAAATCAGCTCAATATTACAAAGTTTCAAAATTCACAACATTCATGTGGGAACAAAATCATGAGGCATTCTTTCCATAATATCTTTTATTTGCATAGCAACAATTGGGCTGTCTGTGCTAATATCTGTGACATTGTATGGATACAGAACAGTAACATTTCCTAAAACAATTTTGTCATCTAATTCGGTCACTGGCAGCAAATTTGTTTTAAACCAACTTATTAATTTTCTTTTTTTTTCTTGGTTGTCTGCTATTAAATCCATGTTGTGATGTTTCTTCTGTGGAGGTTTTATGCTCCCGGGTAAATTTAATTCAGAGATATCAGAGACTGCATGGCCTGGTATGAGGACAGTTTTATACCCGTCAGTTTGAGGCACCGAAAGGATGACACTAAAAAATAAAATAAAAGATATATCAACAATTAAATTACATTAATCATGTCAGTGACATCATTGTGTATAATACAGGTATTGTATGATACACAAGGTATTACAAATGTACTGTATTGAGGTTCTTGCCAGTTCTCTTCTATAGCAATTCATGTTTGGACCAAACACTTAGTCATTATACTATCTAAAAAATTGCCTGGCAAACAGTCCACTTGTAAGGACCTATAGATTTGAATTTTAATAAAACTAAATTTATTTAAAGTTATTTATATATTGTATAAATAAAAAAGAGTGATGTGGTGGTAATCAGCATTTTAATATGAACATTATCTACCTGTGAGTTATTGGGTCTACTGAATGAATAAAACCCTCATAAAAACAGTTCTTGATAGCTTGAACCCTAACGAACTTATCAACATATTCCAATACAGCTATGGGATCTTCTTTTATTAAATTATAATAACTAGTTTCATTTGATTCAGTTTTGTTCATGTTTTTTTCCTTCATACACTTTTAAGTTAAATCTGGAATAACTTAAACAAATTTTAAAACACAAACACAACTTATAATTTTGTACATCTGTCAACCTAAAAATAAACAAATGTGATGTGACATTGACATGTCAGCCACATGTTGTGTTGCTACATTATTTGAGTAAATCAAATGAAATATCTTTATTCGAGCAAAATATTTTTTACCATTTTATGGTCTGAAAAAATAGTGAATAATAGTGATATTATAGCTTGTGTGTTTTGCTTGATTCAAAGGATTAGAAGAGTAGAATTTTAGTAACTCACAGAACAAGTCTGGAGTATTTGAGGAGACCAAAATTGTGAACAAAATGTTTATGAAATACTTAAGAAAAAGTTTTCAAAAACATGGTTATCTTGAAACCTCACAGTACTATGTATTTTTTTCGAATATTAATCGAGCCACTGATCGGCCGAATTCATCCTTTAATAGGTACATAGAAATGTATCAAAATCAATAGGCCGGCCTACTTTGGTACTATCGCTAAGTTTACGTACTTTAACGTAGCGGTCAAAGAGTAATTTAAGCAGCCTGTGGCGTAACTTGGGTCACCGTCACCCGGGGCGGATTCACACCTTGGCACCCTAACTTGTAAACTAAAAAAGCTCGCTTAAATTGTACGACGTAATCTTAAGGCGTAGCCGCATGAATCGCTCGTCGCTGAAAATCCGATCACGTAACCCTATTTTTAAATTTCCCAAGACACAAAAAGTCGCTGCTTCAAGCAGTCGCTCGTCGCTCGTTACCTGGCGCGGTCTCATGGAGTCGCTCGTTTCCAGCGACAAATATGATCACGTGACCCCATTTTAAAATTTCCCGCGACTCAAAAAGTAGCTGCTTCATGCAGTCGCTGGTCGCTCGTTTGCAGCGATAAATCTGGTCAGGATGAGGGTTTTCGATTTTTGATTCCGTTATTTAGGGGAATTTATTTAGAGACCGTCACAGCTTTACTTTTGTATCGACTTGTCTCGCCACTCGCTCTCGATTACCTATGACCTCTCCTAGCGTCAAAGGTCAACATTTTGAGCTTTATCGCTACCCTTCCTGCGACCATATTTTGACGCTTTTTCGAGCTTCGATTGTGAAGCTACGCCTTTAAACTTGTTTTTTAACATCGAAATTTTATAAAGTTCTACATGGTAATTTTCCGCCCTCCTGATAGTGACGCCCGGAGCGGTCCGCCCCTTCGCCCCCCCCCCTCGCTAAGAAACTGCAAGCAGCACAAATATCGGTTATTAGTTATTACCGAAGTGATTGATACCTAAAATATACAGCACTTATCTTTACAAAAGGCAAAAAAAAAAAAACTTTTTAAAAATAAATCTAAATTACGACAGTGATTATACTTTATGCTTTTTCTATTTGTAAAATTGTATCGTCACTTTTACAATTTATATTTAGGGTATACCATTTAAAAATATATTTGTACATTAAATTAGCATGTCATGTGATTCACTCTGTTTTAGAAGGATATTTTATTAATAACTGGCAACATTACAAATTCGTTCGCAGGAATTCCCGAATCCATGATTAAGTCGAGATAAATTTGTGCTTTATAGTCCACTACTTTAAGTTTTAAATGGTTTGCCGACATGTTATTCATTATGGCATCTGGCATTTAAGTCCTTAACGTAGTCCACGTCACGAAGCGCTCATAAAAGCGACGGTTATGTGACGCCTGAAAGAGAACCATTGTAAGAGCGACTGCATCGTGTAGTTCGTCTGGTTTGTGACATCGTGAGCAAGCATTATAATATTTCTAAGTTGTTATCGATATCCATTTGGATTCTTAACTAATAACGTATAAGGTAAGGTATTTTCATTTGTAATATTGATAAGAACTTTGATTTCAATTATTATGATAAAGTATTTGTGATTGTGTATTTATTTGGCAGCGGCGTCATTTTGCAGGATGCTATAATGATAAAATAAATACCTATTTGCCATGAGCGTGTGTCAAAGCGTGCTTTGTTAGATAGAAGCAACTGAGTCGTGTGAAATAATCACCGCATACTTACATTTTAATAACGTAAAATAAAATGTTGGATAAGGCTGCCATCTTGCTTCAATTTAATTAAGTATCACTTAGCTCGTGTTTAGTTTGCAAAATATTTATCTTGACTAAGTGTTATCCTGATAATATTTATATCTATCATTATCATACCATCATTGAAGAGCAATCAATAATAAAATTTTACTTCAAAAGAAAGATCGAAGAAGTTTTTTTTGATTCTGGAAAAGTCTTGCTTGTCTATACTCTATTCTATTTTAAATCGTTCTTCTTCCCGACATTTACGTTGGATTGTGTTCTCTGAATATTAAAATTATTTTTTACCGTTGAATTCATAATACTACCTTTTTTGAGCTCTGTACCCATGTAGTTCAGTACCATTTGCGAGCTATTATTGTTTTTTTCACAACGTATAATTTGAAAACATTAACAAATTAATTTTATGCGTAAATTAAGACTAGACTTTGCCGGTGTTTCTGAAAGTATCGTGTTAATCGTGTACCCTCAGATGATAGTTACTACAGGGTACTACTCTGTAGTAACTATCTAGATTATGATTCATTATGGTTATCAATTACTTATGAATATTGAAATGTGATCCGAATTTAGCTATAACCTATATATTATAAGGTTACAAAAGTATAGAATTATGAAGTTCAAGTCACTTCCAGTAAGATTATACCCCTCGGCCCTCGTAATGTCTTACTGAAGTTATGAAACATGAGTGCTGAATGAGTTTATCAGTAAACCGATCCATAAGTGAAGACTGGCCTTCACATATCTTTCACTTCCACTTATGACAGAAAGATTAGCAATAATAGCAATCTTCACTGAACTAGGAATGAATAAAAACGAAGACTTTCATATTTATTCGGCCATTTTGAGTTGTACATGTAGAAGAGAAACGCCTTTTTTAAAAAAAGAAGGAAGATTATAAATTCTATTATTATATGATGCACACAGTACGAAAATGATGAAATGATATTGTATTGATTCAGCAAGATCGGGTGTTACAATCATAAATGTAAAACGTGGTTATATTTTATTTTTTATTATAGTAAGTAATTATTTGTCCTTCTTATACGGAATCCTTAACTTATGTTTACTCCAGTGAACATGAAATGAATTAAAGTAAAAATAAGCATGCCTTATTGGACTTTTTTTAATTTTAGTGCTTGTCATATTAAATCTTCAAATTTTATGCTGTATGAAGTAGTTGAATATATTTCCTTTATCAATTTTAAACACACCCAGTCTCATTCGATTTTAATAGAATACATAGGTATTTATTTTATAACAGTTTTTCCTCGTCTTTGTGTCTATTACTCACGATTGAAATAAAAACTCTGTGCTAGTAAGTTGTTACATATTATCTACGTTAAATAATCACGACAGTGTCTAATGTCTACCAATTAGTTTTATCACTAGAGTCGCTAGCTACTCATAACCACACCATGGAGTCCTTATTAAATACTGCATTGTATTATCTGTATGTTGATAATAACATAATAACAGTAGTTTTAAGTATAATAGTGCTCCCGATATAACTTGACGCTTCGGTATAGAGATTAAGGATAGATGAAGCGAGACGGCAATATCTTGCACCTCTTTCCCGACCTTTAAAGTTATTTCGACAAGAAGTCTGCGTTGTTAGTACTTGCAAGGGTATTTTTAAATTTCAATTTAGTTTTAGTCCGTTACGCTGGGGCCACACTAGTGTCTAACGTCAATGCCCATTAGCGCAATATTTATTGCGTTAATTTTTTGATGTACCGCCACTTGAGCTATTGCCTCACGCTAAACGGTAATTTTATCGCGTTAAGTTGTGGTTATATACCTACGGTTAACGTCCATAATAGCATTTCTTGTTAATGTGGCCCCGGCATAAGAAATTCAAAATATTTTTTTAAAAAGCTTAATTCATCTGATATAAAATAATAATATAAAAAACAAAAAACCCGCCTGCATGGATAACTACAATTAAAAATCAACTGAAAAGACTGAAACAAGATAAAAATTCAATGATAAGGTATTTAAAAAAGCAATGATTAGGTAGGTACTTAAAACTAGAAACGTAAATTGAAACACTACAAAACCTACGTACTACGTATTGTACACTTAGAAATATCAGCACGGTAGTCTTTCAATTTTTTGCAACAGTATAAACAGAATTTCAGTCGGAGGCATGCGCAAAGAGATAATAATTTATCATATAGAAGCACTTAATTTCATGCCTCCGACTGCAATTCTATTTATACTGATCTGACCAAATGTGAAAATCCATTCAACGGTTCTAGAGATACAAGGTAATAAAGAATATTACATATATACAAGATACGCGCTAAACACATAACCCTCCTGGCAGTCGGGTAAAAAAGAACTTTACTTTACTTCATACTCTGTGACTACCCTCAATGTATAATGTAGCGATATGTTAAAGACGAATTTTCACAACTGTCAAGTATTTGTAAATAATTCCTCCTGATTACTTATAGTAACCGTTCTCTTTTAATTTCAGAAACCATCCTAAAATGGCTTCGGCAAAGGCGAATAAAAAGTAAGTGATACACAAACTAGTAATTAAACTACGCCTAAAAATTAATGTCAAAACTTTTTTAGTTCTTATCTTGATCTTGAATTTCGCGAGTATTTAAATTTAAGGGTTGAAAATGTGACACGCGCTGCTTACTATATTATAATAATGCGATACACAAACTTATTGAGTGATTTTACTATAAACGACCATTACGCCTGACGTTCCGCGGGTATTAACCCCGCGGCTATTTACGAGCACTTGTATAATCACCAAATGCTTGTTCTGGAGTTCATTGAGGGGAAAAAATAAATTCCATACAACCATACTTCCAGGGCAGCTGCGGTGGCAATAGATTTACCAGAATGTCCAGTATGCATGGAGACTATGAGCGCCCCGATATACCAGTGCCAGTCGGGGCACAGCCTCTGCAACTCCTGCACTCAGAACCTGCTGCCACCGATGTGTCCCATCTGCCGCCAGAATCTGACGCAGATGAGGAACTGGCAGTTAGAAGAAATCGTCTCCAAGGTCAGTGGATTGGAATTTAATCACTCACTTGGTGAACGTCATGGGAAAAGTAGAAAAGGCGTGGGGAGTCTTTTACCCAATACGTAAACTATGAGATGATACCTAAATTGTTAGTCATTGACGGGAACTTATTACTTTGGATTTTGTTAGCACTTACCCAAGTTTCTCTTAAGTTAGAAGTGCTCTAACTGAGAAACTTAGCTAAAAAAATGTATACTGACTACCATGCAACTAATTTGTATGTTACGTAATCATAATTCATACGATTTTCCTTGTATGCTCGTTATGGATATTTGAAAAGTTGTATACCTACTGCGCAGTATGTAGCTCAAGAACCTAAAATACCTTTATTTTTTGGCACGGCGGGGGAGTCTCGTGGAGACTTGATCCTTCGGTGGAGGGAACGTTCAGTGTCAGACTCTTACTGATTACACGTAACCGCCGGGTGAGCTGCGTAGCATTGCAACACGTGCCGGCCGAAGTACTATTAGAAACTAATTATTTTTTTCTGAAATGCCGAAAAGATAGGAATGCAGATATCGGGAGATTAATCGGAAATATCTTGTTGAGATATCATCGACTTCACCCTCCTCATTTATTGCCCCAAAACCTATTTACTAACTAAAAATTTATATCTGTTAAAGGCTAAAGTCTCGTGCCCCAACAAGTCGTCGGGTTGCGTCTACACCATGGTGTCCATGGACTTGGAAGAACATCTCAAGGAGTGTATCTTTCGAGAAATGGAGTGCCCTCTTGGTGTTGTCTTTGGAAAATGTTCCTGGACTGGTAAATATTTTCTTTTTGTCTGGGATTTCGTGAAGAAAATACATTTAAATTTAACTGCCTGGTCCCAAAGGATAACTTTCTGTCAATTTTACAAAAGAAACAGTTGCGTTAAAACAGCTTAGTCTCAAATACCAACACGCACCATCTTCTAGCCACCAGCAATGCTTTAAATGATACAAACTTTCATTTCTCTAACAGGTAGACTGAAAGAAATTATGGATCATTTCAAGGAACGCCACGGGTCCTTCTGCAACGTCACAACTGATGAGGAAGTCGAGATTACCAACGTCGACATCAAAAACGATGACCGTCATTTCTTCCTAGTGGCTCAAAGCAAGCTACTGTTCATTTTAACTATGAAGATTGACACCCTTCAGAAAATGGCTTACTGGACTATTCAACACATCGGAAGCAAGAAAGTCGCACAAGACCATATTTACGAAATACATATTACGAGCAAGCAGAACCCAAGAAGGAAAGTTGTGTTCATAGAACACTGCTTCAATGATGCTATCAAGGCTGAAGAGGTATTTCGTCAAGGCAAATGTGCGGTCCTGCCTCTAGATTCGCTGGTTCACTACATAAAAGACAAAGCCATGTCATTTAGATTCTTCATCAAGCGGATTCCTCCTGGTGGTCCAAAAAACAACAACGCCAAGAACGATAACAAGCCTCCAGGACCAAACCAAGGTAACGGACCGAAGGGCCCGGGGCCCAAAGGACCAAAAAACCAAGAAAATAAAAACAAGCCGAATGGACCTGGACCTGGCCCCAAATTTAACAAAAACAAAGCGCAGTCTTAGGTTACCTAAACCAACATTATTACGTACTTTTTATTTTTAAAATACTTATATTTAAATATCTTGCAACTAATTTGACTTGTTACATAGGATGTTAATAATGGATACCAATTCTCACGATTACGTGTGCTACAGTATGCTTCATGATATTCAATACAATTTTGATACGAAGCAGTGTGTTTCCATACAGGTCGCATCTGCCTATACGATGCGCTTAGAAACTATTCGGTAGGGTACTTATCTATACGTGGAATTGAAAGGAACACACTAAATCGTATTTAAAATGTACGTTATTACGGATTAATGCGGTACCCCGTTCAATGTTTCAATCGATATTTGAAAGGACAGGTTAGTATCATTGCCCGGTAATAAGTATAACTCATTAATTTCGACCGAGTCGCCTAGCCACGGTACTTAGTTGCAGTGAGGTTATAAACACTACGAATATTTTTTTTTTTCTAGATGTATATATGAGCAACACACTCATAATTACACATAAACTTATTCAGTTCTATACCGATATGTGGACAGAACCGGAAAGCTTTCGAACCCGTTCAGCTTAGCGCGTGTATACGCGTCTAAATAACCAAATCGTTCTGAAAAGTGATAAGTCCTTTTTTTATGTAAAAATCTAATCCCACACATAGGGATTTAGTCCATTTGTCACGGGGCAATAACAACGAGCATTCTTGGTCAATCAATTGAATGGATCGGTTCCATGACGGTTCAGCTATTCGTGCTGTCTGCCCTAACACAGTTGGTCTGTGAAGGGGTGACCATTTATGATCCCATCATGTTTCGATAGGCACGTTTGATTACGGGTATCTACCGTATCTACGACTGGCATTTTTACATCCTTACAGTTTTTACCAGTGATCAGAAGCCGTTTCATTATGGGGTATCGTTTTCCCCAGGTAACTGGTAACTGAAAGCCATCCAAAAACTGGGATACCTGATACCTGATGTTGCTCCTTCATTCAAAATTTCTCATCTTCCATTAGGTATATAATATATAATACCACTATAAACTACCAATTATAATCTTACGGTCAGAACAAGGTCCAATGTGTCTGTTAGAAACCCTTGGCAGCTTCGTTTTCGTTATCTATCAGCAATACTTGATGAATAATAGTCGCTCTTAAGGCTAATCGTGTACGGGTTATCGGGCCTAATCTGGTAACCTTTTAAAACCGATGAACGAATCCCCGATAATGCGAAATACCACGAATAGTATGGTATTTAATTTTTATTATGAAGTCGCGTTGTGTCATACGAAAAGTGAGTTTTGATTTCTATTTATTTAACTTCCTATTAACGAGTAAATAGTTGCTTTTTCAAATTTGTTATACTATAGTACTTTAGAATATAGGCTAGGTTAAACAATTTATGATATATCAGCCGTATTTCGCTGGACATATATCTACGCTGTTACAATGATTGTAGTATCTATAAGTTTCCATTTATACCTATGACGCTTATATGGCTGGATACAGTTAGGCGAATAGGTATTCCTTTAGTATGTATTCTGTGTGTTAGCCTCAACCAACTTTAATTGACAGAATTAAGCTCTGCGCAAACGTAGACACTTTGTGGATCACACGTCACATTTTCACAGAGACCGCAGCTGCTACCTCAGCAGCTCAGTGGTGATCCGACAAAGTTTAAATATCCGCAAGATATGGATGATTTCATACTGGTTCATATAGCAATCCAATATTCATCGGTAGCTTGTATCTGACTCAAGAATAGTGTCCGCGTTTGTGCCCTGCCTAAGCTGTCCAACGTGTATTTGGCTACCCCTAACTTCGGGCCAGTAGGTACACAAAGGAATAAGCCAATCTAAGTTACTTTAGTACCTTGCTGTTGATATATCTGACTGAAAAGGGTTCAAAAACTGTCAGATTGGCCTAGAATAGTTTTGTTTAAGTACCTACCATCTAAATATAAGTTTTTAGTGCTCCGAATAAAATGATTTCCTACGTAGTAATTAAGTATGCAAACATTATAAAATAGTTCATTATAATCACAATTTTTAATTATTTAATAAGAATAGTGGAGCTTGTGACGTGCATCGTAAAATTATACACAGACGTGTCGTGTGTCATGCGTAAGTTCTATTAAATATTAATTATTGTTATATTTTTATGTACTTCGAGACAATGAAGGCTTTTGATTGATTAATTAAATTACAAGACGGATATTGAAAATAAAGATCGTCCCTACTTTGCAACAGAATAGTAGTAACGATCTCTATTTTTTTACCTGTGTGTCGAGATCGCGTTCGATCTCGTTACACGGGTAAAAAAGAGCCCGGCCCCAATTCTGCTATTTACAATGGCCGAAAATTGAATGGAAATTGGATAAAATAATCATTGGAAATTCATTCAAAAATGCTTATGGTGAATACTATATTTAATTCAATTTCCTTTAATACATCAGCAATTGCAAATAGCGGTGTAGGGCCTAAGACTCTTCCTTATATACAAATCCAGGTTTATTGTTTGAAATACCTTATATCTACCCAACTTTGATTATAACTAGTGGGTAGACATCATGTTAGATTTTATTATTATAATTCTTAAGAAATAAATGTCTTTTTGTGTTGGAAAAAAATGTTTTATTCAACCTTTACACTGGAAACCATTGTATAAATAACTCGTCTCGTAAGTATATCGTCAATTTTGTTATCGGGACTTGATATGGGTGTTTTACTTTATGGGACAATTCATACTCGAGTCGAAGAGCAAAGCGTTTAACCTGTAGCACCAGGATCAGTTATTGCTGCTTCTGGGCGCGACTGACACCGACATCCTCCAGGTGCATATGCAGTTACTGCCCACTTTGTGTTCGTGGGAGTATCGCGTAGTTACTTACTCAAAAATTTCTAACTTTTTTTTAATATCAATTCTTATCATGCTAGGTGATCTTTGGCTTAACTGTAAATAGAAGTGCACTAGCTATACTGGGTATTTGGAAGGTGTTACAATTATTATAATCTATCTTATTAAAATAATCTTTCTGGCACAATGTACCTGGAAACAAGCCTAGGTCTAGTTGCAACAGACTAAAAGGTATGAAAATGTGAGTAAATAAAAAAATGATAATCATAATAGAAAATCAACCAGCAAGTTTGTTTTGATATTTCATCTTAGGGTAGTGTCACATGGATAATATCAACTTCAGAATATTCTCAACAAATAAGATACATGAAAGTGACAGTATAGTATAAATGGTTTTAAATTATAAAAATAAAACTAAAAAGTAGTTTTATGTTTTTATTTCCTTACAAGCTAAAAGTTCATTTCTTGGCCTTGGCTTCGCGTGTGGCTTTCCTTTCTGCCGCACGGGCAACCTGCTTTGCTGGTTTTAAGTTGCCTTTTTTGCAGAACCTCTGGTTCCTCAAGAACTTAGGGTCCATCTGTGAATAAAAAAAAGTATTTATTTATAATATTCATTGAAATTGCTACATCAATTCTATTTGCTGGACAGGTATTATTTCTGTTGTAATTAATTTATTTACAGTTTTCAGTCAGAGATCAAAAGTTAGTTAGTTAGTTATAATAACACAATTAAGGTAAATAATAAGTAATTTGAGTAGATTCAGAAAACTGTCTCAATTTATTTATTGATGTATATGGATCCTAATAAATAATTATCATTACAAAATAATGCTGTTTAATAAGCTGTCAAAATACTTGGTTCAGAAATATGTTTGTATTATGTCACACAATTAATTCTAAGTTGCACTTGGAGAGAGCAAGTAAAACCATTGTTGTTTGATAAATTTACAGGCTGTAATTGACCAGAAAACATACCTATTTTAGAGAACCAGCTGTTTGACATTTTCACCTGAGCTGTTCTGATGCTCACTTACACCAGTTTCCTTACCAAACTAATACTAAACATTACACTATCTGGCTTTGTAGAAGTAAATTCGTCACACATTGGGAACATTAAATTTTCATCTCTCTTCATACATACAATAAAATTATAGCAAGAGAACAGGAGGTGATTAATAAAATAATCGTATAAGGGGACACAGGCCCAACATGCAGACACCTTTTAAACTTAAATCTAAATGTGAAGGGGACTCAAATCAAAACTAGTACAATTAATTACATTGTTACTCATCTTGAACAAGTATACTAAATTAAAGTAATAAGAATTCTTAGAAGTGGTTCACACTCAACATTTAAATGAGATCCAGCCCAATCACTCCACAAACAATATATAAATCTACTTACACCAAGAGTTGACTCGTGCCTGAACTTTGTGGGCTTTTTGATGCCGTTCCTGTGCGCTTTGCGGCCTGTAATAATCGTTACATCGTTGTATTTACAAACTTAAGCACGATATTTCACATTTCATTAATTATTTTCTGCTGTATAAATAAAACTGGTGATTAAGCTAGTAAGGTTTAACCCACGTCTAATTGGCTGTTACACTTTTTCCGTAAATAATGCGAAACATTTGGTAAAACTTACTTTGGTTATGATTTGTATGATTCTTTGACTTTGCCATTTTGTCAAATTATTTGCTCTGAAAGAAAAATAAGTAGTTTAATTAAATATATATCACTGTTTGATACGTATCTTATACACAAAATGATTAAACACCGTAAGATTCTATTGATATTCAAAGAATTAAATAAAACGTCAGAACACTAACCTAAAACAGCAAGGGAATCGGAAAGAAGAAAACAAATCTCTTGTCACACTCAGTTGAAGTATTTTTAAAAGTTGCCATATAGAGCCTGTGACTATTTGTGTCTCTTTTCTATACGTAACTTTTCAATTTGGTATCCTGCTGTCAACTGAGTAATCATTACTGTTACTATGCTCAGAATGTACTGTAAAGTTAAAATGTTCAGAATGTCAAGAGAATGTCTTATTCTAGAGTGCCTTATTATAAATTGTATTTTTTTAATTATGTCAGTTTTAATTAATCTAAATGATAAAAATATGAAAATCAAATAAATTATCTGAAAACCATTTTATGTAATCTGAGTTTTAATTAACTGCTTTAAATATTTTTTTACACTTTTTTGTTTCAGCCTAAATGTTTAATTATTTTACTTAAAGCTGCTGACGAAAATTAACTGTTTTTTTATTACATTATTTCTTAATTCAATGAAGGCTAGGTATTTGGTAGAGCAAGTGTTGCTGCTAATAAAAAAAATTGGACAAATAGACAGCTGTCAAATGACGTGACGTGACTATGTCAAAATAATTGCCACTCAGGTGGGGAGCGCGTTTCATTATTTTGTGGAAATGTGGTTTTTGTTTTCCTTCTCACTATGATCTACTTAATCTAAAGTTAGAGCGAGTAGCAACATGTACTGGTGCTCAAGATACGATTAAAATTACAGAATATTTAACATGTGTCGTGTTGTCTGATAGGAAATACAGACTGCTGTGAAAGAAGCTATTTATCAGAAAAAACAAGAAAAATAAACTAAAAATTAAAATTTTACAATCAATATTAAATAATAATAGTCAAAGGTAGTCACAATGGTGGTTTTGGAAGGTGATTCCGGGGATGCCAAGCTTATATCATCAGAGGAAATTGATAAAGAAGAAACCAAGTCGCCAAGACTTTTAACATTAGAAAGTATCCTTTTTAAAATGATGCATAATTTGACATTAGAACATAAGATTTGATGAAGAAAAAAGTGTAAAATTTAAATGTGTAATCATAATATAACTTTAACATAGAAGTTCAATAAGTTCTGATACCCTCTCATTTGACATATTTATTTAAATTATAAATGAACGCTGGTTTGTACCTCTTTGATACTCCTTTAAATGATATAAATTATTGAAACAACTCCAGATATATAGTGTTCATGCATGCAGTGCTAGTGAATAGTATAGATTTTTTGCATTTCAATTGCTATTGGAACACTTAAATGTCAATTGTAGAATAATTTATTTTGCAGTTAGTTTTGACTCTTGAAAATTATATATATAAGTAGTACATACCATAATTTGTATAGTAAATGTATCATTTACCATAGGATTGTTTTATCTACTATCTTTGTGACTGTAATATTGTGTCAGGTTGAGGTTAACACTTAATTAATTGAAACCACTGCTTGATATTGAATTGAACAAAAAGTATTCCTACATCTTTAGTTCTGACTGTAGAATAGACAGAGGAGGCTCATTTGTTAAAAATAAAATATATATATAGGCTGTTCATAGGACATAGAGACCAGGTCAATGTTCCAAATCTTAACAATTTAATATATTGTAATATTTCCTTAACATGCTTCAGTTTTCCGTATCACAAAGGATGCCCAACAGCAGCATGGTCTGCGTCATGGTGATTACCAGCGGTATCGCGGCTACTGTTCAAGGCGCATCCGAAGGTTGCGCAAAGTGCTCAAAATACCTCAGGTACTAGGAACATAAAAATTTTACTGTGGAGAATTGGTCACATCAAGTTAATAAAAATAAGAATCATTTACTTTCTCTTGATACCAAATATGAATGAAAATGCCTGATTTGTACTTCTCTATATTTTGATTGAGTACCTACATAAATACTTAAAACTCTATTAAACTTTGAGAAATCATTTCAAATGCATTCAATTTCTGAACCTTTAAATTTTTTTGTCTGAGTAACATTTTTTTTTAAAGCATGAAAGTAATATCTTTGCTTCATTTTAAGGGCGATAGGCGCCATTACCGTCGCCGTGACGTAACCACCGTCCACTTGACGGCGACGACTGCTGAGAGCCGTCTGCTGTGCGTGCCGCTACTTCAGGCTGAGAGGGCCTGGGCACATGCTATGCAGCTGCGTCAAGAGGCCAACACCGAGCCGCGGAAGAAGTTCCATCTGGTGTCGAGATTGAAGAAGGCTTTTGCGCATGCTCAGACGCTTCTGCAGTTGTGTGAGGTAAACACTACATAAATTCCCTTTTTATAATTTTTCTGAGTAATCGACTATTATCTCTTGACTATATCTTTATTTGTAAATATCCATTAAACCAGAATTATTTTTAACTTTGGTAGTTTGTTTTTCAACAATAGCAAAATTTGGTTATAAAAAGTACAACAAATTGGCGTGGGAATTTCGTTTCGTGTTTTCAACGAAACCGTAAGTTGTTACCGTAACCGTAAGTTGTATGTTATATTTATCGAAAATGCTAACTTTCCATTTGTTAAAATATTCCTGTATAAATGTAGTGTATGTTGTGTTAGCAAAGCGGCGTGTGCGACGCCCGCACGCAGCTGGAGGCGGGCGCGTACGCGGCGTGGCTGGGCGGCGCGCTGCAGGTGGAGCTGCAGCAGTGGCGCGCCGCGGCCGAGAGCCTGCAGCGCGCGCAGCTCGTGCTCGACAAGCTCTGCGCCGCGCTGCCCGACGAGGAGCGCCTCGTCTACAAGCAGAAGGTAACCGACCTCCTTGCTGTCATGCTCGTGATACACCACTGGTTTCGCGCCGCCTAATGAAAGCAGTAGTTCTTATAATGGGGTATGCCGTGAATGCACATATGACTGCTATACGCCGCATAGGTACTATCTACCTCTTGTAATCTGATGGGTATGTTGTAGTTTAATATTTAGAACAGAAAATAAAAGAAACCTTGATACTTATTCAGTATTTTTTATAATGAATATTCACCAAATAAATGGGCGCCAAGGTGTGAATCCGCCCCGGATGACGGTGACCCACACTACGCCACTGTACTTACCAAACGCGTAATTAGAACAACTTATTCGGATTCACTGATAAATGTATTGTGAAACTGATATATTTTTTTTTATTTCCAACCGTTTAGGTAGAAGAACTGAAGCCAAGCCTTCGTTACTGCGCCTACAACATTGGCGATGAGTCTGCGGCTGGCGACCTCGTCGCCATGCGCGGACAGGGACTCATCGAGAACTTGGACTCGCTCATGGCGCAAGCTAAGTATGTATAATTTTTACTTAATTTAGGCTTTTTTTCCAATACTCAGTCCAAACTAGCCACAGGGCAAGCATCTATAATATATTTTTAATGTTAACTGCAGGGAGTCGCGCTCAGGCGTAATGCATGAAGTGGAATGGCGCGGTCGTAAGGTCACTGTAAGGCCCGAAAAAGTGCGACTGTTCCTTATCGCTCTCCAAGATTTAGACAAGTCCGTTGCCAGCGCTGACAACGTTCAAGCCAAGATTGACATCCTCGAGAACATACTGATGGACTGCAAGGACGCTATATCAGCTATTAAGGACGAGATCAAAACCGATCCGAAACTAAAAACTGCTTCAGAGACCCAGTTGTCTAGCATCAACTACTTGCTGTCTTACTTGATGTACTTGCGTCTAATTCGCACCATTGAAAGGAACAACTTGCTGGTGCAGCAAGCAGAGGAAGCTCGCAAGAACAACATACAAATCGACGGCAAGAAGGTTCGTCCTCAAGACTTGACTCGGCTCTACGAAATTATCTTGCAGAACTTCACCGAGTTGCAACAACTGCCAGGGTTCGAAACTGACGCAGCTTACCAACAGGAAATCGAGACCTTGACGAAAGCATACCGCTCTTTCCGCTGCTACTACATCGCTCAAGTGCTGACTGGACTGAGACGCTTCAGGGAAGCCCTCGCGATGCTCGAGCGCTGCAGCAACTACGCCACCGAGTCGCTCAACAGCAAACTTAACGACAAGCAACTAGTAGACAAATTGCAATTACTGAAAAAGGATGTTGAGAGCTGCAAGTTCGAAGTTCACGCCGACTCCGTGCTGGAAGACGATGAAGACCAAGACGAGGACATGAAGTACACGTCCAGCGGAAAATACAAGGAGAAGAAACCTCTGGTCGACCGCTTGGACGAGTACAAAGAGGATACCCAAGTTCTTACGAAGAACCCTAACATCTACAAAATGCCACCATCAATGGAAGCCATTCCTTGCAAACCTCTCTTCTTTGACCTGGCATGCAACTTTGTAGAGTTTCCGAACTTGGACGACAAGACCGGCGCCGCTGAGAACAAGAAGCAAGGCGCAGGTCTCACTGGACTGGTCAAGGGTTTCTTGGGATGGGGCAAAAGTGACAAGTAGACACAAACTTTTATTGGTTTTATTATATGCCTGGATATGTTTATAAAGGTTCAAATTATTATACACACATAAATAACAACATATTCTATTTTCATTTTCACAGATTTTCTTGTCAGGTATTAATGTCCCTCGTCTATGGTCATGACGTAGCTCTCTGGTTCATAGTCATGGTCGACCATTCGCGTTTTCATAATATTCTTATAGATAAATGCTGACTTTCTTGGCGTGCGAGTGCGGTTAGGGTCATTGAAGTCGACTTCATATAATCCAAAACGTTCTCTGTAAGCAAGTAATTTCATTATCTATTTTTGGAGTGGTGATGATGAGTAGTAGATGAATCGTAAATAACACGAATGTTATAAGGCGTAGGTTTGGGTAAATATTTGTGACTTCTTCACGCAAAAATGGCTGAAAAAAATGATGTTATACACTAAAGAAACAAAGTCAACTTTTGTGTTATACGACAGGCTACCACAGTTAATTATTTGTTAAATAACATAACTTACGAGTATCCCGCCATCCATTCAAAGTTATCCATCAAACTCCACGCAAGATAGCCATGCACGTTGATGCCCTCATCCAGCGCGTCCAGCACGCCCTCTAGCGCAGACCTGTAGTAATTAACTCTGTCTTCGTCCACGATGCCTTCGCGACTCGACCATCCGTTCTCAGTAATGTATATGCGCACTCCTGGGTATCTCGCATTTATAAGTTTCAAGAAAATGTGGACACTGTTCGGCATTAACTAGAAAGGAAAATTTATGAGAAATTAAGCAAAGTTTCGACCTTTGAAAAGAAAGGTCTTACGTGACCACCACCTAATCTAGTCTAGGTATAAATAAAGACTTTCATTGTAATAGGTTGGTAGAGAAAGATTAGGAATTTCATCCATACTAATATTGTGAATAATACTAGAATGCGAAAGTTCCCCGACTGTCCCGCTTTCACGCCAAAACTACTGTACCGGTTGCAATGAAATTTAGTACACAGACATTCTAGAGCCTAAAAAAAGACATCAGCTTTATTTTAACTGGAAAAAGGGTTGTTAAGGAGGGTAATGGGGGGACAAACTTCATATGAAACTTTTGGAATGACAATGGCTTTTTAATTTAACTGAAATATTTAAATTTAAAATAATGCACACCAGTTTGTTGATTTCAAGGGGAGGGGTTAATAATCTCCATAAGTTATGAGCCTGGTTTCTAACTTGTATAAAAATACTCACTTGGAACCACGACGAAGCAGACTGCAGCCATTCATCTGGAGCATATGTTCCCATTTCAATATCATCTAATGCTGAAGGGATAGCATGCTGTGACGTATACAATGTCTGGGAAACGTAACTGCCGCTGTAGTGGTTGACGCCAAAGAAGTCGCTAGTGCCGAGAATAAATGCCTTTTCTTCCTCCGAAAAATCTGGCAGACGAGACCTGGAATAGCCCTGAGCTGCAGACTTTGCGGCCACTCGTTCTACCAGCTCTTTTGGAAACCCTCCTTCTTTTGAGTAAATTGGATCCGTGTATATTCCCCACTAGAAAAAGTTTTAAACTTTTAATTAATTGAATGTTATTTGTAACGTATATCGTAAATATTTCGGTGGCAATAATTAGTGATTGATAATTAAAATAAAATAAAATTACTTTTACTAACCGTAGCTTGAGAATACAATTCGACGGCAAACTTATCTTCTTCTGAATCCGTCAAAGGTTCGGTAGATGATACAGCCAGTATAAAACCAATGACTCCACCTTGAGTCGGCCTAAATTCATCATTATAAAGATGGTACGCTTTAGCATGAGCCAATAGAAGGTTCCTAGCACAAAGGTAGTCGCCAAAACCAGTCTCATTTAACATCGGGGCCTTTCCTAGTGACCCGTATCCGCTGCAAATTTCGGAAGGTTCGTTGAAAGTGGCAAAGAACTTTACTCTATCGCCAAAGGTTTTGAAAACTATTCGAGCGTAGTCTTCAAACCAGTCGGCTATGAGAGGATTCATGAAGCCTCCTAATTCTTGCAGTCTTTGCGGTAGGTCCCAATGGTAAATTGTTATCATGGGTTGAATGTTGTATTTTAGCAATTCGTCGATAAGATTATTGTAGTAGGTTATTCCAGCTTCATTGATATAGTACGAGAGCCCTTCGGGTAGTATCCTAGACCAGGATACGGAGAAGCGGTAGACGCTGACCCCGAGTTCTCGCAACATTTCAATGTCGCGCTTATAGTTGTGGTAGCTGTCGCAGGCTATGTCCCCATTGCTCTGGTCTACGATTGCTGAAGGGTTGGTATGAGTCAGATAGTCCCAAATATTTTCTCCTTTACCTTAAATAATCAAGAACCATTTATTAAATATTCCTTGCGATACAGTTTCGTTACTTATTCATGATGTAGGTACTCACCATCTTCATTCCAAGCTCCCTCAATCTGATATGCAGCTGTACCGACTCCGAAGACGAAGTAGTTCGGGAACTTTCTGCTTTGCTTAACTTCAGCGCCATGACATACAGCCAGCGCAGAACTACAAATACAGTGAGCGTTGAAGTTTCAAGGATATCAGAATGAATTATGTTTGCAGAGGAAGGTCAGTAGATCATCCTACAAGATAGTGTAGAAGATGATGGGTGAGATTGAAGAGTGACAGAAGCTCTATGAAAAACATAAAAAACTAACTTATTTTCGTAGTTAAATTTTTTTTATAGATTACATTTCATTTTTTTTATAATACATTTCATTTGACAATTTCCAACAAATAAAATTATTTTCTTCTTCTTCACTCTAAGGCTACACTCGAACCAAGAGGAGGTGGTAGGATCTCAGAGCATAACATATGGAAACTACTTACGACGGTCACCTTAACTCAAGTAGTCACTTAGTGGATATATAAATTATGTTAACATGAATAATTAAGTCTTACAAAATATTTCAAAAAACTGTATACAAAAAATCAATCGAAAAAAAACAAGAACAATGGTCACATACCATAGCAACACAGCCAGCTTCATGGTGCTCTCATACAAACCAACTGACTAAACGTAAGTATTATCGGTTCCTAACACAATTTTATCAGTCCACTTGAATCTGTCGAGATATATCCAAAAGTGGGATTTGTATTATTCTCTTTAAGAATAAACGCTAAGCCAGCGTAAACAAGAAATTAAGAAACAACAAGAGACCGACTTGTCGCAGGCTTAGACAATACACATCTGTTTTGTTGTAGGTATTCAGGTAAATATTTACCTACCTCGAATGTTTTTTAGATCCACATAACCATATCGATCATATCATTATGTTCTATATATAAATGAACTTTATCTAAATTGGAAGATTTGAGTTGGTACTCTGTCAAAATACTTAGGAGAATAGAATAGAGTTATTTTAATCCAATTTCCATACATACATCGGCCATTGTTAACCAACGAATTGCAACGAATTCCACGCGGCAAATGTAGATTGTGACAATAGTATAAAATGCAAACTAAATTGGAGTAACTGGTGTAATTTGCGCTCATTTGTCTACAGCTAACGACGCTGGTATTTACCGGATCGAGAATCGAATCAATTTCTAATCGAACTAAAAAATTGCTCTGAACCATTTTTGTGAGTAAGCCTGCTGTTTGTTGACGTTTGAATTTATAAGACGGCTAAGGGGCTCGAACCTTTGCTCGACAACGTTTGTCCTTATTGATCTAATATTCAAACTGACTTGCAACCGAATTCTAGTGCTAAGGGAGTTCTTAGTGTCAGTCTGCTCGTCATCAGCTTTGCAGATTGCAAATTGCAGGATAAATTTTAACATTTAGTGAACAAATAGCCGAGTGTTTGAGCCGTTTGAGGTTACCACGCCAAACGTACTGTATGCGACGTGTTGCGGGTTCGATTACCGCGTAGCACAAGCATTTATATGATCCATAAAATACTTCTGGTTTCTTTGTACATACGACTTGAATGTTTGTGAAACTTCTTGCGTCACAATACTTATGGTGTCAGTAGAATTTGATGCGATTTTATATGTAATGCGCGTTTTTTTTTAATTAATTCAAAATGTGTTCTATATTTCGCATTTGCGGTTTTAAAACGCATACAAATAATATTCGCATTGCGATATTAGCGAGCGTTGGAAACATTATAAACAACCTGTAAAATTCCAACATATAATTAGGGTAAAAAAAATCCAATATTTCCATACTGTATTTCTTAGTTATAGTTGTATTGTTATATTTCCAATGTACATTCATACACTACACATAGTATTAAATACATTATAGTGAATGTTATTTGAAAATATGGACAGTTATAATTCCAATTATAATTTAGCACAAAGTGTTACAATAAAACCAGTAACCTGTGTAATCAACAAAAAATATTTTACACAAAACTAAAGAAATCGTTCTGATCGAAAGTACAAAAATATAATAAAAATTTAACTTTGAAACAATATATTTTACATCATATAACATTTACATTTTACAAAATCACATTTGAGTGTAATAAAATCGAGATACTGTGGATTTGATATGATCACATAAAAATGCACAGTCGTAGGAATATTCAGGCTAGCGAAATAAAACTGCGCTCGCGTACGGTACACCGACAACACCGGTGCGTGTCGCGTTCATCTACTACAGATAAACATGTATTAAATATGTATATACAAACCATACGTACTATACATTCCAAGTATAATCAGTTACTATATATAGTTCCATACGGTCCTGAAACCCGGACAGTAAGGATTGAATACATGAAGTATTCAAGGAAATAAGGTCGCTACTAGCAAATCATGAAGTGTAGGCACTGGCTGATGGTCAGAGGTCCATATGGCATTAACATTATAGTTTTTCACACTCACTGTCTATGTCTGAAGACTCGCAGCGTGTAAGGTACACGTGTGAACACAATCGGATCATTGAACTACGTAACACTAGAACCGCAAGTCAAATCAATGACCATAACGAAACATTGTAACATGTATCGTCGGATACCATCGCTGTTTATGAGAAATTGTATTTCAAAGCGCGGGTCGTGGGTGTTTCAGTTTAGCGGTTGCGTGTAGTGCCGGTCGCTGGTGGCGGGCTGGCTAGGCGTGCTGCAGCGGCGGCCAGTGCGCGGCGGCGTGCGCGCGCGCGTCGGGCGGCGCCAGCAGCTGGCCGCACGTGCTGCACACGGCCACGCGCGCGCTGCGCCCCACCATGAGCTCCTGCTGCTTGGCGATGTCGGGCAGCAGCGCCACCAGCTCGGGGAACACCTCGTCGAACTGCGCGCCCAGCGCTGCGCGGCAGTGCTGGTGGAACTGCTCCGCGCTGATCGAGCTGTCCCGGAACGCCCGCGACGCTACCCTGAAGTTCTCTACCGCCTCGTCCCCGCCCAACGCTACGGAGAATTTCTTGACTAGAGCACGATTCCTTTGCTCGAACTCCGGCGGCGGGATGTAGGAGTGCAGCGGCGCGGGGAAGGTCTGTCCCGAGGAGTTCGTGAAGGTCATGCCATCGCAAGGCGGGCGCGGCTTGAAGCCGGGCGGCACGAAGCCTGGTGGAACGGACCCGTTAGGCAGCTTCTTGCTGGGCAGGCAGTTATCACTGCGGGAGTTCAGCGGTGGGTAGTCCTTGGCCGCGAGGCTGAAGTCTCCGTTGCCGCCATTCCGGTTCCTTTCGGTCGTCGGGGCCTCCACAGTCTTAACATTTTTCTCTTCTCCCGTTTGATTATTATTCATATTCACCGAGGCGTACGACTCCCTCATTATTTTTTTATCATTCGTGCCGTTGACGTGATATAGGTCGACTAAATTTTCTTTTTTACTATTTTGTTTCTTCTTTTCTTTTTTACTAAGTTTAGTATTGTCATTTGATTGTGCAGGAGCTTGTTGTTGCTGTTGCTGTTGTTGTGGCTGTGATGCTTGCTTTTTGGACTTTGATTTAGAGAGATTGACGGGCAAGGTGGGGAAGTCGGCGACAGGGTTGAAGGCTGGCTCTCTCTTCGGCGGCGGCTCGGGCTTGGTGGGCTTCTGCTTGTCTTTAGTCTTGGAGACGGTGATCCACTGCGGTGGCGCGACAGGCGCGGTCGTGGCCGAGAGCGCGGGGAACGCCTCGGCCGACTGAGGCGGCTGCTTCTTATTGTGATGCGACGGGTGCTCATTCTTTAAGGCCTGCATCGCTTGACTGTTGATGAGTGCGACCTGCAAGAAAAAAAAACAATATATTATTGCTGCAGAATTTATAACGCCGATTCTACTTTCCAACCAGACATAGAACGTTAGACGTTTGTAGTCATTTTAACAATTAACTAAGACGATAATTGTAGAATTAATTTATTACATGAAATATTACTTAAGCTAATACAACATTATTACTCATTTAGTCATGGCATACCTTTGGCGGTTGCATGGTAGCAGCTCCAAGGCTAGGATGGTCGTCCCTGCCGACGCTGAGCGATGGGAAGTCGTCATCGCAGAGCGACGCCATCTTCTGCTGATGAGGGATCGTGATGCGGTTGCCGCTGGTCTGCGTCAGGCGGAAGTTGCTCGCGCTAGTCGGCTGGCTGTGTAGCTGGATTGACACGCTAGGCTTAGCTGGAAATATAAGTATATCAGACTGATAAGTTAGGGTGAGCAGTGGTAAAAAGTATTTAGTTTTTTTTACATATATTTTCTTTAATGAGCCTTCCGTTACTTCTTTTATTTTAAAAAATTCTGAGCTACAGTCTTTAAGATTTTATATTGGAGACTACTTGGCACCAAAAGCATTTAAAAATAGTTACATGCTTTTACAAAGGGAGTTTGGACTTTATTATATTGTGCATAAGATATACAACTCACTGTTCCTGACGATGGTGGCAGCGACGGTAGTGGGAGCGGGTCCGGCGGGGCGAGGGGCGCGGGAGGGGCCCGCCGCGCCGTCCAGTGCGGGGAAGTTCTTGTCGTTGCGAGTCAGCCCGTCGACACCTACTGATATTATTTTATATCGTTAATTTCAGCGTAAAAGCTTAGTTTTCTTCACCTGATCTACATTTGAATACTTATGGGCTATATATATTGCCTGCGTTCATCGAACAAAAAACTACCTACAACCTATATACCCTCGTAAAGTTTTTTTACAGATGTTGATTAATATTTATCTATATGATTTCTCTATAACATCTTCTACACCCGGTAGATACCTTTATAAGAGCGATGCGGGGCCGAGAGCACGAGTCCGGGCGCGGCGGGCGCGGCCGACAGTCGCGGGAACTGCTCGTCGCTGCGCGTGTCGATGTCCGCCTGTGGCGCCACCTGCACTACCGGGGCGGGTATCGGCTCCGGTTGCTCTCGTCTATCCCTGTGATCACCCCTATGATCCCTACAGAAAATAGAAGTTAGTTTTGAGTATGTGGTGTATATTAAGGGATTCTTTTGTTATCAGTCATCAGTAAATGATTTATGACCGATTTTAGAGTTAAACTCGTTCAGGACGGGCATGATTAGATTTGCTGTCAGTTAGAAAGCATTATTGACATAATGGTCAGAGAGGAAATATTAATGTCCACTTTGGCCCATATATTTAACACTCAGTGAGCGTTGCAGTCTGTACCATAATTCTAAATCAAGGCATTGTTATTTCAGTATGCTCTTTAGTAAGTGCGCAGCTGTCCCCATCTCGCACTCTATATTCCGAGCACCTCCGCAAATAAACAAACAATTTTTTCGGTCGTCTGAATGACGTACGCGCGCCTTTTTCTGACACCCGATACAAATACCTATCTGTTCCTTAACTATTGATATTAATTGAATGTTGTATGTTCTGTAGTTAGTCCGGGTACCTGGGTGTCCGCTGCACATTGGGATGCGGTGTGATGTTGAACTGTAGCTCGAGCGTCCGCGCCTGGCGGGCCGCGCCGCGGGGCATGCCACGACCGTGTACCGTCGCCTTGTGCGCTATACAAACAAACATTGCAACAATTAACAATTGCTGATAGTAACTCTTAATGGTATTCAATATTTCAATCGGATTTTAACGCACTTTTACTGTAATTAGTTTTCGATATTTTGATGCCTTTGCAGGTACTTGATTGGACAATCCACGTAACCTGTTAAAAGCGTCATCGGTCGTCGTCGACCAGTGCCCATCATGCCTTCAGAGGTCCTTAGATCCTGCCGACCTTAAAGGTATCAGAGGCGGTTGTAGGCTGCCAGACGTCAAGATGAACTTGAATTGTTCCACCTCCAAAGAAAGGAGACAGATTCTGTGAATAGCATTCAAACTTCGTCCTTTGGAATGGGACCATTTTCACCATATTCATCTTTGCGAATGTTACTAAAACTCACCTTTAAGGTCAATTTCGCTTCTAAACACAGCCGTCAAGTGTTGTCCCGCACACTCGCCCTCCTCGCACAGATAATGATCGGTGCGGAAGTGGTGGGCAAGCGCGGAGTGGGACGCGTAATACAGATTACGCCCGTCGGCGTCGCACAGGTGGCAGTAGAGGTGCTCCTTACGCAAGTGCCGGTACAACTCGTCCGCGTCCATGAAACGCTCCTCGCAGAACTCGCAGAGGGGGTGACCTCTAGCGGGATAAAAAGGAACGTTAATAATTTTGAATTGTAGTCTATTTTTGCTTGGGAATCATTGTAAATATAGCCTTTATGACTCAATTAAGGGTCGTACTTTCAACCCAACAACGTAGGTTCTCACGCTTGCAAACGCTGGCAAATTTTGTGGGTATACTAAAGTATTGACATTTATTAGTATCAATATCGATACAAAAGTGCGGTGTTACGGTCGATACGGACAAGTAGTGGTCGCGCTTTTGATAAAACTCTGTAAATTTATAAACAAACTTGCATTTTTGAAGATGAAGAACAGTTGAAGAACATCTAACCTGCGTTTCTATCAATTTGTGCGCGCTTCGTAATCAAACGCCGTCAAATAAGAACGAAACGTCTATATCTAGAATTATGTTAAAAATTAAATCTGTGAGTACTCGGTACGACGGTACTCAAAATATTTCGTGATGCAATTTATAATAAATTGTAAAATAAAATTGCGCAAATATTTCATCTCATAGGCATGTTTTACGTTCAATTTGATATGATAATGTAACTGATAAGTAATGTTGACTTAACGAAGCTTATATCATAGTGCTGATAAGAAAAGCGTGTTAGTCTCGTGTACGATATCTTTATTCGTTTTAATGATGCTTATCTATTCGATTTTAATGTAAATTGATTGGTGTTTTGATGCTGGTACGGTTGTCATGTGTTCAGCATCTAAGGACCTACTAATAATCCTTAAAGTAATACAGTTCGTTGAAATAATTGCGTATTGCGCAGGTTTGATTACCGCGTAGGACAAACATGATCTAAATTTTTAAGCCTAGATATTTAACTTTTATTTTTTATTTAATTTATTTAGCACAGCAACAGTACAATTACCTTCGAACTTAATATTTACGTTTTCAAAGTGTAATAGAGACAGTAATGGCACAGATTATAGGCATGTTTATACATACATACATGTGTATACATATTTAGTACCGGAATAACCACGTAGCAAGAGTAGTAAATGCTACAGGCCCCGCGAATAGGAGGGTCCCGCGCTCCGTTGCCTCTCTGACCGTAATAATTTAAAATTGAGTGCGGCCCGTGCCGTAGTCGTATGGATTAGTTAAACTGCACTATACACATTAAGTTGGTAGCGCAGCAAAACTAACAAGGAATTTGAGAACCTAAATAAATCAACCCCGTTGGCTGAAGTTGCTACAAGCCCCGCGCTAATTAATGCCTTAGTTCGGGAGGCGTTAATATCGTTAAATAAAACCTAAAATTGCCAAAATACAAAGCCTGCTATATTTTATTTAATAAAAACCCTGTAGTTTCTTCCGTGAATTGCTAATGTTGTCAACTCTTTTGATTTTATCCAATACCTGATATATCTTGCTGTACAATGCCGGATATATCTCATGTGTTACCTACATTTGTTGTTACCTACCTACCGCGTTTCGGCAGGCACGTAAAATTTTGGGTCCCGGCTGTTATTAACACAGCAGCCGTTACCCACCACTAGAAAGTTTGCCTCCTTGTAAAATACTGGTACTTAGCTGACCCCAATATAGTTGGGAAAAGGCTAGGATGATGATGATGCTGTTACCTACCTGTGGGATGTATCGTCCACATCTCCTCTCCGTCGATGGTGAGCCAGCTCTTGACGAGTATAACACTTTCTCTCCATCGTGAAAATCTATAAAATATCCATACATTTCGTTTAAATACGTCTTCCTTGTTGTTTCAGTTCTATGCATTTAAAGTAAGCGAAATTTTTGACTATTTTGGCAGGATAATGTTTGTGTGTGTATGTTAATCATTTTATTTCTATTTGAATAGACTATTATTAATTTATTTATTTTTATTTGTTAAATATACAATTACAGTATGTAGTGCTCCACAAAACCGGTTTATCGGTTTGTCTGTGGACGAAACTATAACTAACTCGGCAGAGCAAAATATGATAGGGTTTTATTTTGTTTTCATTGCAATTTAATGTTTCTTTCCAAACATTGTGCATTCTTTCGGTTTTTTAAGTAAGTAATTCCAATAATTCCTTCTTTCTTTTTTAGACTTTTTAAAAGGTAAGTTTAGAAATGCAGACAGGCTACAAATATTACCACTCTAGACTAATGACAATATCCTAATTACAAGGCAAACAACACAATGTCAACAAGAGAGTACTATCAATTTCCACAATTTGCTATTATATAAAGAATAGGTATATCCCCATTCAGCCGGTCTTGTTTACATTTATTGATAACATTTACTATACGGTATAATTATTGTAATAATAAAATATATAAATTACTGTATGACGCTATTGTGGTGCTTATTAGCGTTAAAATAGTTTCTTATTTACTTAAATACTACAGTCACGTCATTGATTAGAACCAACCACCTGTTTCACCACCGTCAAATAAGTTCCCGTTAAGTTATCTGACAGATTTTAGCATACAAAGATTTTTTTCTATTTTCTTCCAGATTGCGGGTAATCAGTGATTGTGAAACAGGCGTTAATCAGCAATTATAATGCTTTTAAAATATATGAAAATCTATGCAAATATAATCTAAGCTATCGGTCGCTTAAATCGCATATTAAAATTTGTCGGGTTTTACAACTTTCTTATGAAATGATTATCTGAATGAGGTAAGCTTTAAAGATAAACTGTGTAGAAGATATCAATCGCCGTGTCAATATGGTGGGGACAGAGCTAATTCAACTTGTATTGAGTCTTCTGATGGTAGTTGTTTTACGAAAATTATACTATTGGTACACAGACTTATTGTATCAAAGCGTAAGTAATATCTGGTAAAATGACTGTGTAATTATTGCGTAAATTGACAATGATATCTGTAATAAAAAAATAATTGTCAGTTAATTAGTGAAAATTCATAATGATCAACTATAATGACGTGATATTGAGTCAACATTTTTATGTACGTTTCTTAGTAAAAAAAGTTAGAAAATTGTGAATTCAGGATGACTTGCATAAGTTTTGCCATAAAAACCTCGACTACATGTCAATGGCACTTTTGACTTTTCCTACAAATATAACGATTTTTCTTAAAAAAAAATGCATTTTATGTTCCCTGTTAGAACACATTGTAGATATCACTGCTATATCGGCACATGTAAAGTACGATTCTATTCTCATTATTTGCCAAGATAAAATGTTTTGGCAATTTAACAAATTCATACTCCAGTTCTCACAGATGTTACATAATTTAAAAATTTGGCAAAACCAACGCACAGCTGTCTATAAGTACAAAGTATTGAGTACACTGCAATGAAGGATTAAGGTTGTCTGGTAGAGAAGGGCTTCTAGCATAAACCTATCTATTCCACAGTTGAATGGTCTAGGTGGATAGGATGTATAAAAAAAAAATTAATTAAGCGCCTTTGCTCCACAGTGGGACAAACGGGCCTTATAGATTTCAAAACATACCTTTAAGTGTTTAACGCAGAGGTCACAAAAGTATCTTTCATGCACTTTTCTCATGTGGTCACTCAGCATAGTGAAAGTGCGGAACGGTGGAATCTTGTCACAAATCTTACAGCGGTTTTCCAACAACGCCTCATACGAGAGTTTGATGTCCTCACTGCAGAACCCAATCTTGAACTGCCTCTCAAACAACCGGTCAGTAAACACCCTGTTACGAAGCTCCTTATACGGTTGGACGGTTTCCGTAAACACCACCTGTGAATAATTTTTCAAAAGTCAATTCCTATTTGAATTCTCAAACATGTCATTACTTGTTTTGATTTATCTATTGATTTAAATTGATCAAAAAGATTATGCACAGCCTTGTGAAATTCCTGCTTTTAGAATAGTTAGCGTTCAGTCTATTTAAATTTCCATTAATAAATAAATTTATAATTACTCCATTGGGTGCACGGGAAATATGTGTATGTAATATTTGATAACTACAGAAAAAAAAAGAATATAAACTTGTGAATTAATTGTTACAGTGATAATATTACTTGCTGAAACCTTGTTTGAAGACTGAAGATATTCATGTTATAAATATAAATAATTATTAAAGAAATTAGAGAATGACTGAGGTCTCTAATTAGACAAAGATCTAATATTGATGTCAGCAAAAAGTTAGGGGAACAAATTTGAAACTGTAGAAGACAATGCATTTCCACTAAATAAGAATAAAAGTCATTTAAATGATATTGAAATAAAATATTTAATAGCACCTAACAATAATAGTTTTAGGAATTAAACACATAAGAATAAATTTTGTAAACAATAGGAATATTCTTTTCAAAGTAAGCCTGACAAGATATTTAATTATTAGTGTTGGCAAGTGGTAATTATAATTTAATTACTGTTATTTTCTAATCTGACACTGTTTTTCAAGTTCATTTTGTTACAATTTATGTATGAACTACATGGTGCAGGGATGTAAATATAGACAATTGAACTCTTTTAATTGAAACGGCCTGTATAGGTGAAGACATGATCCATTCATAATAGAGTGATGTCAGTTATAATAAAGCAATCATTCATCATTCTTGTTAGCATTCTCTCACACTGCCTCTATGAAAAGTTTATCAACATTCTAGTTATTATGATACAAATCATGACACTAGTGTAGTTATTCGTCTATTGTGCAATATTATGACGGGAGATTTGCTAGATGTGTTTATAATGCACAATGTTGCACAATGATACCATGAGCACTGAAATTTGAACAAACACTATTATTCATAGATATACATAGCAATGGAGCTTACCCTTGAGAGGTCTCGCCGGCAGATAGGACACTCATTTTGCAGGCAGAGCACCCGCATTCGGGTTGAACACTCGAAACATACGGGATGGTCACATTCGCCAATCGAATAGTATAAAACGTTCTTGAAACACACTACGCAAGTATTCTCGTTTGACTGCGAGTCATTCATGGTGTCGGGCTGGTTCTGTAAAATTATAACGACGTACTAATATCCTGACACGTTTAGTCGGGATTATCTATAAAAAATCAGAAATAAATACTGTATATACCTACGTAAGATTGAGAAAAGGAAGGACGAAAATTTCGTAGTGCTGTAATGACAGCACAATTGTGTGATTGCCATGAAAAAAAATAATAAAGCGAAATTACAGGCCTTCAGAGTTGCTAGTTGCAAGCTACTCGATCGATGCAGAATACCATAGTGCACATTTACCAATAATGAAAACCAAAACTGTACTTGTCTCTGGGCTATTTATTTCATGACGGAAACGGTGAAGTGAACGGTTTGAAGTTCAAATTCGTTTGAATTTCAATTCAGTCGGTCGTAATTCGTTTGTTACATTGTTATCCAGAGTTTGTGAAGTTTTACTGTCTTATAATGTGTATTAAAAATAAGTGAATTGTGTGGAACGTGTGCAGTTATATAGCCTACGAAATATGTATTTCGAAGTGCGTGTTGATTAGTGTTTTGTAACGTACTTCAACTGTGTCACTATAATATTACAATTTGTTCGTTATTTTATTATAGATTGAGAATACTCCCGAGCACATTAGGAGGGCTCGACGGGCAGATTATAAGACTGAAGAGTCGCCGAAAGAGGAATGTCCCCGTTTGATCTTGGCTCCATTTTCTAGACCTCCACAAGTAGTATTCGACAATGTCCTCATTGGGGCGTCATGTGAAAGAAACCTGGAGGTGTTTAACCCTTCGAAGCAAGTGCAACAGGTATTCATAACATTATTTTGGGCGGCAAGTTTATGCCAGCTCAACATGTCAACAAGTGCATGATAAGAATTATTTAATCTAGTATCCAAATAGTTACACAAAAACCATGTTTTATCTTCATACTGTCCTAATATATTTAATTAAAGTATTGTTTTTCTATGACATTGTTTTGTTATCATTAATAGTGAAATGTGACCTTATTTACAAGGTCTATGTCTATTTCTCTGTGTTAATTATTGAGATAACTGTTTTTCTTTAGTATTCATATAAAAACTGTCCATGATTAGAAAAGGTTTACAACTTTACACCTATAATTTATGTAGCAATACATGATGTTTTTAAGTTTTTCAATTAGATTATCAATATAATTCAAACAAAAAAAACTAAGTACATTAAAATGTATTTATTTCAGATAACACTGGGGAAGTCCCTGCCGCCTGGCCTCGTTATAGAGTTACCTGGAGAATGGCTGGTCCTAGAGCCCCAGACTTGTTACTGCATAACCATGATGTGGACCCCAGTGCAGCCAACTGCAACCCGAGAAACTATACGCTTCACTAATGAGAATAGAGGCAGATATGATGTTATTCTTGTCCTCAAGTCTGTTATGGTAAGAAACATTTACAATTCACTGTTTATAGGTGTACTGTAAAGATATTCTTAAGATTTTTTTTTTATTATAAAGAGAAAAGTATTGTTTAGTTAACATTTTTGTTCTGAAACCATTATAGTACATATGCTTTCATAACTTTCTAAAAATCCCTAAATTAAATAATATTCTTTTCAACAACATTGTCTCATGCACTTTTTTATAAATATTTAATGTGTAAAAGTCACAATACTTATTCATAATTTTCAATATTTTCAGAACATCAAAGGCAAAGGCTTACAACCAAAGGGCTTCAAGATATCTCCAGGTAAAATAAAGAAAAAGGTCTCTAAAAAGTCACCAGTAGCCCTGTACAAAAAAAAGTCAGAAATTATATACAATACTACACAAATCAAAAAAACTTACAATGTTATGCAGACTCAACAGAAATTTTCGCAAGTGTATAACAAGGAGAATATTTCTATAAATGACTACTCTATTGATTCCCGACCAGACAAGTGTCCTTTTGATTCACTCACAAGTGTTGACTTTAACTTTGACACTTCCGAAGTTTTCTCTACAATGAGAAAGCCAGATATTCTACAACAGACATATGACAAGTCTTTTGCAGACAGCAGCAAGTTAAGCATTCCTCACAATGTGTTAAAACCAAGTAATAAGCAAATATATGATGTCTCAGCTACTGAGTTATTTGACAATCTCACCTTCACGCCTCTGAAGACATTGCCATCTAAAGCTGATAAACTAGACAAGGGACCTAAAATAATCCTTAGCATGAACTCTGATAGTGAGCTGGATGATAGTTTAGATAATAAAAACTTTAACAAAGAGAACCAGACTTGCTCTATAATAAGTGTGACATCTAATCAACCACCTAATAAGTGGTTGACAGTCAATCACGCACAAATTGACAGCCATATGGAGACGCCAACCGTTCCCAACAAGAAACATCCAAACACTTCATCCCCTAAGGAACTCAACAGTCCCAATTTCTCGATCAACACAGAATTCTCGCGTATCAGCGACCTATCATTCTTCCCTCAAAGATTTTCAACTGAAAGAAAAACATTCCCAAAATTAAACAATGACACTCACGAAATGTTTGATGATCATGTACACATTAAACCAAGCTCCGACACTTTTACGAAGGAATCGCCAAATACACCGATGGAACATAACTTTAATCATTACGAAATGAAGCCGCCACATTTCTTTATGAAAGATCAACCTAAAATGTGCAGGCAGGCTTTGTTCAGAGAATACCAGCATCAAAAAGAAGCATACGATCAACGAACGTATGGGAATCAAATTGACCATAATGTTTGGCAAAATGATTTGCGTGTAGACACAAGGTCCCCTCCCAGATCTATTACTCCGCCTTTACAATCGATACCTGAAGAGAGTGCCCATTTTTCCGACACCCAAGTACTTGACAAGACTGATAAACAAATGTCCACATTTACTATAAACCGCACATTTGACAAGCCGGCTGATAGATTCTCCTCCAATGCTTCAATTAGCAACATTCAATCCTGGTCTAAAAAGGCTGTCCGAGCCGAACCGGACTTGTGGAAAATACCTATAAGCCATGTGAAGAAAGCTAAGAATAGACCATCAATCAAAGCTAAGGAATCATTATCTGGCAAAATATCGAACACTACATTTGAGACAAATAAGAGTATTATCCAAAACATGTCTGTTAATCAGATAGGTAATGTCTACTCTCAGTCTTCTACTGTGGATCCATTCTTGTCTTCGACGTATTTCTACGACGAGGAAGCTGTAGAAAAATTCGAAAAGGAGTTTAAGAGATGGCTTAACTGTATTCTGACTCCGCCTGCGGACCTCGATAGTAATACCGAACAGAAGGTAGACGTCGGTAAGGCGTGGATTGAAAACAGGAATAAAGAAGTACCGGCTGCACCGACGAAAGAACAAGTATCCAACGCGTACCACAACAGCCACCGCTTGGAGAGTCTGCGTAGGTCCGCGAGGGCTTTACTCATGAGCCCTGAAATGGTAGCTGTCTTCCAGAAACTAACCGCGCAGATAGAAAAAAAGCTTATAGCTATAAGAACTGATCGTAATCTTCACTTAGATGTCGGATTACAGAAAGCAATCATGGAATTGTTATTGTCGTACAATCCGTTATGGCTACGAATCGGTCTAGAAGCGATATACGGGTGTGTCCTGCCACTCAAATCTAACAGCGACATTGAAGGACTCACAACCTTCATTATCCATAGAATGTTTAAGAATCCTTTCCTAAAGAATAAACACTCAAAAGCGAATGCTCCAAACATGTTGCTACCAGCTTACATGGAGGCGATCAAAAAGTTTACTCTGAAGAAGTTTTTCATTCTTGTTTTCTTTTTGGATCAAGCCAAACAACGAAAACTCATATCTCACGATCCTTGCCTCTTCTGTAGAAACGCAGTGTGTAAAGAGAGCAGGGAAATAATAATAAGATTTACGAGGGAGTTAATTGCTGGAATTGGTGATATCACGAAACATTTGAGGCCGCTCGGTTACGTTGTGAGCCACAAGCAATCTTATTTAGACGAATACAAATACGCAGTTCACAACATAGCTGTAGACATTCGAGATGGAGTTCGATTGACTAAAGTCATGGAAATCATTCTAATGAAGGATGGCTTACTGAAACAGCTCCGTACGCCAGCGATATCTCGCTTACAGAAGATTCATAATGTTCAAGTCGCGCTGACTGCTCTGAAGGAGTCTAGCTTTGTGATAGCAGGTGAAATCACTTCGAACGATATCGCTGACGGACATAGAGAGAAGACTCTGTCGCTACTATGGCAGATCATTCACGTGTTCCGCGCTCCTCTGTTTGAGAAGGCTGCTAACGTTATACAAATGTGGTGGCGTAAGAAGTATGAAGTTATTGTTGAAAAGAGGAAGGAAGCAGAGCGAATACTGCAGCAGCAGAACGACGCAGCGAGTGTGATCCAATGTTGGTGGCGCCGTATTACATACAACCGCCTGGTCGAATGGAAGATGCAACAAGTAACAACTGCAACCATCATTGTACAAAAGTATTGTCGTATGTGGCTTGCTCGCAGTCGCTTACTTAAATATAAGCGAAGCGTTATAAAGATCGAAGAATGGTACAGCTCAGTCCGAAAGATGAAAGAGGCAAAATACATTCTCGAAACACTAAAATTAGAGCGAGAGGAATTGAGACGTAAAGCGGCAATTCATATTCAGTGTCAAGTAAGAAGATGGATATGTGTAACACGATATACAAAAACATTACGGCAGATTGTATTAGTCCAGAGCTTGGTTCGTAGATTCCTTGTTAGGAAGCAATATATTCAATACAAAAATGCAGTTATATGCATCCAACAGAGATATAGAAGTAAAATGTTAATGAAAAAAGAAATGCAAGAATTTAATACTAAAAAATCAAGCGCTACTCTCATACAGAGTTATTACCGTATGTTTAAACAGCGAAGGTATTTCTTACAACTCAAAAACGCTGTCAAAATATTCGAAGAACGCTACAGAGCTTTACTTGAAGCAAGACATCAACGTAAGAACTATTTACAACTTAGGCAAACGGTTGTTAGAATTCAATCATTGTCCAGAAGCAAGAAATGTCGAGAAAACTATTTGAGACAGAGGAGCTTAATTATTTCACTCCAGAGGAAGATCAGAGCACACCAATTGATGAAGAGAGAGAAAGAAAACTTTGTAACAATTAAAAACGCAGTAATAGTTCTACAAACCTACGTAAGATCTTATTTGATAATGAAGAAACAGAGAGATAGTTACAAAAGGCTGCGTCAATCCGTCAGCACTATTCAACAGTACTTCCGATCCTATTTACTGGCGAAATCACAAAGAAAATCTTATATACAGCAAAGAAATGCTGCAATCGTTCTTCAAAACGCGTACAGAAACTTAATTTTGATGCGTAAACAGAAATCAGAATACTTACAACTTAGGAAAGCGATACTTGTCGTTCAGAGAAGGTATAAAGCTCAAATCATGATGAGAAAACAACGAAACGAGTATATGGAACTCCGGAAAGCAACGATTGCTATACAACGTAGATACAGAGCTCAAAATGAAATGCAATTGACAAGAAACAGTTTCATCAAAACTAAAACTTCTTGCATAACCATTCAACTTGCATTCCGAGCCTATGTATTAGGTAAACAACAGAGACAAGAGTTTCTGAATATAAAAAAGGCTGCTTCAAAGATACAAGAATGGTTCAGAAGTTGTAAGAAAGGAAAAGAAGTTAAACAGCAGTATGAACAATCGAAACAAGCTTGTGTTACTATCCAGAGAATATTCAAAGCATACATCTATGGTAGAAAACAAAGGCAGGAATACGTACGTATTAGAACAGCGACAATCTGTATTCAGAAGTACTATAGATCTTATACAGAAATGAAGATTGTGAGACAACAATACATTACGCTTAGGACTTCCACTGTGACCATCCAGAGATATTATAGATGTCATTTAGAAACTAAGAAACAAAGACATACTTATCTGCAAATGAAAAACGCAGCTGTATGTATCGCGGATCATTACAAACGGTACAAAGAGACTAGAATGGTCAGAAACAACTACTGTCAGCTACGAGAAGCCACAATAAACATACAAAAAAGGTACAGAAGTATTCTTGCTATGAGAAGAGAGAGGCAAAAATACTTGAAAATGAAAAATGCCGTTATATGTCTACAGCAACAGTTTAGAGCGCTACTAGAAATGAGGCGGCAAAGACAAGCTTACGAACAGATGCGAAACGCAGCCATGACCATCCAAAACAGATACCGAGCACAAAAACTTATGTTATCTCAAAGACTCGTATACACCACTACTGTAAAACATTGTTGTACTATTCAAAGATTTTTCAGAGCTTATCTTGACGGCAAAAAACAAAGACAAGAATACCTGAAACTAAAACGTTCCGCTATCGTTTTTCAGAGGAGATATAGAGCTTTACTTACCATGAGACAAACAAGGAAGGCTTACTTAAATCTCAAGGCTGCAGCCATCGTCATTCAAAGCCAATATAGAGCTAATTGTCTCATGAGACAAGATCGTGAAGCTTATGCTCGTCTAATAAAAGCTACGATCTGCATTCAAAGGCAATTTATAGCATTCAAACTTATGAAAAAACAAAGAAGTGAATACAATAACTTAAAATCAGCTGCAGTATTAATTCAAAGACGATTCCGACTTATTACTGAGACGAGAAAAATTCAGAACGACTACCAAAAATTAAGGGCAGCTGCTATAATGATACAGCGTAGGTATCGAGCGAATAAAATAGCTCGCTCTATTAAAGAAAATGAAGCAGCGACAAAAATACAAAATTGGTATATCGCCTCAAAGAAACGCGACTTTTGCCGACAAGAATATTTAAAACTTAGAAAGACAGTAATATTTGTACAGTCTATAGTCCGTATGCGTGTTGAATACAAAAGATACGCGACTATCAGAAACGCTTCCCTCTGTATCCAAAGATTCTATCGCTCATACAAGTTAATGCTGTCAGAAAAGAAGAACTACATTACCACTAGACATGCCATAATTAAACTGCAAAGCTACTTGCGTGCCTTTATACAACGCAAGCGATTCTTGAGACTCCGTTCTGCCGTGGTAACTTTACAAGCTGCATACAGACTGAAAAAGTTACGAGAAATAACGAGGTTGCAAAGGATCGATGCTGCAATTTGCATTCAGAAATACACAAGATGTTATCTTGTAAGATCACGTTACCTTAAATATATGGAACAAATCAGATTTATACAAAGGATATGGAGGGGAAAGTTGCTTACAAGACTAGTCCGTTGCGAGTACTTACAAAAGAGACGAATTATTATCAATTTCCAATCCATTCTTAGGGGATATTTAGTGAGGAAGCAAATGAAGGCGAAGAAAGAAGAGATTAGAAAGACCAGAGAGGAACAGAGGCGATACTGGGCTGCAACTAAAATTCAGGTAATTATGCACGCTATTTATTAAACTGGCGGATCCGGGATCTGCATGTTTCTGAGTTTTGATTATGGTTTCCCTTTGTAATATTAAACAAATAGTACATATTATTTGTAATCAATGATCTATAATTTTCAAGGTCTTAACTTTAAGGCATTTTATTAGCACTTGCTGTGGTAAAAGCCGAAGTTATACGTCTCTAAACAAAATTCCTGGATACGCTATCACTGTTTATTTACATTGTTAACTTCAATAAAACTATTTATTATTTCCTTTTAGGCACTCTGCCGTGGCCACATAGCCCGAGTAAACATTTCGCACGATATACGTGTGACGGAACTCAGGCGCCGGTGGCGCGATGGAGGTCTGAAGTCCACTCAGGAGTCCATGAAGGATCGCAATGAAGAAGCTATGGAAGTCTTAAGAAATATTAGCGGCATAGAGACTGTTATTAAAGCTTTTAGGTCACTGGGTAAGTGTTAAACATAATTATAGAATAAATTGTATGTGAGGGTTTTGAGGGGGAGTTGAGTTTGATCTTGAATCGGCGTGGCTAAGTGTTTCCTAAACAGTTGATTTTCATTTTCTATAACACGGCGTCCAAATTTAGTTCCTTAGCCTTATATCTATCTAAAATTGTATTTTTTTTTTCAGAATTATTAACGGAAGTATTCCCGATGATGTACAACGACAATGCTTCGGCCATTGTCCATCGTGTGTACACGTATATGTCGGTGACGAACAGATCCATCTCTAGCATAGAAGTGCTGAAATCTGCCGCCGCCGTTCTTGTTAACCTTACTAGGTACAGGGTTACGGGACCTAAGATATACTTGGTAAGGCGTTTTGTATTTCATAGTATTTATGTTGATAAGTTGTATTACTAATTTCTTAAATCACTTTGCCTGATTATGCAGTATTTTTTTTACATATAATACTTAAATACTGTCTGTTCGTAAATTTAATACTTTATTAGTATGAATAGTTGTACCTAACATTATTTGATTTGAATATGTTATACATATTCCCTGTTGTCGTTTTCGTCGGCGAAACCGTCTGTTATAACGGCTTAAAATATGATTGTCTTTGTCTTTGCAGAGAGATCGCATACCGCCGATATTGAAATTCATGTGGAGGTTCAGTAACAGTGAGACCCAACTATTCTGCATTATGGCCACCTACGTGTGGCTATTTTCTAAATACGAAAATGTGAAAAAGGTAAGATTTATATGATCACAAAAATTTACTTAATTTTATATTTGCTATCATATACAAAACAAACTTTCTTATTTTGTAGGATCTTACGGAGTTGCTGAATCAGCCAGAAAACCACAGAATGTTAGTGACAATTAAGAACAATGTAGACAGAACTAAGAGGATGACAACAAACAGTGTTAGAAGCAAGTTCAACACGCCACAGCCATCCAAATTCATCTCACATACAAACAACCAATCACTTAACATGAGTTTGTGTAGTACTGGCAACAGCATAGTGCTGCCAGCATTAGAACCCGACTATGGTATTGCCAGGGTTGATAAACCTCGTTACTTCGAGGATGCCCAACAAGCTATAAACTGCCTTTTCCATACATATAAGTTGTGATAATTTTTGTATTGTGTGTTATATTTAATTAAGATAATTTAATATATTTCATGTAATGTAACTTAATTTTTAATAATGTCATTCATTTCATACATCCTTTTACTAAGGACTGGATTCCATAGAAATCATGTTTCAATTTTTAATACATTTTAAAGACAGTTTATGCTGGTGGTTTTTAACATGTTCATACTAAATTACTTTTCTTGATATCGAATTAGCAGATGTCTACTAATATTGCTATGTTCGTAATATGGTAGACAAGACTTGATTTTATTTGTTATTATAAGGCATTCTACTAATTTTAAAGATTAATATTAGCGTTAATGTGCTTCCATAGACACACGTTTATTTAAATACGCATACGCCGAAAAACAACATATTAACCGTTTTCTTTTAAATTAATTTTAACTGTTTGATTGTGTTTGTGTGAAAATGGACTGTTATGAATTAATTGTAATTGATTTTCATGTTTATCTTATATTTATAACGTAATGTTAACGAATTAGTTCATGATTAATGGACTGTCATTAAATAATTTAACGTTATTTTCTAGTTTTATTTCCAATCATAATAATATATAATCTATCGAGTTAAATCGTAGTAAGCAATGCTGCGAATGTGAGCTAAGGATATGAAAATAATAATAATTATAAATGGAAATGTAGTAATGCCAGTCCTAAAACAGCATACAAAAAAATAAGCCTGACGAGGATCCCGATAAATATAACCTAACATTCGATCCTGAACAAGTTTCATATTTAAAATACATTGTATGAATGTAGGATTCAGCGTAAGTATATCAAACATGCATTAAGTTGAACTCAAGGCATTAGGTCGTTTGTGTCATTATTGGCTGGCGGTAGACTCAATTTTATGTCTTCGCGAGACCATAAACAAGTTTCACATTACATCTGTCATTGTCAATGTCATTCTGTGGAATTGAAGTTTGGAGGCTATGTTTATTAGTTGAGTTGCAAGCTGTTGAACATAATAAATATGATATTTTTGCATTAGAGTTTAAGACCATCGTAAGTTAGCACCCACAATGGATGAATTCGTCAACTACTTGCTGATTTTATTGGTAATACTACCAGTGGTTCTATTTTTTAACCTTTGGTCTGGCATTGGCTGGGAGTTGTTTGAAAACAACTAATAAAATGCAGTATCACTATGAATTACCTGCTTCTAAGACTGAGGGATGTCTTCGTTGAGTTAAATTATAATACCAGACAGATTTAAAACTAAGTTATGCTAAGGGTCAATAAATTAAATTATGTTTACTAAAGTCGTTTTATTGATAACACAATATATAATCTTAATTATAGAATTATCACAATAGTGTCATAAATCATAACAATTTCATAATTTCTGCATAAGTTTCATGCATTAAAGTACAACATCTAAATCTTAACAAAAATATCACATTGGATCAATGGAAATTATTTACACTTTATACCATACAGCTAATAGACTCATTTTTTTAACAGTGCACAAGCATTATTACAACTCCAAGTGGGCAAACAAGATAATATTTAATGCCCACTATTTTTTTTTCTGTGTTCCTATATAAATTTGGATATTGTTAAATAGGGTGAAAAGGATGGGCTGTGTTATTGTGTTATTTTAAAATAAAAGAGTTTATGTATTTAATCCTCCTGTCCATCCATGATTTGACATCTTTTATAATAGAGGACCATTTGTAATATTATTTAGAAACCTAATAACATTAAACAAAACACTCTAATCAAATTATGCAAAAAATCAGGCACATCTAACACCTACAAGTTGTAAACTATACCTACATTAATAAATATGTTAGTATGAGTACAAATCTGTATTTGGTTTAGAGTACATGTACTTAATTACACTGGCCACTGGCCAATTTTAAATAAATATATTAAATTATAATTGTCATTTATCTATTATGTATTAATTGATATTTGCATTAATTATTGACAACACAATTTACAACAAACAGTTTTTTATATAAGAAAGAGATATGAATCATCATGTGATATCAGTAGTAGAAAATAACTGGAAGAATAAAGAGGAATAATAAAACATTAATATTGCTACACATATGAGAAGAATTATAAACTTGTTTTAAATTATAATTACTTGAGTTTCATAATTATAGATTTTTTGGCTATTCATTTATGAGTCATAATCCAATATTGCAGGTTCCTTTATTACATGCAATTTTGTACAAAGAAATCAAACCTATATTTCACTTGAAAGTATGAGTTCTTCCATTCCCATGTGGCCTCTGTGTCGCCAAACCCTGTACCGAGCGATGTCTTTACGTGTCACCATGCCAACCACCTGTAGGAAACACAACAAACCCAATAACTCAACTCAAAATAATAGAAAAAATTGGTCTTATAGATTTTCTTTTTGTTTTCAACCCTCGCCGAGGGCGCGGGATACATAGGGCGACATAGGGATATAACTGAAAACACCCCGGGCCCATCTCGGCCAGAGGCACAAGATTGTCTTATCCCTTTGGAATCTCTCTCCTCGAGGGAGGAGTGTTAAGACGACACGGATAGCCGGTGAGGTCATCATGCCGAACCCAGAAGTGTCGCGAAACCCCCGCTTAGGACAAACATATTATATTATACAAATAAATATGTTCTACGAATACTTGTTCCGATTCTTTGCGTGGCTTAAGTATTCATGAAACTAATCAGTTACTTTTATCAGTAAAATTAATGAACACTCGAGTAGTATGAAAGGAAGAAGCCCGCCACACTTTTCTCAAGAACGCAGCCGCAGGACGAGGCGCCCGTTTTCATAGCTACTTACCTCATTAACATCGTTAACTATAGGTAGATGCCTCAACCCAAGTGCTCGGAAGAGGCGGAACATGCGCGGGAGAGACGCGCGGTGCGGCAGCGTGTACGGCGAGGGATTCATGAACGGGCGCAGGTCTATTGTGCATGTCTTCTCCCAGTCGGCTAGATTTAGCTATGGAATATAAGAATTAACAAGATGCGTTTATTAAAAAACACAGCACAAGCCCATACATATCACACTACCGGGTACAGACCTCTACCCAATTCCCATACGGAAGGGAAGGTTAGGGGATCAGAGCGGGTTGGAAATAACGGATTTCAATAGTTGAATATCAGGCTTCTTCACCGATTTTCAATGGTTCTAAAAATAATTGTTTATAAGAAATCAATTATTGACACCCATAATTAAAAGCGTCACGACGCGTTTTCATGTTCAAAGACGTTTTGTATGGCAAAAAGTTAAAAGCTACTTAGCAAGTAACTAAACATTTTCATTAAATCACCTCAAAGCAAACAGTATTTTCTTACCTCATCAATAGATGGAAACCGGGGGTATTCTTTCCTGAACATATTCATATCGACATTGAAGTTCGACCACGTCGTGTTGGCGTTCTCATTGTATATCTTGTTCTGTATCAAAACAATCAGCTGGGATCGTAGTATTAAGCCGCGGAGGCGTTTGTAGGTTGTTACTTCCACCTAAAAATATTGAATTGTGAGAATTTGCTACACTGATGGTTTTAAGTCCAGCGAAAGAAGATCGGGCACCGATGACCGATGCATGTTAGAACATAAAAGGAACGTAATTTTTTTAACAAAGAGACTTACAAAGGCGTCGAAACATCCGCATCACGATAAACCGTAATCAACATAACCTCAAATCAAAAAATCTTAATTAACATTAAACATATCAGAATAACAGCAACTCACATCATCAGCCAACGGCGGGTCTACAACGGGGAATCCATTGTAGGACACAAGTTTTAACAACTCCACAATATGGCCGACGTTCTCGACTGTTCGTAGCGTGAACACTGGATGCGACATCACTTCGGACGCGTAGATATTGTGCGCCAGCGGCGGCGGCTCCCACGGTAGGAGCGGGACTGCGGCCAACTGGATGTGGATGTCGTATATTCCCTGAGAAGGTAATAGTATGGGTGATTTTTTGTAGGGCAAGGTAAATATGAGGGCTTTTTCTCTCATGGAACATATTTGAAGAATTTAAATCTGATTGTTAGTCTTGGTGGCTCCTGTACTAGAAGTAAGCTGGCGTAAAAAGGTAACCCGCGGTAATGGGGACGTTTCTAGTGTCTAGAATTGGTGTTTTATTGCTTGATGTAGCTGTTCAAGGTTCACTCGACCGAACGTAAAGGCCAAAGGAAAAGTTGGTATTTCTAGCATTAATTACGTATACGGTTAAGGCCCGGTATGATTGATTCATGATTGATAGTTCTGTTCATTGTATTATGAGATACATCTTCGATCCAAGATATAAGTAATGATATAAGAATATAAATGACAAATAAAATTTTGCAATCAATGTACAATTCTAAAATATAAGTACCTCATTAAAGAAGTCTCCGACCCACTTAGCGACGACCAGGGTGATGATGATGGGCAGAGCGTTGGAGATCTGTCCGGTGGTCTCTATGATGATGACAGTCAGGGAGATGGTCATGCGGACCACGCCGCCCAGCTGCGCCGCCGCGCCCACCAGCGCGTACTTCGCTGGGTTAATCGTCTGGTAGAGGTCAATGATAATTTCTACTATATATTAACAATGCAAAAGCTTCACTATAAGAAAACTGATACGAGGAATCTATAGGCTGATTACATATGGCAGAATTTTGTTAATATTTCCGAAATGTGGGCATCATTATTGCGCACTTAACACTGGCTGTTAATCCTGCCAAGTTCAGCAATATTTATAGCTTTAGTATCGTTGCAATAGTAAAAACAAAACAAACAAAAAAATAAAAAATCGAAATACCCACGTTTTTAAAAAAAGTAAAATTTTATCAATTTTGTATAGTTTTAAATTACATTGTTATCGGGTTTCGAAGCTACCCTGAAATTCAAGCATGCTTGCTTATCGGGAAGTGCCTCAAAATTGAGTTGCAAAAATCTAATCGGAACGATAAACCAACAAACAGGAAGGTAAGTTTATAAAAACGTGGTAAAAAATACTACATAATACTCACATTAGACGGCAGCATATACTGTATCATAATAGCCAACAGCCTGCCCCAGGCGGCCCCGGTCAACAAATTCGGTATGAACAGTCCACTGGACACAGAGAGGCCGAATGTCCAGGATGACAGCAGGAAGTAGCTGATGACGAACGCTAGTAGCGACCACGGCTTGTAGGACCCTATAGGGTCGTGTAGGAAGGACCGGACGGACGCTTCAGGTGTTTGGAACCAGATCGCCGCTAAAGCATTGTATTCGCCGTCAGCGCAGAATAACTGGGAAATAAATTATAATTTTAGCCAAAATGATAATAATTAGCTGGATTAGTATTTATCCTAAATTTATAATATCCCTACGATAACCCACATGACAAATCATATTTAGGAGAACTGCAAAGACCATCCCCCCACCACCAATTCACCAAACATTTTGCGTCGGAATTTAAAAAACAGAATAGTAAATTAAATTTAGGACTTAATATACCTTTTTTATAATTTGGCACTTACTGTCTAAACGTAAACCGAGACACGTCATAAACATTTTGGTATCAGTGCAATATGCATAGCAATGCGTTGCATTCTTCATGCACTAGTACTTAACATACCTGTAGAGGAACCTTCGTAGGGTCTTCTCCTAGTGGTCGACAGTCGTTCAACAGGAACATCATGAGAAAGCCACAGGTGGCGCTAGCTGCGGCCACTAGACACGCCTCAACCACTCGCAACCAAGGAGATCCTATGTACCTGATGATAACATTTACATTAAGAAATTATCAATTTTTAACATTCTAGGCTTGTTATTTTACCTAAAACACTTAGCACGGAAGATTTATATCAATATGAACGTTGGCTTTCATTGGGGTCCCGAAACGGTACTTAATAAAATTATTTTAAGAATAAAATTATATAGCGGCCTTCAAATAAAAACTAACCGAACTTATGATTAAATATATGGGACCGTATGACAGCTATTTGACATCAAATGAAAAACGTTAAATACTTTTCACACCATCCAAAGTTCTAAGGTTACCAACATAAAAACACAGAAATTGAGGACTTCCACTTTTTTTACGTCAGTTGTAAAGTGATATATTGAGTGTTCTACATGTACTTACTTGATCCTAAATACAGTTAATCTATAGTTGATATGGTTCCACAGCGCGCCTAATAGTCCTCCGACGGCGCCGAAAAACATGAACACTGGTAATTCATAAAATTGAAACGGGAAGGGTTCCATCTTACCCAAGTTCAGGAGACCTGTAACCATAGAAAATAATAAAGATATCGTTTTGCCATTTGAAGACGAATATATTCACAATATTTTATAGTTGAAACTTAATTGAATGTGTAGTGAATTCTTTAAAAAATTTAGTTTTTATTTACCTGGATAACTCAGTTCTCCCGGCCTTCCGTGGTACGCAGATAAGGCACAATTCAACGTAAACGTCGACACGACAGTGCCGAAGAATGTCCGCCACGTAAGAGCTTGGTTCCAGAAACTCGTGCCTTCCTCTAAAGAGAACAGTACTCCACCTAGGAAAGTTAGTTAATTAGTAAAAGGAATAGTCAAGCTAATATCAGCTTTTCTACAAAGGAGTAACGTTCGTTTTTCTATGTGAAAAGTTAGACACAATACGGTTGCGGTTAACTAAGAATTTGGGAATCTGTTTTACAGATTTTTATTCGTAGGAGCTAGTCAGCCCGAAAGCAAACTGCCAAATTACCTACCAAGACTCTTTGTCAAGTGACATTTGCCAGTGCTAGCAAATAATATATCTATGTCAACAACAGTAAACAACACTTTTTTAAACCTGTCAAATCAAACTGCATCAAAATCGGTAAACATGTTTAGGAGCTACGATATCAAACACACGCACATAGCGGTCAAACTTAAAATACCCCTTTTTTAGCGTCAGGGGTTAATAAAATGGGATTATACAGTCGTGTTTATCTCGAATGCAACTTTTAACTCAATGTCTTCCTGAATACGGATGATATTCATCATCATTTACCTATAGGAGCACCAAAAGCGGCTGACACGCCGGCAGCAGCGCCGGCGGACACGAAGTCCCGCTTCTCATGGTCCTCGCGGAAGTACTGGAATACCTTGAAGTCCTTGTTGAAAGTCGTGCTCTTGCCCTGAGATATACCGGCTGCTACTACCGCTCCGCTGTGGATCATCGGGCCTTCCTACGAATTATGAAAAAGTTTTTACAAAAAGTTTGGAATGCAACTTGTTTGCCTACTGTTCTTGTACAACAGAAAGAGGTTTTATTTTTTTTTGTCGAGCGATTGACGCCTTTCAAACTTCGATACCTTTCAAACTTAGGCAAGGCTTAATTTATTTTTAATACTATACCAACTTCTGGGCATTTTCACGTATAAGGGAGTAGAGTAGAGCTCACTCCGGGTTGGCGATTTTTGATCCAATATTTGGAATCTAGGTTTCCTCAAAAGGATTTTTCCTTTACCGCTAGTGGTGTCCTAGAATACTTAAAAAGTACATAGAGAATTGAAAGCCACATTGGTCCCTTTTCTGCATGTCGAACATGTACCTCGTGCTTAGAATCGGATATTTTTATTAGTTTTGATTATTAGTGAACATAAAAGAACAAGCTAACCTTTCCACCTGCAAGTCCGCCGACCACAGCAGTGATGACTCCAACAGTTTTCACCACCAGCGTCTTGAACCGCACCACGCGCGGTACTTTCAAACCGTTGAGGTAACATTTCACTTGGGGAATACCACTGCCAGCTGCTACCGGCTACAAATACAAATTATAATTTAAATCTTTCTTGTTGAACTGTAGATAGTATTTATAAAAGCCTATTGTTATTTTTACACACCGATTCTGTACAGTACAAGTTTATATCGGATTTTTTTTTTCAGAATAAACTATTGCTTCCATGAAGCTTGCTTATTACCGAAGTTATATTTTAGATGAGTTCCGAGGACCCAGTAGAGATTTTTCACACGCTTAAAAACTGTGATTATATATTTTAGGTATTTCGGTATTAAAAGCGATGTGGAGGTTTAGTAAAATGTTCATTTTTATTTGCGTTTTGATGTCTAGAAATAAACAATATGATAAAGAAAGGATGTTATTTAAGCGCATCATCGATATAGCCAGTCTTTATCTATAGATTGATAAATCAGTACGTGTCGAAAAGGTCACCTATTGCTTAACATCAGAATTAATTAATTTATACAGTTGTTTGGATAAGGCAGACTATTTTACCATTAAATATACACAAAAAAGAAACACCTTACGTTTTCTTAACAAGAGATTTCTTTCTTAAAAAGGTGAAATTTATAAACAAGGTGGTAAAACTAAAGACAGTTTCATAAACGAAAGTTTGAAATTTAAAGCTAGTACACAAGAGTTTTAAAACTCCATAGCAACCTTTTTAAGAATCAAAAATAATCAGTAACTGCTCAATATCTTACCTCAACATACGCAACCAGCATAGACCCGATGAACACGATACATATGTTTGATAACACCCACAACAAATACGGAATGTAGAGCCTGTCTTGTACCACATATTTGTCCACAGCTGTTCAAATTAGTTACGAAAATCATTTAATCAAATTACAATATTATGTTAACCATTCATATTAAAATGGGTCGGGAAGCGGATTTATCAAAGTACAATTAGCTACAATAGTTGATGGATTGGAACAAATCTCATAAATGAGAACGTGCAGAGGCGAAAAAGTCCGGCTTAAGGCGACAAAAATTGAAAAGAGGCAAAATTGAATTAGTTTTTTTGGAAGAGTAGTCGCATCTTCTGTGTGCGGAAGCTTAGGAGTGAAAACTATAAAATGCATCTAGAAAAAAAACATGAAATGTTCATTTATTTTTTATACTACTGCGAAACAGAAATTAAATCAATCAAAATTAATCTTTCGAAGGCCTAGCGAAGCAATCGTATAAAATTGAACCCCTATGGACGTGAAGTTTTTACGATTTTACTTAGGCTTTCCCGGTTTAAATTAGCTCTTGATTGGATAACGAAATTATGTATGAGGATAGCTATAAGGATATGGGTTTATAAAAACAAAAACCTGACTGATAAAAATAATTAACAGTAAGGGGGAAAACTAGTCTAATAGCTACTTAAAATTCGTATGGGTGTTGAAATTATTTAAACTCAATTTTTCAAGGTAACGCATTTGAGTTTCGCTAGATAGTAGACGACAAGGCTAAAATTTTCGAGAAAGAAGAGAAAATTTGTAAGGCCTATAATTCGGCATTTATAAAATCGGTTTAGTGTGTCAACTTTTGTTGCTAACTGTACCTATATCCAAAGATAACACTGACAGTGGTAATGACTCATTCAAACACCAAAGATACCACAAATAGTAATGAAATAAAACAATTAAATATTTTTTGTAGGTCCTAATGATCAGTTCCATTTTTTATATTGTGATACTTTGTATTTTTCTTTTTCATTTACATAATAATATAAACAAAAACTCGAAATTATTTTTTAAAGGTGATTTTTCTTATAATTTTAAGTTGATTAATGATTTTTTAACATTGTGTGTTACATGGCAATTTCTAAATTTTAACAATTTAAAAGGATACATTTTTTCAGCTCCCTGTACTTGATTTTTGAGAATTCTTCTATGCATATATCTATTGTAAATGCTATTAAAGCAGTTGCTATGCCAATTAGCAGTATTATAAACCACCTGGCTATGTCCTTCCAGACAACAAAAGGATAACCTCTTTTGCGTTCCTCGTCTAACAGTAAATGGTTTTCACATGTGTCATAGTCTAAACTCTGTAAAAAAAAATACAGTAATGTAAGTAAATAGAAGTTATACAAACATGGAAATGACTAAATATTATTGGTTAGAAATTGCATTCCATGCATATATAATATTATTCTAGCGATTTGAGAACTGTTTCCTTATCTGGCATTTAAATATTGCAGAAGCAAATGAAAGTAATCTTTGTCATTGGTGTCAGTTTAACCCACTGTTGGGCATTCCTTTGTCTGCATCGTTAATAATACCAAAAACAAATACTATGTATGCCAACTGTTCACTATTCACTACATTTTGCAATTAAGATAATGCCTACATACAAATTAGTTTCATAAATATAACTCACTTCATATTTGGCTGACAGTACATTCATGGAGCCTGGCTCAATTTTCTGTTGCGCTTGTCGTCTTCTAACACCATGGCTACCATGAAATTCCTCATCATCCGAGTCCTGTGTGTATCAATAATCTTTATATACGAGTCACGTGACCTTAGCTATTATTCTAAACAAATAGATGATTAGACAAAGAGGTCACTTAGGCCAGTGTTCTAAATCAACAATTTGGATATTCTGCATCGAAATTATACTTAAGTTAAGATAATACATTTAAAAAAAATATTTGACACGGAAACAGTGAATTTGTATTTATACATACCTCGAAATTAACAGATTTGTTGAGTTGCGTGTAATTAGAAGTACTGGCATCTTCAGTGTTTATTAATTGAGCTGTATCCGACGTAGTTTCTACATTGCTAATGGAACTAACAGTTCCATCAAGTCCAGACGTTGACGAGTGGCTCATTTTGTTCTAATCACGCAAGAAACTAAATAATGATCGTGTAAATATTTCTTCTGGCCACAGAATCATAACAAAACTATATTACACATGTTTAATAAATATTTTTTATTATTAACTACCAGTAAGACACGTATTGCTGGTTCTAAAATACATTATCATATTAACAACTAAATCATAAATTCATATAGTGATATTCGGAGCAATAAAAGTATGTTATTGTCCTAACACTACGAGTATTGGAAATAACTACACACCAACCAATGTATATGACACACGAATGACATATGATTACTAATCAGAAATGTCAATCCGTGGAGAACAGATCAAAAACGATTTTGAAGCTTATTCTCGATAGTATTACTGAAAGTCCTTGATAGAAGAAAGTCCTACAAAAAAGTTTAATTAATATTTACTACTGAACGTAGAGTTTATTTTTTTAAGCTTAGTAGAGTTTCTTTTGTGTAATTATGCGCATGTTTATGAAGGGTTCTATATAATATTAAAAAAAAATCGTTTTATAACAATTAAAAATAATGTATTAAAAAAAAGAGTCCGCTCCAAATAAATGAATTATCGTAGATTAATTTATCGAAGTCGTTTTTTTATTATTTATATTACATAACAATATACACTATAAATAAAGTAAATTGCCACTGTAGAGTATGAATGAGAAATAAAATGTGTTCACATTTTATTTCTCATTTATCAAATAAATTCCTTTAGGCCGCTTAAAATAAAATGTTTTATCTCTATACGTCATAAGTGATATTCATTCATATACAGAAAACAATATTACTATCTCATAACATAAATATTGATAATAAAAATCATTTTGATAATGTTATCATTTTATCAGTGCGTAAACTAGAACAAACTTTCGTGGCTCACACATGCGACGCGTTCATCGCTTCGTAAACAATAGAGTTTTTCAATGTGTGTGTAGCTTGTTCGTTCGTTTGGTTGACAATCGCGATGTGATGTATTCTACATCATCGCATGCTGAGTTATATTTTCAACAAAATCTTTTAATTTTTAATTAAGTTACTTGATTAATTTCTAAATGTTTTCTTTCGTTGTGAATACCTTTCTCTGTTTTAATTTCTAAATATGTGTAATTTGCCGCCGAAGTTCCATTCAGTGTGTCGCCTTTGTTTATCATTCTGTGGCGATAATTGCAGTGATGTTAAACTTCCAATTTTCGACCGTGATAAGGATAAATCACGTCTTTCCGAGATGATAATGGCAAATTTGTCAATAATGGTAATAATTTTGGAGTATTTCTCGCAATGAGCACTAAGAAGGAGGAGTTTTCTCGTGTGAAAGTTTAGCGTAAGCGTATGAGATTGTGGATGCTGATAAGCGCCATTAACTTTCTCGCGGGTGTTGGGTATTTTCGCATTGTGATATCATATTACGGCCCACGCGTCGATTGCTCGGCCGTATGACTAATGTCATTCGTGGAAGTGATATGGTAGCGTAAGGCAGGCGCGCTGTATCAGCGGCCGCGTCGCTGATAACAAAGGAGCGCGGAGACCACCTCGCGCTCGCCTCACCGCCCCGCGGCTGCCTGGCCCGAGCGCCCTCGCCCCTCGTCCTCCACAAATACACTTCTCAAGGAATAAACTCTTAACTGTGCTTATCCACATTATGCTATTCCCTGCTATTTTGAGATTTCAATATTATCTAAATTTAGAATTGTATTTTAAGGCAATCAATCTGCAGGGGGACTGCATCTTCCCATTTTTGTCACAGTGTGCATCCTGCTGCTTGCTTGGTGTAACAAACAACTTGTAGGATTCTTTAATGTGTTTGTTATCAGATTGCCACCAATGACTCATCATCTATGATTACACTTGCAAAAGGTCACTGGCCACATCAACTCTCTTAATGACTGTACTGTGAAACTGGCAGAGAGGTACATATCTAATGGTGTTATAATATTTTTAGGTTTCCCCAGAAGACTTACTGCCACAGGTAGTGTGTGGGAGCTGTGCACACAAACTTGATGAATTTCACACCTTCAGAGAGTTATCACATAAATCTGAAAGGCTTTTGGAACAGTTTGTCCAGTATGCAAATTCATTGTCTGGTCCAAAAGAGGTGAGTTTTATAATAGATTGTTTAAGTTTATAGTCATTTAAAAAGATAAACAATGGTTTAATTTAAAAATTTAATCATTTCCAAACATAATGACATACAAGTTCTATTTACATGTGTTTATTACTATCTAAAGTCATATACTGAAACTTTATTATATTGATGTATAATACAATATGCTTATATTTGTAAGTACTAATGTAGTCTTTATGCAAACCTAGTGTCTGCATGTAAGTTGATATAGCGGATTGGTTGACCTTTGATTCTTTTATTGTAGAAAGATTTAGCTGCATTAACAAATAGGCCTAATAGCATGCCTATTGCAGCTATGGCAGCTACTCCGAGAATACTCCATATTAAATGTTTTGCTTTCAAATCAGTTAAAGTGAAGCCCCTTTGTGGGGCAACAGTAGTGTCCAGACTTGGGCAGTAGGTGATTGTGATGTTTGTTATGTATGCGCCACTGAACCTCATGGGTGCTGCACAGCTGTAATTAAACTAAATGTTAGTATACCACTCAAAGTGACCTATGCTGCCATGCTGTAATAAAACTTTAAATAGGTACTTTGTTTATGTCATGCAGAGCATTACATACTTAATTGTAAGTAATTCACTTTATTACTTGTCTTGATATTCTTATGCATTCTAATGAATAAATTTCAAAGCTAGAAGCTCTGTAACTTACCAATTATTATGAAAAAATCTTCCAAATTATCAATTTATTATGTGTTATTTAATTTTGAAAATTTGAAGTTTGAAGTTTATATCTGTCATTTTATACTTTTTAATACTTACTAAGGAATTTCTCCAGCCTGGAACTTTGTTCCTGCTTCTTGTTTAGTAACAATATCAGCTAAGTCACAATTACACAACCAGCTGTTGCCAGTCATGCCTAAAATTTCTAACTTGTTCCATGGCATCAAGTCAGTTGATAGCTCACTTAGATTGTTATCATCAAGATATACCTGTCAAAGAAAAATAATATTGTATTAATCATAGATTGAAATCAAATAAGTTTTTTTTAGTTTTAAGATTTTTTCCTAAATTATAAAAATATTTATTGAAAAAAAAAACAATTCAAATTCCGATCAACTTTATCTCTGCTGTTGTTGTGGTCAGGGAATTCCCGCGGCAGCGTTATCTTTACGCCCTTTACACAAATAGGTATTCACTATTCAGCATTATGTCAACATAATTTCGAGTAGTATAAGTGTGATTGCAGATACAGACACATCGTGATTACGTTTTAATTTTCGGATAAATGTCGCAATGTACTGACTGATTGTGTATCAAAACATCACACTAAAGTGATTAGTAAGCTGACCCCGATTCTCGACTGTCATGTAAGCACTCAAAATTGGGGCAAATTGGATTGCATACATTCTATTATGTGAAGAGTATTATATTCTAACCAAAATTATGTTAATATAAGTACATTTATCCGTGATAAACCGCGTTAACGTCAGCTATTTATAGATTATATCAGTTACAATTATAGACTGGTGTCATCATTCTGTGTAACACTAATCTCTTGTCGGAAAATGTATGTACGTAGTTGTGATTGGGTCGATAATAACGAATGTTAAAGTAGACGGAATTAATAGGCTCTTGCTTAAAAGGAATACTAGCGCCAAATTAAATTTCCGAACGCGAAATATTAGGCAAGGGGTTTTTCCATATCAAAGTTAATATCAAATGCCTGCCATGTTACTCACTTCTTTCAAGGTCCATTTATCTTTCAACCCACGGAACGCGTTATGACTGATGTACCTCAGATTCTTGTTGTGACAAAGGTGAAGTACTCTCAAGTTGACAAGTGGGGAAAACGTGCTCCGTTTGACTTCGTCCAAGTAATCGTTTTCGCCGACTTCCAATTCGATCAAGTTCGTTAAGCCTGCAAAAAAACTAATTCTATTATTATTGCGTACTTCCGTATTAACAAGTTGTAGTATATTGTTTATCTTACATAAAAATCTGAAGCAAAAAATGTACTATTGATACGCATAGGTTACGCTTTTGAATTGTCAGTTAAAACTATTGAGTAGATATTTAAAACCACCGAGTCATACTACAAAGTAATATATACTTATAATACTCTGTGATACAATAAATATATGTTCTTGAAATAGAAGATATGATAGCTATAAAGTTCATAATACGCTCCAGATTAACATCGTTGCCAAATATCGGGTCCAATTCTAACAAAATTAATAGGCTAGTGTTATAAAAGAATTTTAACGCGAGGATCGAATCATGGCTGATTGATTTCGCAACAGTTGAGGTAAAAAGCGTAGTAAAATTTATATTTTTGATGTTTCGCAATAGAAAATGAGAACAGGTTCTGTATCATATCAGAGTGAGTCATTAGCTAACGTATGTAAGTACATTACATCCTTTTACGAATAGTTCTACGTCGTTACGTTACGGCATGTGATTAACGTAATCTCTAATTTAGAAACGCTAATCTCTAAACGGATTTGCATGAATAAAATTGCCTAGATCATATATATAAGATTTTCTTATAAGATCGCGGTAAGGAATTTATTCCTTAACTCGAGAGGGTTTCAAAAACATTGCCACATTCAGTTTTTAGTGGTGACTGATAAGATGTCAAACTAATTAAAAAAAAACACTTAATTAACTCAAGCAAAAGGTTCTATATTCATATCATATATAGTCTATGAAAACGCCCGTTTGTTGCTAAACAGACAGGCGTAAATATCCGTATCTTTTGGCCAAGAACAAACATTTTGGACGAACATAAAACACTGGACAGACTCGTTTGATATATTTATGGTGAGCTGAGCGACAAAATCAGTTGGGATTGATTATATTATTCATCACATCGGTTTATCATCGTTAATTAAAAAAGAAACAAGTTCAGGGAAATCACCTGAGTTGTGATTAGTTGTGGTATACATGTGTGTGTTAATAATTAAAGAGAAAATTAATTTAGATATTACTTGTTTAAAGAAAATAAGACGGGTTCCTATACTACAAGCTTCAAGAGATTGGTAGATTTTTGCAGTACAGAAAATTCTTTCAACCATATATAATCAAATTATAAAAGAAAACATCATACTTTAGTTGACCTAACTCCACATAATGTTAGAAAAACAACATATTTACCGACGAAACTGTCATCATTCAGTTCAACAATGGGGTTGTTGTTGAAAGTCAAGTACTGCAAGGACTCCCCGACGAGACTCAGACTCTCCGGCACCGTCACGAACCGGTTGTCCGACAAATCGATCTGTTGTAGCTTAGTCAGACCCCTGAATGCGTCTAAGGGTATGCTGTCGATATCGGTCTTAGCTAAATCCAATACCTGCAATTAGAATAAAAGGTTAATAAATTAGATCGGGAGGCCAAAAACCATTTTCGTTTTTCACCGTGGTGAAAAGTATGGGATGACTAACGTAAGTTATTGGTTATAAGTATGTCACGTTACTGATTGTATTTATGTGATTTTGCTTTCAAAGGTGTAGAAAAATATTGCGACCTATAATATGTTTTTTGGAAATCTATCTGAAGGACATATGAGGCTTTTTTCCTCAAATACCCAATTGCAATCAGTTGTGGCAGTATGACGACATTCTACGCCATCAAGTGCTCCGTGATCCGTCTCGTTTTCGCTACCGCGACATTCTTAATTTAAGAGTTAGTTAAGGTGACATGAAATACCTTTAAACCCCTATAATCAAGTATTGATGACTCCTACTTTTAAAAACGCTTAATAAAACTACGACTTGTGGCTTACATGGCGCAAGAGGGCTTTAGCTTTTTGTTTTTCCCATAACCCACATAAGAATAGACAAAAATTTTCTAATAATGTATTTGCTAGAACGCAATCCCCATAGAATATTTTACCACCATAAATTAGAATTTTATTGCTTAAATAAAAGTCAGAGTTTGATAACCTCGTTTTTTATCAGGTAACATACTACACGTAACCGAAGTTAAAAATACGCTTTTTATGGCTAATCTTTGTTTTACGAAGGTGTGTCTTAACTTTCATATGTTTGTACTACTTCACGGCGTTTGTTTTCTACTTGACAATCTTTATTTATCAGTAAATTCACTAATCGAGGTTATACATTAGCCGACGAATAATCACCGTTCATTGTGACTAAACGGGACTATTGTAATTTGACAGATATGTGTAATGTTGAAGATTCTTGCGGCCATTTTGACAGCAAACAATCTAAACAGGCGTATATTGATAATGTTTCGTTTCCTTCCTCTTTGAATACTGTTACAACAGATTTCCTTATCTTTTTAGTTGATTTTTGTCACACTAGGATGTGAGAATATTAGTTTCAAATAGATCAATAGTAGTATAGTCACCGCAAGAGAATTTCGTTAGCTTCCTTCCCCACTTTAATTCTATAAACTTCTTTCTTACTCACCTCTAAATTGGTAGCGCTAGACAAAGCGAGGATAGTCACATGATCAAGTATCTCTATCGGGTTGTTGTTGAGGTACAGTCGAGTCAAGTGAGGAGTGTGCTGGAACAGATATCGGTCCAAGGAGTGGATGTCATTGTGGCCCAAGTTTAACGTTTCCAGACCGATACTCGCGTATGTACCATCTATGTAGCGCCCTTGGAAGATCTCGCTCCTCAGTACATCGCCTGAAATGAAGATTTATATAAGGTTAAATACAAAAACTTAATTATATGAACGAGCACCCTGTAGGACGGTATTTTTCGAGGCAATAACATCTAACACTTAGGAATAACCCTTCGTCGTAATCGTGGCTCTCTCTTGACAATAAAAGAAAAACAACGTCGACACTGTAGTTACAGAGATAAGCCGAAAAAATATCTGTTATAGGAAAAGCTATGTATCAGGTAAAAATTAAAATGCTAACAGTTTTTCAGTGACATCACCTGTTTATATATACGTTTCTCCAAAAAAATAATTAATTTTAACTAAAAATACACCAGCTATGACTATTGTGTGAAGAAGGAAGAAGAATGGTCTTATTTATCGAGTCATTTCACGTGGTTGTAACGAACGTGAGGGTCAAGTTTAATAGGCTTTTCTATAAATGTGTCTTAATAAGGAAATGAGATACATTACACAGTAACATCGACAATACTTTAGTGTCAGCCTTATATGGGTAATCATCTTTTTTAAAGAACATTTTTTTACCATTATTTATTGTACACCTTCATAATACGGTTAAAATAACCCATAGTTACTTCAAGTTAACTGGAACCCAATCTATAACCTCTAACTTAGTATTCACTAAAGTTGCACTCAACTTATCCGCCCACTTTCTTTGTGATTCATAGTTTTCACCGAGTGCAATTTGCCATTGGTCAGGAGTCGAACGGAATGACTCTTAAAACCCATTAAAATGAAGGACAAAAGAGCACGCTTAAAAGTGAATGCGCTTTTCTTTTATTTAACCCGAGTTTCATACGATACTTGAAAGAGTTTCTCTTAATTTGATTTAGAGAATAATCTGTGGTCTCTATGATAAATTATGATTGCTTAATGACCACGTATTGCGCAGCATTATAATACTGATATTTATAGGTTAACACGCGGCTTTATTGTTTGAGTTTACTTTCTAATGAGCCACCGAATCGACAGTATTTTCAGAGATCACACTTTCTTCATGTATATGTATTTATGTTGATTGAACACGTATTTTGCAAGAGTATTTGTTTAGAACATTGTGTGAAACGCACACTGAGATAAGGGATGTTATACTGTGAGAATTGTCACTTGTCTAAACGATTATGGTCTGATATCACTATCAGAAACTTGTTTGTGTTGCACTGAGGTGTGTCTTAATTTATTATTCCATTTGGCGGTTCTAAATGAGTAAATTGTCTCACAAAGCTATAATTACGGAGCAATGAACTGAGGGCTATGATTGAGAACTGTCGTTTGTCCGTGGATTAGCGTTGTTATGGTATTGCTAATGAGGTTTTTTTAGTCGTATGTATTCGCACATTACTGCGCTGTTTTACTTGTGATATAGTTAGAAGTGAGAATGTAAGATATCGATGACAAATAAGTCGTTATCAACTGTTTAATTTATACTATTGTAATCAGGTTTACTTTTAAGCTTCGGGGAAACGTAGTGATTCAATGAATGGGTTCGTCACGCTTGAAGAATTATTACTAAAACATACTTCATTGATTTATACGATTTTTTTATTTACTTGAATCATGTGATAGAGAATTAAGGATTCATGTTGTTGTGCTATTGTTAGACGGTGTTTACGACATTTTTGTGAATCAAAGTGTTGCAACCAAGTAGCGTTCTTCGTCGAAACCATATAAATAAATGTACCGCTGCCGATGACTAATATTATGAAAGATGTTTAGTGTACGTTCGTATCAGCGTAGAAACTAAAACAATATGATTTACTACACGAACAAAATCATACGCTTGTTATTTCTATGTGCTGACAAATGTGATTTTACTTCAATTAAAAAAAAAACAGTCGATAGATATTAATCATATCAAGATGTATTATTTATATCACGCCACGTCCAAATTTGAAGGAACATTTAAGTATTAGAATTCATTCTGATTCATTCACCTTTAGAATGGAAAGTTACAATCATCGACGTAGATAATGCAAACGTCTCTAATGCTAATTAAATTAACATTTATTGAATGTTAGATGATCTATAAATAAACTTAAGTTATTTAAAAATATCTTGACAAACTACTGAAAAAACTTTTGTAGATTATGTTATAGTTCAACCATTTTTTTAAGACTTATTTTGCAATAAGGTTCAAAATGTCCGTATTAAAAATACATTAAGTTGTATTTACATTTAAATATGAGTTTCGAACTACATTTCGCATTACCTTAAAAGTGTAAACATGCTAAGTTGTGGTTTGACAAGCCTCCGATGACAAATATTCGAATGCAAGCATTCGTATTAAGTCGTACGGTGTAGATGTAGATTACCACGTTTGTCATTAGTATACTATTATTAGGTTTGCTTTTCTTGTGTACATAAATATCTGACCCAGATTGTTGTTTTCTGATCAATAATATCACGTAGACTTGTTCCCGTATCCATAGTTATAAAGAACACTATCTTCGTAGAGTTCCAAGCTAATATTTTAAATGCCGAAGGTTCAATTTCTATCTGCACTTTCTAGGTCAACCTAGCCAGCTTCGTTCGACTGTGTTCTAATACTATTTATGTCAAGGAGATTGTTTTTTTTTTTTTTATATTAAACCTATTTGGTGTTTTTTAAACAATATTAACGATGAAAATAAATTTGCATATCTAATATTGGTATTTTTCCAGTGAGCTTAGACTGTTTACGCGTTATACTTAAGTTGGCACAGAAACATAGAAACGACTGAGTATTTTAATATATTAAACTAGTGTTGTATCGATACATACCTGCGATGTAGTTATTGCTCAAGTCCAAGTAGACCAATCCCTCGATGTTACTGAAGGCATCATCCTCTATATCCACTATCTCGTTGGATTTAAAACTGATTGCGACTCTCTTGCCAGGCACCGACGGCAGTTGCGACAGATTCGAAATAGTATTGTTGAAAAAGGTTATCAATACGTGCCCATCTGAAAAGTACATAACACACTTATACAACCATATATAAAAAAAAAAACATCAAAGTATTGATGCAATATTAGGATACGTATATCCAAATAATAACGCTTTATAGATCTCTTAACACCTCATCAATATTCATAAAACTAACTAATCTCATAAAACCTATCCATTCCGCCCACGATTAACTTCACTGCATCCATAAACATACGCACGAACGTATGCACATCGCTTAAAATTTATTATCATAATATATTTGAACACTAAAATTTGATCAATGTTTATCATGTAGTTATTTCTAGTATCCGCTGGAGTCGAACGTAAAACTTGATAGACTACAAGAATTTGTTTTGTTCAATCATAATCTTGAGCGTCAGGCGATGTGATAAAAGAGCCTGACACCCTTACATTGTTTATGACTGTACCTTTGTCTATGCTGTTCACTTGCTCCGGCCAAGTTTCGGGAACCTCATTAATGTTGCGCCGGGAACAGTTTAATGTGAGGTCGGCAGAGTCTTGAATGGAAAAATCACAGGTAGCTGTAGCGTTTACTGCGTCGGCCTCTTGTGCGTGGCTCGACGAAACTAGGACGCATAATATCATTAACACCTACAACAAAGAAACACCATTACTTATATAATCTCTAAGGTACACAAACAATCGGCTCTGTTTTCTATCTCGGTCACTACGGTCACTCACTTTGCATATTGTTACGCTGTACATTTTCCTCAAAATTAGAAAGGATACTGTCTAGTACACCTTTGGATCTCAATATGTTTTTATCTTATCAGTCAGGAGCCGACTGATATCACGAGTGACATGAAATAAGCGCGCGCCTCATTGGTCGATGATTGTTTGTTATCGTGCTACTAATATGGAGCGCCTTTTAATGTTCAAATATTATGTTGTTTTAGGAGATTCTGAACATAACGGCGGCAAAATTGGAAGAAATAATCAAGCCACTAAATGAAAACGACTTCGATCACGACTCGAAACACAAATATGCCGAGATCGGCTCCCCGGACTCTACTGAGGAGATGAAGAACTTGGAGAGTCGGCAGGCGGCGGTCACACTACTACAGATAAAAAATTACGATCCAAGTAAATATGCGGTCAAACCGGAAGATGAACCTCACATAATGTTTAACAGTGTGCCGAGTTTACCGCCCTCGGACAGAGCGAGAGAGGTGATGCACTGCAATACCGTCATCGATATTATAAGCAAGGCTGTGGCGGTCGCGCAGAGGGAAAACGAAGAATCTCAAAAGTATCCACCGAACTACACGGGCGTGATCGACAGGACGCAGTCGGGCGGCGCCGGCGACGGCTACCCGCACGACTACACGGACGAGCAGTACCCCGCGTACAGCGCGCCGCAGACCGCCGCCAGCCCGGCCAGCAACGACGACCATGACAACAAGGAGATGGACCTCTCCTTATACGGATCCGTCAAAAACGAGCCTATCGAACAGAGCGACCAACAAGAACACACAAACACATACTTCCACAACGTACTGCCACACAAGACGAATTACGTTGACGAGTACAAGCAACATGTATTTGGTCGAAGCAAGATGAAAACGTCGAAAGAAAATTCTTCGGTGTACGAGGACTGCAGTCGAAGTAGTAGTGGTTCCGACCCGGACCGGCTACAGATGGACATATCTCAGATGTCGCAGGTGAGATGCAAGATAATAATAACTCGATTCACTTTCCAGTAGTATGTGTAACATAGGAAGGTCACGGTATTCTACTGTCCACAATAGAAAACTAGAGATAACAAACAAGGCTGCGATGACGTCACGACATCTAGCGACATTGAGGTGATGTTTTCGCAAGCTGTGTGTTTTTCAACTTTGTGATGAGTAGTACTACGCAAATACTTGAGATATAATGCTACATATTACCGAAAAACGTATTTAATCGAATTCGAATTTATGCGAAAACAACTTTATGAATGTTTACGGATTTAAATAATTTTCAACATCTAATGTATTGTATGATATCATTACAGGACGACCCTGAAGAAACGCAGTCCGCAAGATCGGCGCAGTCATCACCGCAACCGCCGCAGGAGCATGAACAGGACAAGGAGTCGCTGTGGCAAGCTCTACATCGACAAAATGGTAAGACTATGACATCTCAATGTTAGTGACATTGAGACGTCACTATTACTAGACAAAACCGTATTAAGAGGATTTAAAGACTATTTTAATAACAGTAATATTATTGTCTATACAGCAAATTTTCCTTAAATTTGAAGACTTTTACTTGTGCCTCACAAATTATGAGGAATTTCTCTTTTTTGTTGGCTATGTATCCAATGTAGTGTATTTATATAGCATTGCTAGGATTTACTGGATGATACGATGTATTTTACTTAATTCAAATATGGTGGTACTAAATATAATTATTTTTCAAATTAATTCATTTCAAATAAATAATGCCATATTGTTGCCGTCATTGGCATCATCGTTTCTCTGTTATTGACCGGCAATAAACTTTGATTATAATTATGCTGCGGGAATAACCCTTTATGAAGTAAACAAAGTTAAAATACCTATCTCACCTAAGACTATCATACCAACGAATTTCAACTCTATGTTATCAGGAATATGGTACTAATCTATTAAAGGAATACAAATCATGTAAAGAATCCATTCATAAAGGTAAGGTACATAATCTGGCATAGTTAAAGGTTTTTCCCAAATACTTACTTTGATAAAAAAGTATCTTATGTTCAATCAATAAGATTGAATTTGGGCACCTTAAACTAATTCTCATATTTATTACCACATAAATAAAGTAAAATAATTAATCTATTATAATTTATTGGCTAATAGGTCAGACTTCTATTATACAAAAAAGAAGTACAAGAAAATTTAAGAAAATAAAAACAAAATATCAACAGATGTAGGAGCAAAGTATAACTAGGTTTAAAAAACTGGTAGTTTAATATTCCAATTAGGTAAACCTACAACTGCATAATAATAAAGAACTTGTTATTAATTGGACATGGTTTCATTTCCAATTATCTATTATTGTCAAGTTTTTTTTTGTCTAATCGTTTCTGGTTTGTAATTAAACATAAAACAAACTAGGAAATGTAATATATATATTTTAAATTCCGTATCCATATTTAATTACTACTAGATTTCCACTTGTATATCTAAATAGACAATTATTTTAACGTTTTTTATTGCTCTATTTTAGTCATTATTAAATTATTTTTTAATTACACTACTTTGTTATACAATGAGAAATTAAAGCGAGAATTAGGAATTATTTGAAATGAACAATGAAAAATATTTACTATGCTGAATCCAACCACCTAAATAAGATCTGAGCAGAGAAGATTATATCAATTTAACCATTACGATTAATTGTACCATTTCTAACTCTAATCAATGTGTTCAGGTCGCAGCGGCGAAGCAACACAGTTACTGAGGCGGTTAATAAACAGCAAACAACTCGGCATGACAGTATCACCATTACGAACACCAGCTTCACCCCTCTCCAGTACTCTGCAGCAACCGTTAAACGGCGCTGTTTCACCGGTAAGTACCCGACCATAGACATTTCTCATACACATTTAAAAAATGTTGTGGCAAAAGAATTAACTCTTTGGGTTCCTAAGCTTTAATAAACCTTTCACAAGGTTTTTATAAGAGCAATGTTTTAAGGACAAGTTATATATGAAATTATACACTACCTTCATATTTCTCTTTTTTGAGTTTTCACTGAATTCCACCAGACACTTTTGCGATTAACACAATTATAAATAATATCACAATGTTAGTCTTAATTACTTACAAAAAAAATATTATGCAATAATTTATAGGGTTCAAAATATTGCCTATTAAAATTGATTACTCGCACTCAATAACAATTAAAACGGATACCCTGGTTGACGTCATAGGCTTGACTGGTCTAATTGTGAGATCACGAAACAGGTCTATAGAAAACAAATTAGCATCATTATTAACAGCACTATCACTTCTTAAGCCACACACAACACTAACTGCGAATTACGAAAATCAACCTTAACGCTTCAACAATAAAGGCGACGTGTGTCGACGCCCGCTGTTTATATAAAAATGCTACCAGATAGCGTAGTATCGTAATAAATATATCCAAATAAGGAACCGTCAAAGATTATCTATCTACCTGAAATGTTGTTTAGCTTGCAAGTGTTAATGTACGGTACAAATATCAACAACATGAGCTCGAGTTATTTCCTTCTACGTCTCAATATAATTATATGCTAATGACGTAGGCTGAGATTTATGATACATTTTAAAATATTAAAAAAAACCGAGTGAAGCTTAAAGTGCTTATCACGATGATATGACTATTAAAAAGTTTTTAAATTTTTAAATACGGACCTTATATTAAACACTTCTTTACCTCATCATGTCATACGTACTATATCCGTATAATATTGTCCTGCGATTACGGACATGGCGGCTAGTGTCTTGAGACACTCTATTCACACTGAGACAGTCTCTATTCTCTTACTTTTAAAGCCCGAAGGGACGGCAATCCATCAAACCTGGAGAGAGATCAATCGCAAGACACGCGTTCTTACATGCCTTCCGTAACACGTAAGCAGTTATATTCATTTCTAAGTCGGCGTGCACCTTTGTCTAGACATTCGTAAGTATATAGAAATCTAATATAGACATACTTTTACTGTCGTTTACACACTAGGGTACGAAGTAAATAATTATTACATTCATGTTCATAAATCTTCAAAATGTGTAAAAAACAATTACTTACACAATGTTATCAAAAGATCAAATCGTTATTACTTTCTGTGTTTAATTTCATGTTTAAAGTAGTTCATGAATCTTTCTGTAAATATGTTATGTAAACACGAGGAAATTGTATGAAATACGTGTTTCTTATTTTATTTTAGTTACAAGTCAATAACATATCCTGAAATAATTTACGGTGCTATGATTAGAAACATTTAATTTATTCGAGTGACTTGTAGGAATAAGGAAATGTTAACATAAGACTGTTGGTTTCTTTGCGGTAGTCTGCGAAAGTGTTCCTGCTTGGCCCCCGGAAAAGCTTTAAATTGGTTTATGCCGGTAAGAGTCCGGCACACCTTTTCACCTTCCCCCGGGTGATGAAAGTCCATAAGTTTTTCCAGTAGGAGCAAAAAATGTGTTGGTCCGGAAAATGAATAACACCATATGAATACAATTCATAGTTTTCTATCACTCTTAGCTACTTTCCGCTCGCAAGTTTTCTAAAATTAATTCATAGGTTTTGTTTATCTCAGTTTGCATTTAAATGTCGAGTCGACTGATTACTCGCTATAAAGTATCTGGACAATTGCCAAAGTTAGCGAAACTGGTCAGCGCTTATCAGCGTTATTGATCGGATGATCTGATGCCCTCGTTGCTCATGCCGACTCTACTATATAACATTACGACGTGCATTAGATATGGTACTGATAACAGATACTGCAATTCTAATAAGTCTATCTCTTTGTTATGATCTGTAGCTTTGTTTGTCAATCACGAGTAGACGACTACAGCGTATTTTCTCGTAGTCTTGTATTTCTCGAATTGTCACTATTAAATCTTTCGGTCAATTCTCAATAGTTAGAATGTATATAAAAAATCCTAAGTAGTAGGTACCTAAAGTTTAGAGCAACCTTTTTTTAACACTATAATTAAGATGAATTTGAACATAAGCCCCCTACACACCTCCCCACTCCCGGATCCGCCAATAAGATGCTCTGTACTATACATACGGATATATTAAAAAAATTATTATATTACAAGTCATTTAAATATTTATATTTTGTCTACAACAAACATGACACAAATCTAAAACGAGATTATTATGTCTGCATTATTTAATTTGTTATTACAAGATAACAATGACAATTAAGTTTAATTACTCTCATTACAGTACAGTAATTATTTGTAAGTGATAGAGATTATCATATAGGCACATACTACTTTGAGTCAGAAAACAATTTATTTTTTATAAGGTGTTCTAATGGGTGCTGACGTTTAATAATCTGTATTTAATTAGTCAGTATAATGATCTCGCCTTGCATTAACGCATTACTAAAAAAATAACACACTTGAAAACGAGTGTGAAGACATAATTTGCCGCCTTTTTACTTAATGCTTCAATTTTGACTTTTATTTCCTTCTGCATAAGGTTCAAATTCAAATGCTTTCAGCTTCCCGTTTGTCATCCTCCAATAGATTTGAAGGCTTAAATAGAGCGATAAGGAAATTTTATTTTGTGAATGTTATGCAAAATTCGCGATTTGCGTGACCAATTCTAGCATGATTTAGTCTCTATAATTCATTATCATGTCTTGGTATGTGTTGCCTTGACAACGTTGTGCATGAAGTGGTTAATGAAGACAAATTGTAGCGTTCTATGTCTCTTAGAAGATATAATAGTTTGGTTATGCTCTCTTAGTCCAGTATGGCATAAAAAAAACAAAGAAATTTCGACTAAAAATATCTCTAATGAGCAAAGAGATCAGCTGAGTTACACTAATTATAATTACAATATATAACTATGTTACAACAATTATTTTATACATATGAATAACACATTGGTGAGATGAACACACTTGCTAAAAAATATATCTGTAATAAAATTACATTTTAAATATTCTAAACATCTAGATTTCTTTTTAATACAGATAGCACACGATGTTTCTTTTTGTAAAAAAAAAAAACATAACAAAAATATACCAACACTAATCTCCTGCATGGTCCATCGGTTCACAACAAACACGGCCTCCTTATACGAAACACAATTCAACTTATCCACTAGTAAAGTCGGCAACACACTGAGAAGACATCTCTCGCAAATAACATAACATTATACATCGCCATGACATAATGAATTTGCTTCTTTATTGTCAGTTCGAATGTTATGTTAATGTTCATTTACAAGTCAATTTTCCTTGTCCCGTTAAATATATTTGCTTATTGTTATCTATTCTTGAAAATGTGTTTTATCGACACTCCTATCGTATATTCTCTTGATAGTGTTGATTTTTCTCTTTGTATTTGCTCTTATCACGTACTTAGAACAATAAATACATGGTGCATTGTTTTTGGCCTTGTGACCAATTGTTTTCTATTGTGTAAGTCTGTATTAATAGGAGAAATAGGTGCTAAGAAATTAAATGCTTTGGTTAATTTTATTGTTTTGCAGGAGTTTATAATATTTCTAAGATTAATTCTATGTTTCAACTTTAAGGTATGTTGTAAATTTTACTTGTCTTTTCCAAACAGAATGGTGAGTGGCATGGGTCAAGTCGTGGTTCAAATGTGGCGGGAACGGCACGAAGAAAACAAAGCTTCCCTGCGCGTGCGCAGCCTGTAGCGACTGAGCCGCCCGCTTCTAATCCACAATGGCCGCAACCAGTGTCTGAAAATGTAAGTTACTTAATTTCCTTAGTTTTATTTCTGACATTGATAAACAGAAACTTTAACGAAGAATACATTGTCCTCTATCAAAGCTCAAATCAAACGATGTGATTGATAGTGGAACTACAACACATCCAGGCGACATTAAAATTGGAAATGCATGTATTCGATTCCCTTTTCGGACTATAACACACCAAATGTTTTGTATTTATGTCTTAATCAATGTTTTTGTTTACAGCAAGAGCCATCGGAGTCGTCGGGCACGGCGGGCGGCGGCGCGGCCCGCTCGGGCCCCCGCGTGGAGCTGTCGTGCAGCAACTGCGGCACGCACACCACCACCATCTGGCGGCGCGACGCGCGCGGCGAGATGGTGTGCAACGCGTGCGGACTGTACTTCAAGCTGCACGGAGTGCCGCGACCCACCGCCATGCGCCGCGACACCATACACACGCGCCGCCGCCGGCCCCGACACGACGGGAAACATACCAAGAGCAGTGAGTCTAGCCTTTTATATTTATGATTTTTTGCAGTGATTTAAGGGAAAAGGCCCTATCGAAAAGTTTTTGTCCTTTGTAACAAAAGAAAAGTAAAACAGACGGAGTGTATGTTATAATCTGTTTAATTGCTCTGGTTCTACTAAATAATAGTAATGTCTTTTACCTTACAAAGAAACTGTACAAGTGTATTATAGAGATATATTCTCTCACGTGTGGGAGAAAGTTGCACTTTCCGTGTCTGAGCCTTTTGTATGTCTCTTTTAGACCGATGGGCTCTTTGAATCCGACACCATCCTTACTTTTCGAACTTGGAAACTGTGCTTTAATTTAATGTATCGGAAAAGTGATAAAAACGAGACCTTTGACTTCGGAATCCTGCGGTTTTACTTCTAGGTCATAACACGTTCCGCTTAACCATGCTTATATGATTATGTTTGGTCTCAGAATCCCGCCGCAGCGGCGGCAGCGTGGGCGGCGGCGGCGGCGCGTGCGAGGCGGGCGAGGGCGCGGGCAGCGGCGGCGAGGGCGCCGAGGAGGCCGTGCTGGCCGCGCTGCGCCGCCAGCTGCAGCCGCACCTGCTGGCCGCGCTGCACGCGCACAACACGCGCGCCGCCAGGCCGCATCGCGCGCAGGTAACACCCCACCGCTACGGTAGCAACACGATATTATCAGAAAGAAACGCAGAGTCGATCGCTGCTATTACCATTTAGACACCTTTACCCCAGTGCGAACCTGAAGCAACGTACCCCCACTAGAAATTCAATTATCTCGATAATTGCGTTGCACTTTTTAAAAAAATCCACTTTAAAAATGGATAAAAACAGCAAAACTATCATTATACCCCATAAGGTGCAAAGTAAATATTTTACTTAATCACTTTGAATCTGCTTAAATACTTATTAATATTTTCAGATATTTAGACATATTAATACGTTGCAGGTCGGTCTAAACGCCCCAGAGTACGACGAGGCCCCGTTGAACTTAGTCGCGAGTCACGTCGCCGCCGCAGAAGAGACTCACTGACTGCCCTCTGTGATAGCCACTCTCGCCCCGGACCTGCTCGCGTATCACACCCAGACTGTCGTGCCGCAGTACGTATGTGTGTACCGCATATCGACCATCTCTTCCAATACCGAGTGTTCCCGCGAATTTTTCGCAACAGAAGCACATTTTAACTCACTCTCTTGCTAAACAGTCGCCGTAACACTCGAAATAATCGAAAAGCAATATAAAATTAGAATTTAACAATACATGCAATAATAACATTCTTGGTATAATATAGTACTAAATATCTTATAGTGATAGTTCAGGCCAGTGTTGATGACAATAGAGGGAAATACATTTGAATTGTTCATTCCTTTCGTCCTGTTGTCATAGTATAATAAAATGAATTATTTTTATAGGAGACCACAAAGTTTTCATATTAAAATCTTCCTTAGAAATATTTGCTGGTATAAGCTTTGCATTGATGCGAAACGACCGGTTGGATATCGGAACGGCATGAAGCTTAGAGCTTGCGATATCTCGATAATAATTGTCGGTAGTAATACAGTTATTACAACTAAATATAAAACAGTATTTAATACGATAATCGATATTACAATCGACAACGATTATCTGTATATTCGAAGCGAATCGTCGAGATAGACGATTGACTTATAATAACAGGGCATTACGCATTATAACTTGGTTATTCGGTCGCGGGAAACAATATACATTCATTGTACTAGTGCCTACTTAATGTATAGGAATGGAAACGGTACCGCAGTGAATGATATGCGCACTCCGTATGTATATATTTTCTTAACATGTGATATGTATGATTGTTGTCATGCATGTGCAAGCATCGTGCAATTTGTGATATGACTGCAGAATAAAGGTTACTTCTGCCAGTCATAGAATCTATTCGGGTTTGTTCGTTAAACTTCGCACAGGCACCGATTTCGATCTGTAATTATAAAATCTCAAAAACGATAATGACACTATATCGGGTTTTATTATAATAAGCCTTGCCTTAGAATGCTCTCTTTGATATTATTGAAATTATATTTACGGTTACCTATTGCAGGACGCAAGTATTCTTTTAGTTTTAGGTCATATTGTAAATTTTATTATTTACGTAGTAGTTGTAATGCTTAAATTCAGTAAATTATAAGTGTCTAATTTATTTCCCATTTCGGTCAGTATTTACAATGTAAGTATTTTTTTTATTTCTGTCGAGTATTTTTTTTCTTAGTTAAGGTAACGAAAAGATATGGAGCAATAATGACAAGCAATTATAAATCTGGAATTATCCAGAATACAATGTTGAGGAATGATAAATTTAATGATAAGTTGAAATTGGAATAATTATAAATGTTGAATGTTTTGGTTTATCACACTCCTCTACGTTATTTGCCTAGAATATATTTAATTCTCAAAACTAAAGTACCTTGGAGCAAAACTTGTTCACAAATCAACAATAAATCTATATACTCTTAATTAACATTATATATTAATGTGATGTTGCCTTTATACGTTACTAATAAAAACCTGTAATTTTTGGCATTATTAAAATAGATATATATTATGTACATGATAGTTAAAAGATTTATTTTAGGTATTAATGTTTCAGTCCATTTAATTTGTCGGGCATTTTGGTCGTTAAGCGTTAGAACAAACCGTGTAACAGAACGTTGTGGCATTATATCGAGTTAAAATCTACCGGATTCACCTCATGATGGTCAGTGTTATGTGTATATTATATAGCAGAAAGCATTTACGTTGTCTGTACCTTGAACTGGGCTGTTTTGTTATTGCTTCCATTCGACTTATTTAGCTGTGAACTCTGTCACCGTCCTTTACTTGACGTCTACTTAATTTAGTGTTAGTTTGTTTTATTATGGAAACCCCACGGGCCAGTAAAATACAGCAGTCTTTGAGACATTGTGATAATACTTAGCTAGACATTCTCAGCTGTAACGTAGCTGAGGCATCCGATCGTGTGATTCTGTTGCAGCTAATCCTTCATCGTTACGTCAAGCTTATCGTATTTAAAAAGCTTTAAACATTGAGATTATTTATTCATTCTTATTGGGATCACTGTATAGTTGTCGGTGTAATGTGTACCGTTTAGTATTGCTTACGTTTATTTCGGAGTAGCTGTCTACCTTGACAATAATGTTCCAGTCATTATGGAACTGTGTTATGTACGTAAATTCTAAAACTGTCTCGCTCTCTACGTAACTTTAGCTCTCTGCGTGATGATATTAAAATTGTAAATCTTTAGATCTTACCCATGGATATTTATAAACTTCAAATAGAAATAGGGCGTGTTTATTTTTTTAAGAATATATCTTTGGTCGAATTTTTCAATCTTGAAATTATTTTTAAATTATAACTGCTTAAGCTTAAGTCAAAGGAGATTTAAGTGTCTAGTTGATTATGTTTGTGGGCCTTGATGATATTATTTTATCACAACGGTGTACCATGTTGGTTCGTACTCATTTAGGTAATTTTATACACGAGAAGTTTCATCGTTTCGTCGATATATTATAAGGAACAGTGGTTATTGCTAGTTGTCGCATACCAGTTGTCGATAGAGCAGGGCGCGCTGTAGGTGATTTGTAACTTGATCGTAGAGATGTAGCAGCAATCCTCGTCAATCGATATAACCGTTCTAAATCTCCACTAATATTGCTGCTTGCAGTAGTGATACAGTATTATTTTATTGAACTTTCTACTCTGTACATTTTCTTAGGTTTATTATTTTTTGTATTTTTGTAGTTATTAACTAGTTTGACTTCCGAATTTAAATTGATGATTGTAGTTGTCCGTCGTAGTGGAATGATTGTTTGACTTCTGTGTTGTACGGCGTCGTTTGAATAGTGCAAGACCATCGCGTCGCGGCTGCTTTTCTCACTCAAGTCGACATTGCAGCGGGATACAGCTATGATATAGATCTTCCAATTTGGTTATTTATTATGTTAGGTTAATTTATGGATATATCGGTATTAAGAGTTGATGAACAATGTATATCGTCATTTAGTTACTAACAAACCGGTTGTGTTGTGTGTGCTTACGCTCTAACAAGCATGTGTTTGTGATTTTGTTTTTATTATCAAGTCTGGCAGCGATGCGGGCAGTACCAATACTGTTGTGTATTATTATAATTTATGCTGGAATATGGGCTTCGTATTCATATCCTAGAAATTCCATTCGACATTGTATGTAACATCGTTTTTCGAAGATTTAAGACTGACAAGAAATCTCATGACGTCTTCTGTTTTTGTAATCTCTCTCACTTGCTACTTCACTCGAGTTGTTCGAAAAATGATTATGTAAAAGTATTTTAATTCATTGTGATATATTTTGTTGGAGAATGTAGATGTGTGTTTCCGAAAAGCAATAACATTGTGATAAGTGGTGATGAACATTGATTGTATTTAAACTGAACAGTAAATTCTGAATAATATAGAATGAATATTGTCAATTATATACTTGTGTGCGCTGGACGGGTGAGCTCGCGGTCTATAGAGTTATGCTACGAACTTGTTTCGAATATTGTTATAGCAATAAATTTGACGAAAGCAATAGACCGGTATGGTCATAGCCTTATATTCAACTTAAAATTAGCGATAATTATAGTTAAGAAATATAAATGTTGTATTTACCTAAATATTGTGAGGGCACTCGTCCAGCGACAAACCTTCTTACAGGTAGGCTCATCTTATGTCAAATTCAACTTGTTTACTGTAAGCAGGTGCACGTAGTCTGCTATTGAATTCCTTTATGAAGACATACGCATAGTATGGTGTGAACGTAAAGCAATAACTTCCAATAGAGAAAGCTTGAAGGACCATTTGTTATTGTTGTTGTCAAATTACATAACTGTATTTATAGTAACTTTCAGCATAAATTATCCGTTTGAGATTGTTTAGTGATGAACACGTGACCGGAATACTCATTGTGAAACATTAGTTATTGTTGTATAGATGATAAATAATGTGACTTACGCAGGGATGGATACTTAAATTATTAAAGTTTTAACTGATATATTGGCTATGTAGTGAGTAGAATATTTTTTTACAAATAAATTATAGCAGCTATTGTTTTGTTTTACTCATTCATGGTCTCCTTTTCCCCGCATTGGTGTTGGATATTATTATCTGGTCTGACTGATCATTTGAATTAACGTTCTAGTTGACGCATGATGTTTGTATGGACTTAAATAACATGGTGTCACGTGAAACAGAGTTCCTAAGATGCAAATACCCCACTTTATGGCCATTTACCAGTTAAACCAGTCAGCGTTTCAACCTTCTGCGTGAAGCTATCTCTGGATATCCTTAAGCCAATATGGACATGTATTGTGATGAATTGCTACACATTGCCACGCAACGGCCAAAACGCGGCTGACGTCATCCGACGGTTCAGTTTCTGTCAGGAAGAGTCTCTACCCACTTCCTCCCCCAAGTAGCGCCGTACCAAATATGGGCCAATATTTACATCAAGCTACATACAACTTCCACAAAAACGCAAAATGAAAGTCATTATTAACTACATAACATTTATTACTAAGTAACAGTGACGATTGGCCTCTTGACGGCTTGCCGCTGTCGGCGGCGCTTGTCCCGCGAGCGCTTGTCCGCGAGCGCCTCCCGGAACAGCTGCTCGCTGTCGGCCGCCTCCGCCTCGCGCCGCAGCCACTGCAGGGCATGCACGTTGTAGCCCACCATGTCCTACGAAACAAGTTGAAAATCATGCTGTATTTATGTTTTGTGATAGCCGTGTCAGCTCATGATTAAGGACTCCGGTTGGGTCCGAAATTAAAACCCCTATAAATACGCTTAAGTAAAACGTTGCATCATTTAACAATAAAAGACAATCAGACAAGAAAATAAACATTTTTTTATTGCGATAATTGTAACGACTAAAATATTATACTGTATTACTATCATTGTAGAATCTAGAATCTTTGGATTATTTTGAGAAGAGGCAGTTGTGTGCTAAAAATAGTATATCCTTCCTACTTTCCTAAAACACAGGCATTATTTCAAAATAGGTCTTCCATCAGACTCATTAATACCATCACAAAACGTCACAAATAGTTACACAGTTAGGCAGTAAACAAAACTCACCCTCAACTCATTAAGCCGCATGCTGGCCTTGGCCTGTATCTGTATCATGTGCTTCAGTAGCGCCTGGTTGGCGACCAGCGGCGCGTGGTGTATCTTCAGCAGGAAAATGGCGAGGCGACAGAACAGCTCCGTGTTGTCGCCGCGGTCTAGTATTGTCGGTAACATGCGGACCATGTCGCAGGCCACGCTGAACGGGATCAGAAGGAGGGCTTCTTCTAAGTCACTGGAGGATAACGAAGATCGGAATTAAAATGTGGAGTGTTAGTATTATAAGAAGGTTTGGGCCGGCCTTTGACATTGCAGGCTAGTAAGTACTAGAGTCTTGAGCAAGTTACGGCCATATCCACCGAGGCAGCGGGATTATCTGAAAGGGTTACCGTGGCAAAGGAAGGAACATGGTTTATGTCACTCCCTACCGCTCAACCCAATGCGGAAGGAGCCATTTGATGATTTCCCATGCGAAAAAAGGGCCGATGTCCAGCAGTGGACCTCTATAAGCTGTCAGGCAGCATAATCAATTGTCAGGTAACGGTTTTAACGTCAGGGCGAAATTCCGAAACAACATATTGTGAAAAAAAAATAGTTTTGCTAGCCATTACTGTCGCTATCCCAACATCTCCAGATTTAAATGAAACTGCGAACACTACAAACTTATAACCCTACACCCCCCCCCCCTTACTTCTATTCTGTCTAACAAGTTACCTTGATCGGATCCTCTTAACAGTCTCGACTAAGAAGTTCTCTGGCGTGGTACAGTTGTAGGCGGCCATGAGTAGCGGCGGCTGCACGAACTGGCCGCGAGCTTCCTTCAGCTCGCGCTTGTACTCCGCGCCCACCGACAGGCACTCCATTATCGAGTCCGCCTATAAAACATACGTATATTTCACATAACTTGTTTTTGCCAAGAAATGTTTTAAGTTTTGTTTATGAGAAATAGTTCCTTATCATCCCGAAGTGGAAAAGTTGGCTTTAAAAAAGCAGTCAAGGAAAAAATAACTTTGATTTACTAAGGTATAAGGTCTATATTTAAACGAAAATTACCGTTCATCAAAATCAGTGAAGTATCATAAGTATTATTATAAGAACTGAATATGTTTTCTACTTACAGCTTTCTCTGCACCGATGGTTTTCTTCGTAGGCATAGTTAGCCCAGGCAGACCGGGGACTGGTGCCTATTAAATAACAAGTCATATAATAAAAATTTTACGAAAATGAACTCATTCCCCTTCCCTCTTTTCCTATTTTGATGAATCGATTACAACTTTGGTATCCTGCTTATACTACAACGATTTACTTATGGATATGAAATAACTGGTTTTCTCCAACTTCCCGGTTAAGTATGACTTCTAATAACTTGATTCCTATAAGAAACATACTATAATAGGTATTAAATTAAGATACATCGAGATTTTCGAGATATACATACATGTTGTTCCCCTGTAGCCAGTCCCTCCTCCTGCTCGTCGGTGTCTCCCAACACGAGCGGCTCTTCAGTCCTGGCGTACAGTCGCAGCGCGCGGTCCCCGCCGCAGGAGGCCGCGTGCAGCCCGCCCGCGCCCACCGATATACCCCAACACTCGCCCGCGTGACCCTGCCACACGGAAAACGGTTTTATGTTAAAGAATATAGAAGATAGAATGTTCTGTACTGCACACCACAAAGTACAGGATTGGATACAAATAAATAGTTACATGGTGCCACAATGGGCGGTCTTATCGTATCTTACTAAAAAAACTAAAAGGTTTTTAGTTTATTTTTATCTGTAAGCGACAGATGTTAGACTGTCTGTCTAATATCAACTAGCAAGTTAATTTGATCTTATTCCCGGTTTCCGATTGAGCTGAAGCAGAGCTTTTGGCACAAGATCTGATGCTAGAAGGTGGCTTGGAATATAGATTCGTTTGAATGGGCTTTTCGAGTAGAAACTTTGATTAAAACAAAACGACTGTTCGACTCACGACCTCGCCACTTCAGCTAAGTCCCAAACTAGATGGGCAATACCGATAAATCATGTTTACCACGATAGTTACTCTAAAAAAGATCTTTATTAAGGTGGCCTTGCATTAAAATTAAAAACAAATCGGTATAGAAAAAAATAATCAAAAAGCCACTCACATTCAACGTAATAATGTTATCATAGCTATCCGCATCCCACTGTTTCACTTTCCCATCCTTAGACGTGGTGAAGAAGTAATGCGTTGAGGGTACAAACTGGAGTGAGGTCACGGAATCGTTGTGAGCGAATATCGACTTGTGGCAGTCACCGAAGTCCATTCCCCATATCTTGACGTTTCGGTCGGCTGAGCCTGTTGCTATGAGCGTCGAGTCGTAGCTGATGTCTAGGCAGAGGACGGGTAGCTTGTGCCCGTAGAGGGATAGGTAGAACTGTGGATGATAAGTTACGGTTGAAAATTGATTGTTTTTTGGTTAGTTAACAATTGGCAATGTGAAATGGCCCATAGCCATTCGCCCACAATAATCAAATAGTCTAAGTTTACAATCATTGCATCTTTGATAAGATAAGATAAGATTCATTTATTTATAAACAAGAAAAAAATTTTTTTTTCAAGTACCCCTCTTTGTTCTGGATCTTTGACTGAGTTAATGTTGCGCAAACCAACTATACTTAAGCCATAACAATACAACGAATCAGTGTACATTAATAGGAAACGTTCGCTCATTAAGCTACTTTTGATACTGTTGACTTACCTTAAAAGTATCAAGGAAGAATATTTTTACGGTAGAGTCTAATAGACCGACAGCTATGAACTTGTTGTTCGGACTTATTTTTACTGCCAGTACAGATTCTTCTAACTCTAGCGTCCTTGTGTGAAGGAGGGAAAGCACCTGGAAAATAATGATCTTATTAATAAGCTAGATAAAGTCAGGTAACACATGAAAACATGTAAAAAAAGCAGGGTTTTGTGGCCGTCGGTCACCGGTGACCGAAAAGCTAATATTGCGTAATTTGTTCACCGATATTGCGGTATTCCTGTAGGCTCTTTAAGCGGGTCTACAGGTGCAGTAGAACCGACATGGTCTCGATTCTAAAAGGTCAAAAGTCGTTCTTAACAAACTCATTACAGGCTCTAATCAAATACGACAATTTAGAATTAAATAAAAGAAGAAGGTTACCTTTGCCTTGGACTCGCCCGTCGGATCCGGAATAAGTTCAAACTGCCACAACTTGACTGTCTTGTCGCCGCCACCCGAAAAACATCCTCTCTATGACAATTAAAAAAATAAGTTTAAACAATTAATTGACTACAAGATTTTTGTTATTCTTGCATTTTATACTTTAACACAGTGTAATAACGGCTGCATTTCATTAACATTACAACGCAATTATATTGTATACTAATTTATTTTATAATTACTGTATGTATTAATAGCATAACACAGTAGTGTACTTCATCACACGTTACCAATGCACCTACTTCTTGTTATCTCTTTTCACAATTTGTAGACTGCTAGAGAACGCCTCAGGCAATAAGTAGTAAATAAAGAAATAAAATGTACTCACACTATCCGGTGTAAGTCCGACAGTGGAACACTCGGCGGTGTGAGCGGGCACTTGTTCTAGAACCTTCCCAGCCGCCACGTCTACCAGCAGTAGCGTCCCGTCCACGCAGCCAACGAGCGCGTGTCTGTCGCCCGGCGCGAAGCTGATGCTGCACGGACGGCCGCATGGCACTGGGATTGTACGGAGACACGCTTGCGTTGCCCTGGAGGAAGGATAAGGAATATGTAGGAGTATTGTGTTCTAGTATGATAATATACATCAGCTGTTAGCACTGACGAAGTGTTATATTCAATGCAATATGAACCTAAGTACTTGGATTTAGACTTCAAAATTCAAATCTTGTATTTGAATGGACAAAAAGTTATTGCTTATTGAATTGATTAAGTAAAACAATACTTAAGTAAAGCAAATGAACCAAGTTTAAATTCCTTCTTCTTCGCAGAAACATGGGCGTAAATTGTGGCATGTTACATATTATACATAACGAAAATAGTATACACAGCGAAACTATACAATATAATGTTCAAACAAAACCTTCGCTTAGCCTAATTGCATCAGGTAAACAAATCTTGGCACTGCATCTCAACTTACCTACTCCAAAGTTTGATAGAATCAGCGGAAGCAGATATCACAGCGAGATTGTCAGAACTGATGGCGACGCAACGCGGCTCCTTCTGGTGGCCCGGTTGAGTAATTTGTTTTAGACATTGCACTGTGAAAGAAATCAAATATAATAAATTACTCATACTCTCAACATTAGTCTACAGCTATGCTTACAACGAGCTGATGCCGTCTTGAAAGCGAGACAGTAATATACACTATATAACGCTATTTCACTTTCACAACAACCTCAACCTCGCTTTAAACAAATCAGTTAAGGTATATATTTTTTAATATGAATGTTGAATTATGTGTCACGTTGTTGGTTTGCGATGGACTCCTGAACTACTTTCCTGAATACAATCTAATTAGCACACCGCAGCTTGATACAACTTGACAAATAGGGTAGCTTTCAATTTATAGTCGCAATATTATTTTCCTGCTAATTATTTATCTAATAACCTACCCTCCTACTTACAACGCGGATGAATACTCATATCGCAGACAACAGCTACTGTGGCTCAAACCTTAGAACATGACATACCTTCATGTCCTTCTCCGATCCTCAGGCTATGCAGCTCCACAGTGTTGTTAGCCAAGCTCACACCAACACGCAACTCTCCTGTGGTGCCCAACAATAATGTAGTAGACTTCAACTTGGTGTCCAGTTTTATAGAAGACAGTCGCTTCACTTCATCTGACAGTGTTAATAGCTCTGGTACTGTGGTCGCTTCAGCGTCTAATTCACCACTTTCTTTTAGTTTCCTGTAAATTGCAAAAAAGTTTTATAATGATTCAAAACATTTTTTTTTTACAAAAAAGAAACGATTCCCGCAAAAAGGAATTATAATTCACACATGCATAAAGATACCCAAACTCAGGACAACTATTCGTGGATCACACAAATAATTGTCTTACGCGTGGACGAACCCGCGACACGTCACGCCCAGTGCTTTGGCGTGGTGACGTCAACCATTCGGCTAACCGTGCAGTCCATTAATTTTTAAGCTCAGATACAATGAAAATTTATCTTAATATATTTTACTTAAGCATTATTGATTAATTTAGTTTAAATTCACTCACGCCAATCTCTTTCTTTGTTTTTTTATTCGTTTATCCATCCTTGTTTTGGCTTCTTCATCTGAACAGAACGAGAACAGTTCCAATAGAGAATCTGTACCATGACACGCCAACACGGTCAGCCCCGGGTCGGTTGACAGGCCCACAACGCGGCCTTTACCGCCTCTCACTAGTGTACCTACTTGGTGACATTGAAGTACCTGCAATGGAGTTTAATTTTAATTGTTTTTACTAAGCAGTAACTTTACTTATGTAAGAATTTAGTTATGTATTTTATTTCACTGGAAATATTTTCTAAGCTTTGGGAATAACAGATCCCTATCACTGGGATAGGGATCTATATCACTAAGGCCCTGCTTAGTGATAGGGATCTGTTATTCCCTATCTGCCTGTCTGTCCAGGCGATGTCTCATGAACTTTTATAGCTAGAGAGTTAGTATTTTTTACTGATGATGAATTTTTGTTTTGCAACAAAGAATATAAAAATTGAAACCCAGTTTAGACAATGTATGTAATAATCCATGAATAATACAATGTTAATCACTTTTTGTTTGAGTTATTGCATAACATTAACGTTGTTAAGTTATTAATGTTGCATAGCTCCTGCCGAATCTCTTACCCACCTTCTACAAAAAACAAGCTATAGTAGGTATTTATTATATAGGTACTCACTGAAGAGTCTTCCAGATTATCTGTCTCCTCCAACTTGACTATTTCTAGTTGTCTAATAAGTTTGTCTTCATCTTTCACATCTGCTGTCCAGTTCAATTTCCAAACTCTCAGTTCTTGGTCCATACTACCAGTCACAAGGTATCTCTCCTCTTTTAGAAGTACTGCTGACCATACCTGGAATGATTTTTATTGACACATTATTTTCAATGTACTAATTTAATAATACCAACTTTTCTATATTGCATGAGTTGATAAAGGCCTACAGAGCACAGTCTTGATTATTATGGATTATTATTAATTGGTAATAAAACACTTATAATTGACTATTAAGGGAAGTAACTTTCAAATTAACCATTTACTATATCATTGAACACCAAAAGTAATGCACACATGACTTCTAATAAAATGATGTTACTAAGTAGTAAATAGTACATAAATATCAAAATGAGAACAAGTACTCACTTCCATTTGATGTCCTCCCAGAGTCTTGAAGCAATGTTTCGTCTCAATATCCCAGAATTTAACAAATGTGTCCTTAGAGGAGCTGACCACACAGTTCTTGCCGTTGATGAACAGTACACTGGTTATAGCCCCCTTATGTCCACTGAAGCGGGCTTTACCTGTCTCTGACACCACATCCCACAGGATCACTTCTGTATCCTGATAAACAGTTAGATATTAAATATCAACAAATGAATTCTGTAAAAATAACTCTAAGCAATATTGCCTTTGCCATTTGATTGACAATTATTTAATGCACATCATAAAAATTACCATCCATGACCAATGATTAAAATATTAAACTAACCTTAGAACCAGACACCAGACGATGTCCTTGTTCATCATACTGTAAACATGTGACGGCGGACTTATGACCGGCAAACACACACACTATCTCATTGTTTAAGAGCTCAAAGACATTGATGTTGCCGTCCACATAACCCACCGCTATGTGGTTACCATTGGGACTTGCTGCAATCTGAGATACCACTACATTTTCTCCTGGAAGCACCTGAGCCTGAGGAAAAATAAAACGAGACAGAGTAAACAAACAACACCACAATTCAACATTATTAGTCTTCCAATCTAACTCTCGACATTTTAAAGTCATTAACTAGTAAATAATCTGTCCCTTTGTGGTAAATAAATAACACATCTAACGCTTACCTTTTCGCCCAGCCTCATATCCCAGATCACAACATGTTCGCATGTTCCAACTGCTATGTATCGCCCACTTACTCCATTCAGCGAGACATGAGTGCTGTTACAATCGGCACTAGCTATGACATTGAATGTTCCGCTTGGAGCGTAACGTAAATACTGTTTAGTCAATCCCATTTTTATTTATTTACTGGTCATAACCTCCAACAAAAACATCCCAGAATTCCCAGATCCCAGCGCACACTTTTTTGTTATGACATTGGATTTTTTTAACAGTCTGTTCCAATAATTTCAAGTTTCGGAACATGGTATTTTAAGCTTCCCTAGGCTAAAAATACAAAAGCCGAACGAAAGTTTCCTTCAAGGTTAAAATTGGATTATCTGATAACTTAATATTTTATCCAAATCTCGAAGACTTGTTCAGATAATATTTTATTATAAAATGGCCATTTCCTTTAAAACGTAGCATTACCAACAAACCTTGAAAGCAAAACAAAAAAGAGGTTGGTTTTCGATTGAACTAAATTGTAATTCTATTAAATTAGTCCTAGATAACTTTTATTGGAAAAAAAAGACTTACACAGGTTGATATTATATAGGGATATTCACGATGGCACTTTTGAAAAGATAATGATAATTATTGTGAGAAAATTTAAACATATTCAATTATCATTCCTTTTGTTTGTTCGTTCGGTTGTATTTTTATCTGTGGCTATTCACATTCGGTGATTCCATAATTTTAATTAAATCGTACTACCACACCAAATATCTCCCACTTACATGTATTTAAAGTGTGTTTTAGGAAGCAAAGTACCTTAGAAATATTTCATATTGTTTCTTTTCATTCTGCGGTAACAAATACAATACTGCCATCAGGTTATTATGTTACTCAACAAAACCAGGTTTATTGTTTTTCTTGTTGATCCACAGTGACGTCCCTTTCCTAAATTAAATAAAATTGCATGTGTTGAACAGTCGGCTAACGAATAAGAAAACGTGCCTGCTCTTTTTCAGGCTGGTGGGTTTCACTAATAGATCTCGCAAGGGCAATATGGACGGTAACTCCACGTCAGACATAGTGATCTTGAGCGGCAACTCGCACCCTGAACTTGCGGAATCAATCGCTCAGTAAGTATTTGCTCTTCATCTTGAATACCCATTCCATTGGAAGGATCGGAACATTGACCTAGTGTTTGACAATCACAGAGGTTAAGTAGTATGACCTCATTTAAAATATGAGTATGTGTTGGTTTGTATATGTATAAATTAAATTAGCCTTAACTTTTACTATGCTAGAATAATCTTCATGTTTTTCAGTCGTCTGGGAGTAAGAAAAGGAGGATGTTCTGTATATCATAAGACCAATAGGGAAACTATTGTTGAAATTGCAGATTCTATTCGTGGAAAGAATATTTATATAGTACAGACTGGTACTAAGTAAGTATAATTTAAAAAAATATTTCTGAATGAAAATGAATCTCATTGGAATCAAAATAAATTATTTTTCTGATTTGTATACAATCTAGCCCATAAACATGTAACTATTTTTAACCATTAATTCCAAAGTCTTTAGTCAATAGTATTTGTAATAAACAAACTTCAAAGAGTATTTTATATATCTAAAGTGACTTGTTTGCGTAATAATGTGCTAATAAGTGTGTCCTTATATCAGTCCATATTCTCAGTAATCAACTTAAATGGAACGTTGTGTTGTGCATAGTTAACTGGCAATAAACAGTAGATTATTGCTTCAATGTTTATGTACTCTGTCAACAATGACATGTTGTAAAAAGATTTGTCTTCTAAGAATTGTAATTTGTATGAAAGTATTGTATTGTAAGTAAGATCTGAAAAGATTCAAGGATATTCCTGTGAGGCCTAGTATCTTTTGGCATTTATTACCAATTATTCTGTGAATGTGTGCTGACACCTCAGTATAATACTAACAAAATATGTTAATTTAATCTGAAAAAGCTGTCAAGGCTAACTGGATAGATCCGATAAATATAAATTGGATGCAACATAAAATAATACATCCATTTTCTTGCAAATAATATGTGATAATTTTTTGTTTTTTCATACAGTTTTTAGCCTAAAATAATCATTGAATGTGGTTTGAAATTATACATTCAGTTCCTTGTGAATAAGTAAAAAATTTTTCTTACTTCACCCAGCTGTTAGCCATAAATAACCATTAAACTCATTAATTGTTAAAATAAAAAAAATACTAACTTTAATTTTTATTACAGAGATGTAAATAACAACATAATGGAACTATTGATAATGGCATATGCTTGTAAGACTTCATCAGCTAGGTCTATTGTAGGTGTGATACCGTACCTACCATACAGCAAACAGTGTAAAATGAGGAAGCGTGGATGTATTGTCACTAAACTTCTTGCCAAAATGATGTGCAAGTCTGGCCTGACACATATCATCACTATGGATCTACACCAGAAAGAAATCCAAGGTTTCTACGAGTGCCCAGTTGATAATTTAAGGGCTTCACCATTTTTACTGCAATACATTCAAGAAAGTGTAAGTTCTTTAATTTATTATTATTTGTGTATTTTTTGACTGGATTTTTCCATAGATTTCAGTATATATTATTTAGACTAACATTTTTGGCAATGGAACTATAACATTGAAAATAAATAACTGACAATTCTCCCAATAATTACACCTTTAATTAGTTTTTTGGCACACCTCCAAAGTTACCTTAAGACTAAAATACAATGTGAAACCACCTCAAATGGCTCAAATATACTTTGTAGTTTCTTAAGTAATTGAATTATGGTATTAGATTCCAGATTATCGGAATTCAGTAATAGTGGCGCGCAACCCTGGCTCTGCTAAGAAGGCTACGTCATACGCTGAGCGTTTACGATTAGCTATCGCGGTGATTCACGGCGAACAGAAGGAAGCTGAAAGTGATGAAGTAGATGGACGTTACTCACCACCTTGTTTACCGAAGTAAGTGAACTTATTGTGGTTGATAACTGGTATTTAAGAAGCAATAAAATGCTAGTCACTTTAAACTACCTACTCTAATTAAAAACATTGTATCTAAATTAAAGGAATTTTTATAAATTATGAACTATTAGGCGACATGTACACGGACACTTTAGCGTCACTTGAGTCAAATTACGGTACTTTTTTCTGATAAATTCAAAGGTCGCGTGCCCAACTTAAGATGTTGTAAATACAATATTGCTTGTTAATACACGTTGCGTATATAAAGTGATGCCGTGTGAACATAATTATGTTCTGCTATTTTCACACCACATTTATATGTAATCTGTAATAATTGTATTAACCTTTTTCAGCCGATCCCGCACCATGGATGTGTCCGTGGGTGTGCCGGTACACCCGGCAAAAGAGAAGCCGCCAATAAATGTTGTTGGAGACGTAGGCGGGAGAATAGCTATTATGGTGGTATGTACCTACATCTATTTATAATTCTCTCATGGCTTTTCAGATTTGGACTGTTCATTTTTGTACACAAAACGTCTGAACAGATTTTATGCGAGATATAATTTTATAGCCAATAATAAAGGAATTCGACGCAAAAGCGATTTAAATTATACACAACTCAACATTACTCAAGGAAATTACAATCTCAGGATTTTTTGCAATGGACCTTCAAAAGATGCAACTAAAAAAGAAATGAATATAAATTGTCGCTTATTATTTCAGGATGACATGATAGACGACGTCCAATCATTTGTAGCTGCGGCAGAAGTTTTAAAGGAATGTGGAGCTTACAAAATTTACGTGCTTGCGACTCACGGCCTACTCTCGTCTGATGCGCCCCGCCTCATTGAAGAATCGCCCATCGACGAAGTGGTCGTCACAAACACGGTGCCCCACGAGTTACAGAAGATGCAGTGCAACAAGATCAAGACCATAGACATATCCGTCCTCCTTAGTGAGGCCATCCGGCGCATCCACAACAAAGAGTCCATGTCATACCTCTTCAAAAATGTCACCCTCGAAGATTAATACCTGTATTGCTTTCCATGTTTTAATCTTAAGTATTAATTAAGTATTATGTTCTTATTTGAGTTTTATAATCATTGAATTTCTATACTGTCCATTGTAAAAGTATTTAACATCTGTTAGTGACTGTATTACATACCAGCCTTTTAAGCAAGTTTCTCAGTGATTATAAAGGTCTTATGTGGAATGGTTTATAATTCCTCGTTTTGTGTATTATTTTGTGTATTCTTATTTTTTTAAGTTGCTTCTATTATTTACTTTTTATTATTGTAATCAAATTGTTTACCCAAATATCTGAACAAATCAAAATATATCTTTTGTATGTATATATCCATATTCAGGTGCACATTAAACGAGATATTTGGCTACAAATAGCCTTGTCAACATTAGTTTTGAACTGCTTCTTTTATTCTACATTTGTTTATATAATTTTGCATTTTATCCTTATTGTTTGTTTATTTAATTAGTGTTCTGTACCAAAAATAAAGGACACGCATAAGGGCACATACAAAATTGAATTTAAAATGTATCATAGCTTTAGGAAGGTTTTTGTTGTAAGTTGTGGAGGTAATTATTTTAGTCGTGTTAAGTATTAAATGTATATTCAAAGATGACGAATCCAAGTGTACATTTATTTGAAACGAGCTTTTTCATATGATTCTATGGTGTGCTATAAAAATAATTTAACGCCTCATTTACTACACAAACATTGCAGAAACTATCTAATATAAAAATAGGTTGCTAATCTAATCAGTTTACATCTCCATAAATTCATACTCGATTACATATAAAAATAACACCTACACACCTCGTTACCAGAAGTGCGTTATACTGAAAATTAATCCCTGCTTTTTTTAGATAATCTGTTTACTTTTAGGTGTCCGTCAACTCTGTTAAGACATACATCCTGCTCATATTTACAATATTTTGCAGTGTATAATTATTATTATTCTGGTGTTAAAATGGTCTTGTTATAGAACTACACGACTTTCGTTAGGCCAAGCTCTAGATTATAATGAGTGTATGAGTATACCTATGAAGTAGATAATTACAATTGTTTAAAGATTTGCCTTGCTGGTTTATAGACTGATAAATTTATATTTTTGTTCCGAATATTTGCAATATATTTTATATACCTTAATGTCGAAAAGTTGCCTATTTAAAAGTGAAGTTGATTATGCAATAATATAGTATATTGGTGATTCGAAGAACATTTCCTTCCGAGAGTCTATATTTTTTCTTAAAATATTTGTGGATACTATAAACATAACCAGTAATATTTGTAGTTTTATGAATGGTTGTTAGATGAATACCTGTAATACAGTTTATCCAGGTAAACAAGAATCTAAAGAGTACACAACACGCCTGATCTTCGAACAAAGTTCGTGGGATCAAGTACTCTTTTTCACCCTGTATGCCATTTGGTTGGCTGTATCTGGATAAATTGTAATATGCAAAATAAACATTATGACTGTGAGAATTAATAGTAAATATAAATATATTAATTTTATAGTTAAGAAAACGCCGTAATATGTGTACTAAATATAGACTATATAAATAAATTAAAATGTGGCATAATTGGCTTTTATTTCACCTACTTTTTAATGGGAGTAGTAGTAGGCACCGTCGGCATCGGCTAAGGCTATGTTTTCATGTAACATACAAGAAAATGATTCCTACGGGAATTGGTCAGCTGTTCAAGTCTGAGATTTATATGTCTGTCTGTCTGTTGACGAGCCGAATCGCATTTCCGTAGCCCGTAGCCACATGTAACGAAATTATTTTCTTTTCAGCTTATAGTACTTTTGTGTTGTGCCTATGATTAAAATATTACAATATCAAGTCTAATGTGTATGTGTATTATAGTTTTATGGGATTAGTATCGATAAATTGAACACAGTGATTTCCCTTGAAGGATTTAAAATACTGACTCTGTAAACGCAGAATTTTCATTATTTGATGGAGTAAATAGATAATAAATTGTTTTTATTTTCCAGAAAGATATACATAATCTGTTTGCTTGATTTGACTTGCACACTTTGAAAGTTGGGAACATGAACCTTGCGCCATGGCTCTAGGGTATGATTTTGAATGAACAGCTGTACAGCATGTTCTGTCAAATCAAACAGATGTTTAAGAAAAGTGAATACCAGGATTTGACAGTAAATAGCGGATTTACGATAAAAATAAAATAAATGTTGTTATGTAATGGATGGTAAAGTACTTTAAATTCGAGATTTTACCCTAAAATGTATTTTCAGTGTCGTTAATTAAAGTTTTATAAGTGCTGCGGTAGTCTTGTGGTTGGAGGTTAGGTTGTCCTTTTAAACATAAAAGTTACAAATTATTGAATTATAACTATGAAGCTTTTAAAGCAATTGTTGTGCGGGGTTAAACCTGCATGGTTAAGATCGTATAAGCGTACTTATTCGAGCAGAAATATCTTGAAACTTAATGAACGAGGAATGTATCAGGATATGTTTCCAAACACGGCTGGGTAAGTGTAACATGTAATTATTTAAAATATATTTTTAATGTGTGTCCCTGAACTAATTGGTAAACAATAAAAATCGATAAATCCATTTCATTCTCATATCAAAATAGCATAAGAAAGCCACTCTAACTTCCTCACACATCTCTAACTTCCTAAATCTATTTCTTTGAGGGATTATGATTTTATAACAATAACATAAGTTGCCGAAATAATTTAATAATCATTTTTTCAGCACAGAAATACTAGACCTTTTAAATAAAGCCCCACAGTGTGTGTACGCAGGCTTTGATCCTACTGCAAATAGCCTTCATGTTGGGAACCTACTTGTCATAATAAACCTCCTACATTGGCAAAGAGGAGGACACAATGTTATTGCTTTGGTAAATATATTTTTAATACTATTAGCTAGCTAGTTCTAAAATAATATTTCCATTTTCATTGAAACATGAAGGAATCAAAAATATTATTCTTTTATTATATAAAAAAACACCATTTATTTCATATTTATAACACAATCCAACAATCTTGGTTAGACCACCTAGTTCTAGTTAAATAATAATAGTAATGATTAGTCTTAAAATATTATCATGTTAATTTTGCCCTTAATCTTTGCAGTTGGGTGGAGCAACAGGTTTTATTGGTGATCCCAGTGGCAGGAGTACAGAACGTGTAGCTTTGCAACAAGAAATCATACAAAATAACATCAAGTGTATTAAAAGTAACCTAGAGACGGTATTTGAAAACCATCAGAAGTATATCTGGAATGATGAGAGGAAATTAAACCCTGTAAGGTAAAATTGCACTTTAGACTAAATTTAAACATTTTTTTCATGTTTTATAGAGCTTAATTTAAAGGCGTCTCATTTAAATCTGTGTAAATAAAGCTTGATTTAGAAGATGTATTAAAAACCAACACTTCACATGGAAAAAACTCAACTTGAAGTGGGACTTATGAGCAGTAGGATCAAGATAAGATTTGAAATTTAAAATTAATGATCACTATTGCAAAGGTTTTTTTAAAGAACTTAATGTTAACCTTATGTTAAGTTCTTGCCTGTAATTTACAAACTACCTTACTTTTTTTTCAGAATAGTCAACAATGAAACATGGTATAGAGATATTGACTCCATACAATTTGTAAGTGAAATTGGTAGAAACTTTCGGATGGGGACCATGCTGCTAAAACAAAGTGTCCAGGCTAGAATAAATTCCGAAATAGGAATGAGTTTTACAGAATTTGCCTATCAAATATTCCAGTCTTATGACTGGCAGCATTTACTAAAGGAATATAACTGCAGATTTCAGGTATTGCATTTTATTATGTTATTAATGAAGAACCACTGTTTGTCCGTCTATCTCCAGGCAATATCTTATGAACCTTTCTTTTTCCCCTTTATATAAGGGACTTTCCAGGCCCATTATACCTAAAAAAACCTCGACGGCTGAAATTTTCTTAATTTGCTACTGTAAAAACAAGTAGCTAGCTCATAAATTTGATGGGTGGCCAATTTGGTTTGCAAATATTTTTTTTGGCTTGTTTGTACAGAGCCACTTCTGACCCACACTTGCTTTTTTGTTTCTGGTCAATTCTTCCTCTCAAAATATGATTGAGATAAAAACTGCATTAAAATAAAATCAATCAGAATCAAATATTGGATCAAAGCCCAAGGATGTTGACAGTCTTTTTTAAATTAAATGTTATTCTGTTCTATTTCAGATAGGTGGTAGTGATCAAATGGGAAATATAAGTGCAGGCCATGAACTTATTAGCAGAACCTCAAAGAAGAGTGTGTATGGTAAGTCTCATTTATGTACCTTCTATTCTTATACTTTGACAAAAGATGTATGGTCTAAGGTGACTAGGAAATATAGTCAAGTCTTTGATAATAATCGCCGCAAGTCAGCGAAGTTTTTCAAAGACTTCGCTGACTTGCGGCGATGTGAACAGACATTTACGGCTAAAATTGGCTTTGTCAGTCACTGGAGAGCACACCAGCGAAGCTCTCAAAATTAAGCACAGATCCAAGTCGCTGTGGCCGAAATCGGTCTAGAGAATCAAAGAAGATAAGAATGAGCGAGTCATTTCAGCTGGAAACATAAACGCTTAAGTTAGTTTATGCAGAAGCTACATTGGTATCATCTATTTTTCAGGGTTAACATTACCTCTAGTGACGACAGAAGAAGGTGACAAGTTTGGCAAGTCAGCTGGCAATGCTATATGGCTGGACCCAAAGAAAACAAGCCCATACAGTTTGTATCAGTTCTTCATCAGGACTAAGGACTCGGAAGTTGAGAAACTACTCAAGCTATTCACATTCTATAGTCTAGGAGAAATAAAAGATATTATGTTTAAGCATAAAGAGCATCCAGACCAAAGATATCCACAGACGTGTCTTGCTGAGCATCTTACGACTTTAGTACATGGGAGTAAGTATCAAATTTCAATAGTTTTAACCAGGAGTCTACTTATTGGTGTTTATCTGTCAATACATAAGTTTAACTTATAAATTGTGCAGCTTTCTATCCCTTCCTTTTTGAAAAAAAAGCAATCAATTGTTAGACATCCTTACTTAAATTGTGAAGTGCATCTATCTATCTACTTTCTAAGGAAAAAATATCATTTTTTTTTATTTTATAAGTAAATACTTATTAATTTTGATAATTTTTTAGAGGAAGGAGTGGAAAAGGCCCTGAAAGCTACTGAGGCGATATACAGCAAAGACGTGAAATCTTTAATCGCCTTAAGTAGTACGGAGTTGGAGCAAGTGTTTGAGAACGCAACGATCACAACGCTGTTATTATCACCCGGCATCACAGTTCTAGAACTCGGGATGAAAGCTAAATGTTTTCCAACAGAAAGTAAGAATATTTGGTTTCTTTCTTCACATAATGTAGACATTAAAGATTTTTGATAACTGTGGACTATTTTAAATTACAATAGTAATTTTATGTTTTTGCCATAACTTTTACTTGCTATTACTCTGTTAGCTTAAGCAATGGGCAATTAGGTATTTTCCTTGGTTAACAAATGAAAAATAAATCATATTACTGCATATCAGTAGTTTACATGGAAATTTTATTGAACAAATCAATGTAATGTTGCTTTGGCAAATGTGTGTTCACACTTATCCTTTATTTATAGATGATGCAATCAGAATAATCCAAGCGGGCGGCTTCTACATCAACCATCAAAAAGTTAAGAAGATTGATGAAGTTATAACGCAGTCGGCTCATATTTTGCCCAACTTACTTTCATTATTGAGAGTCGGAAAGCGGAACCACTACATCGTGAAATGGCAGACATAATAAAAATATTTTATCGTTATATTTGTTGTTTTTCTTTATCCCATAAGCAACCTTACATCTGAATTATCGCTCGTTTTATATACAATCCATTGATAAATGTTACTACTAGAAATAAGAGCATTAACTAGGTTAAGAAGAAAAACTTCATGACTAATGTTTGGGCTATTTTATTAATACTTACAACAGAAGCCGGTATACTTGAAGTATATAATAATAAAATGCATATCACATAAGATTGTAAACACTACATAACATACTTATAGCTAAAATAATAGTCATTGAAACAGCATTGCGTTGATTACTTAATCTAATGCATTGACAATTCACGACGGCATATCGCCATTAGACAACAGTCAGTCGGCCAACTCCATGACTATTTTATAATTTAATCTGAATAGAAAAATAAAATTTAACTTGTCTTAGCAGCCACTTAGCGTTATATGCTTTCTAATGGCTAGCAAATTATCAGACTTTCCGGCGCTGGCCAAATGATTGGTAGCCAATGAAAAAACACCATCACAATATCATAAAATATGGCTGTTCGTTACAATAACATTTGTGCATTCTCCCGCTACTGGTCATTGACCGGGAGTGGTGATTATAATTTCCTAATATCACAAGTATTAATTGCAACATTCACACATTGTACAAACTAGTTTGCAATGCTCCATTATTTAAATACAATTAGACTGCATAAAAAAGCTACATAGACAATCCAACCGATATGTCTTTTTGGAAAACATTCCAGGGGTCAATGGTTAATTGTCAGACCTTGTATTACTGCAGAAGCTGTAAATTCTATTTTGGTAATAGATAATATTATTCAATTTATCACTTGTTATCTTATTAATAATGCTACACTTTTACAAAAATAAATACATAATACTCATTTGATGCAAAGAAAAACGATTCTCAATTACATTTTTCTACTCGACCGTCAGGCGGAGCCAGCAGAAAATAAAAAGCGAACATCAGTCTCGTTGCGACTTCATAAATCACGATCGCGTTAACTGGCTTCTATTATAGAGCCGTCATCACGAACACAACACTACTTCAGCACTCAGTGCGCTAGCGCCGGCGCTTCAACCTCGGCATCGGCACAGGAACAACTGTCCGGTGCTAAAGATCAGTACTCTCCCCCGACTGAGCGACGTCAGTCGTGGAAGCAGTTACAGTCGCTTGGACGGAAGCTGCCAGCGGAGCAACAGGCGCCACGGGAGCGGCAGGTGCTGGTGCTGCTGCGGGCTGGACCACCTGCGCTGCTGTGGCTGCTGCGGCCGCTGCGGGCGCGGACACGGGCGGCGGCGGCGCCGGCATGAGGGGGCGCGGCGGCCGGGATGGCTGCGGGCGCGGGGACGGGCTGTCTGTGATGTCCCCCTCCGACTGCGACAGCTGGCGGCTGGCCACGCACAGGCTGCGCGGCTCCTCCAGGTCGCCGTCACGTCCGCCCGAGCTGTGCGTGCGCTGCACGGTGGCTCGCGGCGCGTCGTCCGCGTCCCGCTCGGCGGGCGGCGGCGCGGCCCCCACCTGGATGACGGTGGGGTGGTGCTTGTCCACGGTGTAGATGTGTGTGCGCTCGAGCACGGTGGGCGCCACGTCGGCGGCGTCGGTGAGCGAGGCCCGCAGCGCGCGGAAGCTCTGCGGGCGCAGCGCGGCGGGCCGCTCGGGCACGGCGGGCTTGTGGCGCAGCGTGACGTCGGGCTCGGGCTCGGGCGCGGGCAGCAGCGTGCGCGGCGCGGCCACGGGGCGCGGCGGCGGCGCGGCGCCCGGCTTCAGCACGGGCCCGGCGCGCGGCGCCAGCTTGTCTCCTCCCGACAGCGGCCGCTCCGCGCCCAGCGACGCGGGCCCACTCATCGCGTCGCCAACGACTTTCATTCTGCCGACGATGCCCGTCTGTGCCGTCACATTCTTGACTACAAGCGTGGACTCCCGACCATCCGGTGCTTTTATAATATCGAGTTTATCTTTGTCCAGTTCGAGACTCTGCCGCCGTGTGTCAGACAAGTGTTCGCGACTGCCGCAGCGAGCTGCTTCCTCCTTTAGAGCCTTGCTCTGTCTGTACGTAGAGCGGTTAATTGTTTGTACACCAGTTATAACCTTACCGGTATCTGATATTACAGGCCGGGGTGGTTTTGCCGGTTTGTCGTTTTCCACCTTTGCCGGGGTCGCTTGCTCTTTGGCAGGCTCTGGCGCTTGCGGCTGCGGCTGCGACTGTGGTTCGACCTTTCTATTTTTGTCTGGAGTGAAATTAGGCGGCACCGGCGCTAGAGGTTTGTTTTTTCGCCTCAGTATCGGCTTTGGACTTCCGTGTGGGGGACTAGATTGATCAGACAAAGAGCTGTTGGACTGGGCCTTTTTAATGTCATTCTCCAGCAATATTAAACTAGTGTCGTGACTATTGCTCCGCGAGTGTCGGCCGGACCCGTCTGTGACTTTGCTCAAGCTCTGGTGATTATAGTCAAACATAGATTTACTCATGCTACTGTAGTCACCATTCGCTGCGTCCTGACTAAGTGCAGCGGTTTGATTGTATCCGTGGACGAAATTAGGAGTGAAACCGTACTCGCATTGATCTGGAAGTAGATCTTCTTTGGTAAATGAAATGAAAAAGCTGAGATCGTCTTTGAAGAACCAATCAGCGTGCTTGATGAGTAACTCTACGATACAGTTGACGGCTGTTGTGATGTTCATGTCGAAGGTGCTCTCGTCAGCTGCCCACAGCAGGTTGGGAGCGATCACGATGGCTAGGTTTGAAGGAGTCATTTTATTCGTACTTTGGTTCTGAGTCAAAGCGGACAAAAACTTGATGAGGTACCTAAGATTTTGGAAGTTAGCCTCTGGCAGAAGGTGTATGGCTTCCCAGAGAGCGTTCAGTCGAGTTTGTTCTGTGGGCTGTCGAGAGGCATTCACGAAGGTTTCGTAAAGGCGGTACGTTAGTATGGGCTCGGGCAGCTCTCGGAGGTAGCACTTGAGGACGGATGCCACAACATGCATGTCTCTGTAATCTCTCGGTAGAGGGACGTTGAACAAGCCTGCATCTAACGATAATTTCATTCTCCTCACCTTCGAAGAACCTGGAAAACGCATGATTGCATTCATAAGTTATACTTGCTTGTTCACGCATGACTACAAGTAACTTTATATGTGTTACATTATAATATTGGATTTCAAAGGTAAATATGATTTTCTAAGTGATAACAGTTTACTAGTTTCTGCCTTACACGTCATTTATTACATCTTTGGAGGTACTTGGTTTCGGCTAGCCGACTCTTCATTGCTAATATTTATAATATACCAGAATACCATCAAATTCATGTCACACTTCGATCAGCAAATATCATTGGAAGTCATGTTATTTTATAGTCAAAATTTTAATTCCAGTTGACAGAATCAGGTATTCATCAAATTAGTTCACTATGTTATTAGGAGTTGACATCCAATTCAATTAGGGTTATATTTTCCTTAATAAATCATAAATACCTCCGGCGATCCTGAACAGTCCTTCCTCATTGAGGGCCAACTCGTGTAGAGTGCAGACACACAGCTCTATTGGGAAGGCGATAGTTCGGCTCGTGACTCGCAAGTGCTCTTCTAGAGGATACCCAAACACCGGCTTTGTGGAACTATCATCTGTAAAAGGGTGTTTCATTTAGGCAAGGTACTTTATACGATATAATATTGTGTGTATTTAAATTTTACGGTTGGCGGGCTGGACATGAGTCCTTCTGTGGTCCTTCAATATAGAGATGACAAGTGTTACAGGTGTAGGGGGCCGGTAGATTTTTAATTATTATCTTATGTAATTCAGTACGCACTTGCGCAATGTTCTTTCATGGTGATTTTAAAAAAATGTAAAGAATATATTATGCCAATGTTTTGCCAAGTAGGTGTCCGCTATTGCTTCCGTGATAACCAATACCTACTTGGCAAAACATTACCTAGAGATTACAAACTATACCCGGAACCAATTTTATTTAAAACGATCAAGCGTGTCAGCTTTCAAACGGGAACAAAAAGTAATCTAAGCATATATTATTTATAAAAATTGGACCCCTTGATGGTACAGAACAATCGAGGCACTTGTTATAGTAATACTTTACCCGGTAATCCGATTGTGAAGTGTGATATTGATCAGATAAGGTATATTAGTGTGATCCTAATACAACCTTGAAAGCTAAACTCGTTTATGTAAACAACAATTTCAGATTGAGTTATTTTTATTAGAATTTTTATATTTTGCTCCCTTTACAAATATGACTAAACGGTTATTGATAAAAATTATTCATCGATAGTGGTATTTGAGTTAAGATAAGGGATTATCTTTTGCCTAATCGGATATTGGATGTCCTGTGGGTTTTAACCTGACTATCAACTTGACAGTAAAAGTTAACAGGTATATTTTTATATCTCAATCCGTTTATAATATTACAAGAGAAGTTTCAACACAATTCTCAATCATTCGTTATAACACGATTACCAAACGATATCTACAGCTCTGCACAGTACGCAGTCACTTAACTAAATTGGTATTGTTCAACAGCGGAAGTATTATGCTGTGTCGACGACGGATGTGTACATTACAATGATTCGAAGGAAGCCAATATACATAATCTATTAATGGAAGATTTGCGAGGAGCGACACTGCGAACAAACTGAGATATTCAAGAAAGATTGAGGAGGAATAAAGATTTCTTTAACTAGTGAAGTTTTATTTAAACGTGTAAACAGACAGGGTCGATGAGGGTCTACTATTCCATCTTAAAGTTATATCATTATTGTGGGCACGGCGTAGAGCGATGTCTATTTTACACCAGCAATTACATTACTTTAGTGGCAGTAGGCACTCAGATTTTGTTATTCGGATTGTAGTTCGTAAATTAAACTTATAATATCAAGTACAAAGTCGTTGAATTCTAAAACATTATAGGTTAGATACCGCCATCTCTTTTTCACCTTTCATATTCATAGTCTAACAATATTAATCTAGAATATTTCAACCAAAATTATAAAGGATAATTCCGAATATTTCCAGTTTTACTCCCAAACATGGTATCGACATCCGTTTTATTGTATGGTAATGATTTGTGAATTATTGTATGAGGATGTTGTTGATAATATACATATGCATGCATATAATTATAGGAGTACAGGGACAAAGCCAATGACCAGTAACTGTTTAACTGAGGAAACTGTGTTTATATATAAATCAGAATAACAGTTTGCTTGCTAGTAATAATTAGTAAGCTGATAAATAACTGGTTTTTACTAATGAAGGATAAACTAATTACTTTTTTAGACCCATTAGCAGTCCACAGTTTATCAGTAGTGAGAATATATTATTACGAAAATCAATTTAAGGAGTTCAAATAAAGGTTCTCTCAATACTTTAGAAAACTAGAGATAGAAGCAGGATATAGCAAAACAAGGTTTGACTAAATTAGATAATAAATCAGTTAACTGATGTTTAATTATTACTATGTATTGTGAAACTAAAAATAAATGCATATTTAGATGATAGATGCAGAGTAGAGCAGTCACTATTGATAAAAAATATACTATCAACTAAGAATTCAGAACTCAATGTATGAATAGATCTCACACAGAGAATTTAATAATATTATGTTACATATATCAACTTCCATTGTGCTTGAAGTTCAAACAGAATTGAAGACTATACTAGAACACTTAGAAAGTAGAACAAATCACACATCACAGCTTAGTAAGGCACTATACTTACTTATAAACCTTTCCAGTTCTGGCACTGTGTCTTGTAGAGAGTGGAGGGCGGATTCATGGTAGGCCCTCTGTAGTTTGATGTATTGCAGTAGTGTGTGTGCCAGTTGGGCCTCCTTAGCGACAAGCGCGAACATGTCGGCGGCCAGGGCGTCTCGGGCGGCCTCAACACGTATCCCGACATCTTCGAGCTCTTCTCGTGCTGCATTAAACTTTGTTGGATTTTCTTCTTTTTGACGCTCTAAATGCTGTTTGGGAGTTGTATTGTTGATCAATAAAATGTTGTCTTTCTTTGGCTAATCATTTTGGCTTATTTTTTTTTTAACAAAAGAGGTCCTATACATATTTCTTTCACAAGTTTTAAAATACAAATCATACACTTTCTCTCTCTTCCTCTGTGACATGAAGTGTTTAAAACTAGCAAGAGATATTTTTTCCTTTTATTACATAAAACAATTTTGAAGCCTAATTGTCTGCAGACTTTAACTACAGAACATAGATACCATATACACATTCAAAACTTATTTGAGACTTCTTTATTCTACAATTTGTATCTACACTTCCTAAATGAAACATAAACATGAATACAAGTTGCATCACCACTTGAAAACTACTACTTCTACTATGATTCTACAAATCTATTAATAAAATTGATATTGATCTGTTCAATACAGGGTTAGGTAAACTTAAAAGAACTCTGTGCAAGCCCTTTTTTGCTCATAATCCAAACTGATTATTTAATATGTCGCTACGTGCTTTTGGTTTGACCGACATACTGTCTGTATTTTTTATTTTTTTTTTGTTTTCTCTCTACTATCAGTGGAAACTTTTAATTGGCTTTAGTTTTGCTATAAGCTTGTTCAATCTTTGTTATTAGCTGTAAGTTTTCCTAATATAATAAAATAAATAAATAATATCTAAAAAACAATGATTCACAAATGTGTGTACCCAAAACTGACACAGATATCAATATCAAGCAGATAAGGTAACTGTCACAAACAGAGTTGTTCTTAAATTCAATGTTAAGATAAGTGATCAGTTTTCTTATAAGATATAACTCACATGATATCTACTGGCCGCCGTTTCCTTCTCACTCATGAGCCTGCTCAACTGTTTCTTGGTTTTCATGATAGCTGGCAAATCCTGGTCACTAATGGATGTTAACGGCGCACATACCAACTGTTCTACTTTTAGTTCATGCTCTGCTATTTCATTCGCCAGTAGTTTTTCTGTTTTACCTATATTAACATTAAGGTCAATAAGTGAGTAGTTGGAATAATTTGAGGAAAATCGTTTTCCTTTGAGTAACTATTTAAATTTTGAATAATGATTTGTTCACTTACCACATTCATATAAAATGTATTTTAAGATACTATCATCATCATCAAAGTTGCTGGCCTCCAACATAGACAACCCAAGAAGGTATTCTGGCAGTTTCTTTAGTCTTTTCTCTCTAGCTGCAGGATCCTGACCCTGTGTGCTGCCTGCTCCTGTCGACAGCCTCTTGCTGACAAGTTGTAAGGCATTTCTGAGGTGTTCCACTTTCCTATCAGCCGTTTGTAACTCATCTGTCAAGCCTTCTGCTTTACCAGATCTGTAAAAATAAATGTCTATCACAATTTGAAGTTAAATTTAACTTGTAACAAACTATTCAAGAAGATCAAATAATACTTTTTCCTCATAATACTAGTCACAATATCGGTTCTAATGATACTGATATACGTGAAAAGATTACAATAACAACGAGTTAAACCCACAAAGAACTGAATCTTATCTGATAGGTAAGATAATATAAAATACGTGTATACCTTGAAAATGTTTGGTCGGCAAGTTGCTTAACCCTATAGAACTGTTTCTTCATTGTCACAAATCAATTTCGATGAAATTATTTTTAAGCTACAAGGTCATTGGACCCAATAGTAAAATAATAAAACGATCAAGATTTAGCTAAAAAGAACGTAATGTCAGAACATCAATGAGATCATCCTCATCAAAGAATGTTGCAGTAGATTTACACAAAAATTTGCTACACAAATTATCCAATAAGGCACTACATTTCCATGATTCACTTATAACACTATATTATCCATAATTAAATTGTAATTTTACGTATAAAGACACAGTAATAAAATACTCTCGATGAATCAGGAAAATAAAATAAGTTAATGCCTACAGATTAAAAATATTAAGTACACAAACTATGAAACAGATAAGCAAAGCTACGTAAGTAAAACAAAACGTAACAAAGTACAAGAAGATTTATTTATTTCATTGTAAATAAAATTCATTTAAATAAACTTTTCCCAAAGAATTTGCTAAGTTAACGTTAATTCCTGACGCAATTCCATTGAAATAGATTGAACACATTTGGTTCTATTCAGACGAAAAACATATGACAGGACATCAAACAATCACGAAAATATCCAACGGTATATTATTAAAGGACAAAGATTTTCTTCCGAAAGGCGGATGCGTTTTCCTGAAAAAATTATTGATTTTACTTAGAAAACAACAAATTTGGCTATGGTTTTAGTACTAGAGACAATCCAGGAATCCATGATCAATGTCATGAATGTCAAATTGACAATTTATTGACAGTGAAACTGGTTTCGTGTCGTGTATTTATTTACATGCAAGAAACTAAGAAAACAAAAATTTCTTTGGGCATTATTACATTGCTAAGTATTGTTGGTGGTGGGGAGTTGGACGTGCATGTAATACATTGAAAAACTACGTTCAACAATTCAGTTCTCTTTTTGATATCGGGCTGTTGAGTTCCAACGGTGATTTATTTTATACGTATTTCGTTAAGTTTGTAATTTTTATAATATTATTTGTTAGGAGTAAATAGTATCTAATCTGCAAAAATGAATCGAAAATTTGTAAATGTTATACTACTTGGATTTGGTTTTATGTTTGTCTTTACCGCATTTCAAACGATGGGAAATATAGAGGTAAGTGTTTATATAGTAATTTTAAATATTTTCTTTCACTTTCTTTTTACCTTGAAAATGTAATGGACTCTAAAGGGTTTACTTGGCTTAGCCTCGACGCTTTTTCGTCATGTAGGCACGCGATTTATTAATCACTGGTTATCTATTAAAGTGATCTTATTTTAATTAAACCTAAAAAAAAAATGTTCCATCTCCCTAAACGCTTTGCTTTACTTCTTTACTTACAACTTACACTATTATTTTAAAGAAATTTCTTGTGACCAACATCACAGTTGAACTCATTATTTCCTGGTTCACTCTTGTAGAAAGGATTCCACAAACACTTCAGTTGATCATTCCAAATGTCATAATTCAACCTTGATTAAACCATATTATGTATACAGTGTGTTATTGATCTAAGAATTAAAAATATAATTATAATTATTGTTGATGTGTTGGTGATATGTTTTTTTTTTAATTTCTCTTGTAATAATTACACAAAGAAAATGTTACATAAATTATTTTCATTTTTTGCAATAAATTCATTTTCTATTATTGGCTTCCAATTTTTAATTGCAACATAGGAAATAAATGTTGTTTATTTTCTGTATGTGCAAGTGATGTTGTTGTGTCAAAGTTTTGATGTATCATCCAAAAAAGCCATTCAAATGTTACATAAAAGTAAGTTTTTAACAACACTTCACAGTTACTATTTAATAATATATTATGTTATTGTTTGCTTACAATATTAACAAAATATACTTGAGCTTTGAAAAAAAAAAAATACCTAAATGTGTGCAAGTGGGTATTATTTGTCAAAAAATGTAATTAATACATCCTAATGATTATTAACATTTTCAGTTTTCTGTTGATTCAAAAAGTTTATATTTTAGGTAGACTGTTTTCCAGGTGTTACAATAATGTCTCTAGGGTGAAAATTCCAATCTCATTAATAAAACATTGTTTGTGTATACCACAGCAGTAACTTTAGCAATTACAACAATTACAATTACAAAAAAATGCTTTTTGCTTAATTTTCTGACTAGGTAAGGCATCAAAGTAATTATTATGAATGATTATGAATGATTCATAATAATTTGTCTTGAATCAAAAGGCCAGTCCAGAAGAGACACTGCATTTATTTACTCATTGTGAAAAACTACAGTGTCTGGACTTTAAAAGAGGTGTGACCCCTGAGTTTGTTTCGACATTTCTTCTCAGGGTAGCCAGCTAGGAAATGTCGACTCCAGCTAGCTCAAAAAAATGACATGTAAAAGGGATAATGTCTATCCTATTTGCAGAATAAATTATTTCATTTCATTTCAATCACATGGGATCATCAACCCCAGATTGCCACTAATAACACTGTACTATCATTGGCACAGTTAGAAAATCTAACAATTGTGGGTAGGCAGTGTTTGGGCGGCCAACAATGGCGACACGATACGAATACCAATGTGTGGTGAACTTGATGTGGGTGTTCGTAGGCGTGTCAGATCGATATTCGCTGTAAAGCTTTTTAATGTGTAACGGCGAATGTAATGACTACTAATACCTGTACTGATACCGTTTTTCACCATCTGAACAATGAGATCATCAATACCCCAGTTTAGGCTTGTTAGTAGTTTTATTTTACCTTGCCCGCCTTTTACCCTAACTCGCGACTAATGTTAGCCTTCATCAAATATTGTACTCTAAATTCCTAAAAAAGTTCTTTATAATTCGACGTGTAGTTTTAGACATTAGTACGTTCTAACAAAGGCTCGATAATTTTCCCGCTGCGCGTAGAAATTCTCGACTGTTATAATATAGATAGTTCATTGGTTTAAAATACTAAACTCAAGATCGCGTCCCGAAACTAGTCGGGCTATCCGATAATATGCGTGAGTAAACCGTTATTTAATAAATTCGGAAATCAATTTCTTTTTTATGGATTCAGTGGCGTTATGATTTTTAAATTAAGCTTTTCGACAAAAGAACCGGGATTGTTTACCTTTTTAGGTACCCAAAGAAATAAAGTATACACTTAAACACTAGATTTCTGGGTTGTAACACTTAAAACGTAACTACAGAATATAAATTATCTCTCTTTAGTCTCCAGTCGTCCTGAAGTTCTGAACTTGTTTACACAATTGCAGTACCTATATCAGAATGATGGATTATCAAAAGCGGCTTTAAACTCATGTAGTAATGAAATTGTTACAAATCTCGGCATTCGCGTCCTTGTTTACGTTTGCGAATAACTTTGTTTTAATTATGATAACGTAAACAATTAAAAGAGTCTTATTTTTTGTTTATTGTACGTAGTTCATGTATCTTAATGGTTTATCTGTAAGTATAAAAACGAATGTCCGTATACTCTATATCAATCTGTACCTCTACCATGAGTTGCCATCGAAAACGTCAATGACGTTACTACAGTCGATAGCGTATAAACACGGATCGAATAGTTTACAATCGGACTCATACCATGAGTTTAAAAAACCTTGACGCGCTCGCTATCGAGAGCTCGATTGTTATTGTAGTATTCGTGTTGTCATACTTGTCATGTTGTCGAACGTGCCTAACTTCACGCCTAATGTAGTTGTTTCTTTCTAACGTTGCTTAAAAGACAGAGTAAGATATATATTCCCGAAAAAGCTTCAAATCTACATTAATAATTTCATGCAGGACTACGGTAAACTCGATCGAAATCTTATATGAATAACAAAACATAAAAAAAATATTGATTTTGAGTCGACAACATATATCCGCAGATTTCGGATTATGGAGAATTTCGTTAAATTCCGATGGCAAAAAACAAACCGCTCAAAGTCGCCATCTTTGCCGTTGAAGTTTCGCAAAGTGTTTTTTTTTTAAATTATGCGGTTGATGTAGATATACGAACTCTTTTGATATCACAAATAGATGGACACTTTTCTTCTTGCTCTTTTGGGTTTTAGTAATTTTTCATTATTAAATTGAAGCGGTGTCGTGGGTACCTAGGAATGGTTATGTGGCGCAACTTTGGGGAGTACCTATGTCTTGCGATTGATCGCGATAGTTTTGTTGAATTGTTTCATATACCGATAAACTGTGCATCTATTGAAACTAATATTATAAATACGAAAATTTCTCTGTCTGTCTGTCTCGCTTTCACGCCAATCCTACTGAACCGATTGTATTGAATTTGAGAGATAGCCTGATGGAAACGGGGACCACCGAACGCTATAAACTGAAGTCCACGTGGACGGAGTCCTGGGCTACAGCTAGCGTTTGAATAATCCTAATAATTTTAAACTTCATAGAGCATAAAATATTCAGTATATTTTAATATAATTTAATATTACTTAATGAACTGGGTTCGGGTGGAGCCCTCAGTGAACACTGACTTATTTCCAGCGTTTCCTTAATAATGAATCTATGTGTGTATGTTTCATTGTAAAAAAGTGACAGCGTGTATTCAATGTAAATTAACTTTTAACTAGTGCTACTTGATTTTCATGTCGAAGGTGCTCTCGTCAGCTGCCCACAGCAGGTTGGGAGCGATCACGATGGCTAGGTTTGAAGGAGTCATTTATTCGTACTTTGGTTCTGAGTCAAAGCGGACAAAAACTTGATGAGGTACCTAAGATTTGGAAGTTAGCCTCTGGCAGAAGGTGTATGGCTTCCCAGAGAGCGTTCAGTCGAGTTTGTTCTGTGGGCTGTCGAGAGGCATTCACGAAGGTTTCGTAAAGGCGGTACGTTAGTATGGGCTCGGGCAGCTCTCGGAGGTAGCACTTGAGGACGGATGCCACAACATGCATGTCTCTGTAATCTCTCGGTAGAGGGACGTTGAACAAGCCTGCATCTAACGATAATTTCATTCTCCTCACCTTCGAAGAAACCTGGAAAACGCATGATTGCATTCATAAGTTATACTTGCTTGTTCACGCATGACTACAAGTAACTTTATATGTGTTACATTATAATATTGGATTTCAAAGGTAAATATGATTTTCTAAGTGATAACAGTTTACTAGTTTCTGCCTTACACGTCATTTATTACATCTTTGGAGGTACTTGGTTTCGGCTAGCCGACTCTTCATTGCTAAATATTTATAATATACCAGAATACCATCAAATTCATGTCACACTTCGATCAGCAAATATCATTGGAAGTCATGTTATTTTATAGTCAAAATTTTAATTCCAGTTGACAGAATCAGGTATTCATCAAATTAGTTCACTATTGTTATTAGGAGTTGACATCCAATTCAATTAGGGTTATATTTTCCTTAATAAATCATAAATACCTCCGGCGATCCTGAACAGTCCTTCCTCATTGAGGGCCAACTCGTGTAGAGTGCAGACACACAGCTCTATTGGGAAGGCGATAGTTCGGCTCGTGACTCGCAAGTGCTCTTCTAGAGGATACCCAAACACCGGCTTTGTGGAACTATCATCTGTAAAAGGGTGTTTCATTTAGGCAAGGTACTTTATACGATATAATATTGTGTGTATTTAAATTTTACGGTTGGCGGGCTGGACATGAGTCCTTCTGTGGTCCTTCAATATAGAGATGACAAGTGTTACAGGTGTAGGGGGCCGGTAGATTTTTAATTATTATCTTATGTAATTCAGTACGCACTTGCGCAATGTTCTTTCATGGTGATTTTAAAAAAATGTAAAGAATATATTATGCCAATGTTTTGCCAAGTAGGTGTCCGCTATTGCTTCCGTGATAACCAATACCTACTTGGCAAAACATTACCTAGAGATTACAAACTATACCCGGAACCAATTTTATTTAAAACGATCAAGCGTGTCAGCTTTCAAACGGGAACAAAAAGTAATCTAAGCATATATTATTTATAAAAATTGGACCCCTTGATGGTACAGAACAATCGAGGCACTTGTTATAGTAATACTTTACCCGGTAATCCGATTGTGAAGTGTGATATTGATCAGATAAGGTATATTAGTGTGATCCTAATACAACCTTGAAAGCTAAACTCGTTTATGTAAACAACAATTTCAGATTGAGTTATTTTTATTAGAATTTTTATATTTTGCTCCCTTTACAAATATGACTAAACGGTTATTGATAAAAATTATTCATCGATAGTGGTATTTGAGTTAAGATAAGGGATTATCTTTTGCCTAATCGGATATTGGATGTCCTGTGGGTTTTAACCTGACTATCAACTTGACAGTAAAAGTTAACAGGTATATTTTTATATCTCAATCCGTTTATAATATTACAAGAGAAGTTTCAACACAATTCTCAATCATTCGTTATAACACGATTACCAAACGATATCTACAGCTCTGCACAGTACGCAGTCACTTAACTAAATTGGTATTGTTCAACAGCGGAAGTATTATGCTGTGTCGACGACGGATGTGTACATTACAATGATTCGAAGGAAGCCAATATACATAATCTATTAATGGAAGATTTGCGAGGAGCGACACTGCGAACAAACTGAGATATTCAAGAAAGATTGAGGAGGAATAAAGATTTCTTTAACTAGTGAAGTTTTATTTAAACGTGTAAACAGACAGGGTCGATGAGGGTCTACTATTCCATCTTAAAGTTATATCATTATTGTGGGCACGGCGTAGAGCGATGTCTATTTTACACCAGCAATTACATTACTTTAGTGGCAGTAGGCACTCAGATTTTGTTATTCGGATTGTAGTTCGTAAATTAAACTTATAATATCAAGTACAAAGTCGTTGAATTCTAAAACATTATAGGTTAGATACCGCCATCTCTTTTTCACCTTTCATATTCATAGTCTAACAATATTAATCTAGAATATTTCAACCAAAATTATAAAGGATAATTCCGAATATTTCCAGTTTTACTCCCAAACATGGTATCGACATCCGTTTTATTGTATGGTAATGATTTGTGAATTATTGTATGAGGATGTTGTTGATAATATACATATGCATGCATATAATTATAGGAGTACAGGGACAAAGCCAATGACCAGTAACTGTTTAACTGAGGAAACTGTGTTTATATATAAATCAGAATAACAGTTTGCTTGCTAGTAATAATTAGTAAGCTGATAAATAACTGGTTTTTACTAATGAAGGATAAACTAATTACTTTTTTAGACCCATTAGCAGTCCACAGTTTATCAGTAGTGAGAATATATTATTACGAAAATCAATTTAAGGAGTTCAAATAAAGGTTCTCTCAATACTTTAGAAAACTAGAGATAGAAGCAGGATATAGCAAAACAAGGTTTGACTAAATTAGATAATAAATCAGTTAACTGATGTTTAATTATTACTATGTATTGTGAAACTAAAAATAAATGCATATTTAGATGATAGATGCAGAGTAGAGCAGTCACTATTGATAAAAAATATACTATCAACTAAGAATTCAGAACTCAATGTATGAATAGATCTCACACAGAGAATTTAATAATATTATGTTACATATATCAACTTCCATTGTGCTTGAAGTTCAAACAGAATTGAAGACTATACTAGAACACTTAGAAAGTAGAACAAATCACACATCACAGCTTAGTAAGGCACTATACTTACTTATAAACCTTTCCAGTTCTGGCACTGTGTCTTGTAGAGAGTGGAGGGCGGATTCATGGTAGGCCCTCTGTAGTTTGATGTATTGCAGTAGTGTGTGTGCCAGTTGGGCCTCCTTAGCGACAAGCGCGAACATGTCGGCGGCCAGGGCGTCTCGGGCGCCTCAACACGTATCCCGACATCTTCGAGCTCTTCTCGTGCTGCATTAAACTTTGTTGGATTTTCTTCTTTTTGACGCTCTAAATGCTGTTTGGGAGTTGTATTGTTGATCAATAAAATGTTGTCTTTCTTTGGCTAATCATTTTGGCTTATTTTTTTTTTAACAAAAAGAGGTCCTATACATATTTCTTTCACAAGTTTTAAAATACAAATCATACACTTTCTCTCTCTTCCTCTGTGACATGAAGTGTTTAAAACTAGCAAGAGATATTTTTTCCTTTTATTACATAAAACAATTTTGAAGCCTAATTGTCTGCAGACTTTAACTACAGAACATAGATACCATATACACATTCAAAACTTATTTGAGACTTCTTTATTCTACAATTTGTATCTACACTTCCTAAATGAAACATAAACATGAATACAAGTTGCATCACCACTTGAAAACTACTACTTCTACTATGATTCTACAAATCTATTAATAAAATTGATATTGATCTGTTCAATACAGGGTTAGGTAAACTTAAAAGAACTCTGTGCAAGCCCTTTTTTGCTCATAATCCAAACTGATTATTTAATATGTCGCTACGTGCTTTTGGTTTGACCGACATACTGTCTGTATTTTTTATTTTTTTTTTGTTTTCTCTCTACTATCAGTGGAAACTTTTAATTGGCTTTAGTTTTGCTATAAGCTTGTTCAATCTTTGTTATTAGCTGTAAGTTTTCCTAATATAATAAAATAAATAAATAATATCTAAAAAACAATGATTCACAAATGTGTGTACCCAAAACTGACACAGATATCAATATCAAGCAGATAAGGTAACTGTCACAAACAGAGTTGTTCTTAAATTCAATGTTAAGATAAGTGATCAGTTTTCTTATAAGATATAACTCACATGATATCTACTGGCCGCCGTTTCCTTCTCACTCATGAGCCTGCTCAACTGTTTCTTGGTTTTCATGATAGCTGGCAAATCCTGGTCACTAATGGATGTTAACGGCGCACATACCAACTGTTCTACTTTTAGTTCATGCTCTGCTATTTCATTCGCCAGTAGTTTTTCTGTTTTACCTATATTAACATTAAGGTCAATAAGTGAGTAGTTGGAATAATTTGAGGAAAATCGTTTTCCTTTGAGTAACTATTTAAATTTTGAATAATGATTTGTTCACTTACCACATTCATATAAAATGTATTTTAAGATACTATCATCATCATCAAAGTTGCTGGCCTCCAACATAGACAACCCAAGAAGGTATTCTGGCAGTTTCTTTAGTCTTTTCTCTCTAGCTGCAGGATCCTGACCCTGTGTGCTGCCTGCTCCTGTCGACAGCCTCTTGCTGACAAGTTGTAAGGCATTTCTGAGGTGTTCCACTTTCCTATCAGCCGTTTGTAACTCATCTGTCAAGCCTTCTGCTTTACCAGATCTGTAAAAATAAATGTCTATCACAATTTGAAGTTAAATTTAAACTTGTAACAAACTATTCAAGAAGATCAAATAATACTTTTTCCTCATAATACTAGTCACAATATCGGTTCTAATGATACTGATATACGTGAAAAGATTACAATAACAACGAGTTAAACCCACAAAGAACTGAATCTTATCTGATAGGTAAGATAATATAAAATACGTGTATACCTTGAAAATGTTTGGTCGGCAAGTTGCTTAACCCTATAGAACTGTTTCTTCATTGTCACAAATCAATTTCGATGAAATTATTTTTAAGCTACAAGGTCATTGGACCCAATAGTAAAATAATAAAACGATCAAGATTTAGCTAAAAAGAACGTAATGTCAGAACATCAATGAGATCATCCTCATCAAAGAATGTTGCAGTAGATTTACACAAAAATTTGCTACACAAATTATCCAATAAGGCACTACATTTCCATGATTCACTTATAACACTATATTATCCATAATTAAATTGTAATTTTACGTATAAAGACACAGTAATAAAATACTCTCGATGAATCAGGAAAATAAAATAAGTTAATGCCTACAGATTAAAAATATTAAGTACACAAACTATGAAACAGATAAGCAAAGCTACGTAAGTAAAACAAAACGTAACAAAGTACAAGAAGATTTATTTATTTCATTGTAAATAAAATTCATTTAAATAAACTTTTCCCAAAGAATTTGCTAAGTTAACGTTAATTCCTGACGCAATTCCATTGAAATAGATTGAACACATTTGGTTCTATTCAGACGAAAAACATATGACAGACATCAAACAATCACGAAAATATCCAACGGTATATTATTAAAGGACAAAGATTTTCTTCCGAAAGGCGGATGCGTTTTCCTGAAAAAATTATTGATTTTTACTTAGAAAACAACAAATTTGGCTATGGTTTTAGTACTAGAGACAATCCAGAATCCATGATCAATGTCATGAATGTCAAATTGACAATTTATTGACAGTGAAACTGGTTTCGTGTCGTGTATTTATTTACATGCAAGAAAACTAAGAAAACAAAAATTTCTTGGGCATTATTACATTGCTAAGTATTGTTGGTGGTGGGAGTTGGACGTGCATGTAATACATTGAAAAACTACGTCAACAATTCAGTTCTCTTTTTGATATCGGGCTGTTGAGTTCCAACGGTGATTTTATTTTATACGTATTTCGTTAAGTTTGTAATTTTATAATATTATTTTGTTAGGAGTAAATAGTATCTAATCTGCAAAAATGAATCGAAAATTTGTAAATGTTATACTACTTGGATTTGGTTTTATGTTTGTCTTTACCGCATTTCAAACGATGGGAAATATAGAGGTAAGTGTTTATATAGTAATTTTAAATATTTTCTTTCACTTTCTTTTTACCTTGAAAATGTAATGGACTCTAAAGGGTTTACTTGGCTTAGCCTCGACGCTTTTCGTCATGTAGGCACGCGATTTATTAATCACTGGTTATCTATTAAAGTGATCTTATTTTAATTAAACCTAAAAAAAAATGTTCCATCTCCTAAACGCTTTGCTTTTACTTCTTTACTTACAACTTACACTATTATTTTAAAGAAATTTCTTGTGACCAACATCACAGTTGAACTCATTATTTCCTGGTTCACTCTTGTAGAAAGGATTCCACAAACACTTCAGTTGATCATTCCAAATGTCATAATTCAACCTTGATTAAACCATATTATGTATACAGTGTGTTATTGATCTAAGAATTAAAAATATAATTATAATTATTGTTGATGTGTTGGTGATATGTTTTTTTTTTTAATTTCTCTTGTAATAATTACACAAAGAAAATGTTACATAAATTATTTTCATTTTTTGCAATAAATTCATTTTCTATTATTGCTTCCAATTTTTAATTGCAACATAGGAAATAAATGTTGTTTATTTTCTGTATGTGCAAGTGATGTTGTTGTGTCAAAGTTTTGATGTATCATCCAAAAAAGCCATTCAAATGTTACATAAAAGTAAGTTTTTAACAACACTTCACAGTTACTATTTAATAATATATTATGTTATTGTTTGCTTACAATATTAACAAAATATACTTGGAGCTTTGAAAAAAAAAATACCTAAATGTGTGCAAGTGGGTATTATTTGTCAAAAAATGTAATTAATACATCCTAATGATTATTAACATTTTCAGTTTTCTGTTGATTCAAAAAGTTTATATTTTAGGTAGACTGTTTTCCAGGTGTTACAATAATGTCTCTAGGGTGAAAATTCCAATCTCATAATAAAACATTGTTTGTGTATACCACAGCAGTAACTTTAGCAATTACAACAATTACAATTACAAAAAAATGCTTTTTGCTTAATTTTCTGACTAGGTAAGCATCAAGTAATTATTATGAATGATTATGAATGATTCATAATAATTTGTCTTGAATCAAAAGGCCAGTCCAGAAGAGACACTGCA